>NC_091443.1:64979946-65279946 GCF_964237555.1 Oryctolagus cuniculus
AAAAAATGCATTGCACAGGGTGAGAGCAGTATGACCTCGCTCCTGCGGATTGTTAACACACAAAGCCAAACTCAGTAGCCCACGGATACGTACTACAGCACAGCTCCAAAACGGAGCATCAGCCGAGGAGCCGGGCGGCCTCTGGGCGTGTGGGGAGTGTGGGATGCAAGGCAGACTGCCCGCAGTGTCTGGAGGAGAACAACACATTAGGCACAAAGCAGTTGGCAGACTCAAGTTTCCTCGCACCTGGCGAACACATGTCAGGGGGGCAGTTGGACAAGCAGATCAGGTTCAGAGCCTTTTTAAGTAAGAACGTGACATACAGAAATGCTGAGCTGCCATGTGCACTCCCCGGAGGGTGGCACGTCTGGCCCGGGTCGTCCACATGTTCACTTCCCACTCTGCCGCCCGGCGGCACACCCTGGCCGCTGGGCAGTGCTCGGGCTGAGGGCTGAGGGTGCCTTCACCTCCTCCAGCAGCCAGAGGGGAACGGCACACACGGCAGGACGCCAGAGCTCAGAGTTAAGATCCACCCTGAGTTCTGTCCCTGCAAGGCTGTGACAAATGGCCTCCCGGGAAACCTAAGCGCTGCTGTCGCCGGACATGGACTTGGGTGCAGGTGGCCTGGGCCACAGCAGGGAGATTCTCAGCAGAGGAAGTGACGCACGGTCCCCTGGTGCTGGGTGGCTGCCCGGGAGCTGCCCCAGGAGGCCCTGCACGGAGCTGATCCACTCATCACTTCGCCCAACCATTCCCTCCCTCCCTCAGTCTCCCTGGGGGTTGGAATCAGGTCCCCGGGGGCTGGGAAACAGGAGAGAGCAGATGTCCCACCCAGGTGCACACTGGAGTGGATGTGAGTTGCCTTTTGCCGGAACCCTCCTGTTGGGTGGGGGGGTGTCCCTTGTGGGCCATAGAACCTGAAGGTGTGACATAGTTGCCTGCCCTGCCCCTTAGCAGGTGAGGGGCCAGGTGGGAGATGTAGAATTAGACATCCTCCATTTCCTTCCACCAGCGTGGGATGCTGCACCCTGAAGGGAAGCTGCAAAGCCATTGGGAGAGAACAATGGAATCACGGGGAAGGCAGTTCAGGGGAGCGGCTAGGACGTCCCTCGGGACACCTGGCTACCACATCGGAGTGCCTGGGTTTGAGCCCCACTCTGCTCCTTACTCCAGCCTCCTGCTATCTTGCACCCTGGGAGGCAGCAGCTGATTGGCTCCACAGCCTGGGAGGCAACAGTTGATTGGCTCCACAGCCTGGGAGGCAGCAGCTGATTGGCTCCACAGGCTGGGTCCCTGCCACTCCACCTGGGAGACCTGGACAGAGTTCCTGGCTCCTGGCTTTGCATGGTCCAGGCCCTGTTGTTGTAGGCCTTTAGGGAGTGAATCAGTGCAGGGGAAATTTCTCTGCTTTTCAAATAAATAACTAAAAACTTAAAGGGAGGTATTCATGGCAGTGGTGGCTAAGCTGAGAGTCTGATGGTGGAGGCTTCCCCCTGGCCCTTTCCCGAGCCTAGTTCTCGCTTCTTCCCCCGAATCTGTGAGCAATCTGAGATTCCCAACATCGCCCTCAGTGCCAAAAGAAACTCCTCCCACCGGGCAGAGAAACGCAGTGCAGCTGTCAGCACCTGTGCTGGTGCCCATTCAGCCAGGACATCACTCCCGCTCGGGGCCCCTTCAACAGCACATGCGCTCCCACCTTAGCTTCAGTTTGGTTTCTCATAGTGAATTCAAATGCCTTTTAAAGCTTCCCTCCCAATGTGGGGACGGAATGAGAGCTTACTGGGAACGGCTGCCAGATGTGAGTTTGCCGCACGTGCAGGCGAGGCTTGGGGCCACGGTCTCCTGTTTCAGTCACTATGCAGGGCACAGGAGGCAGAGCTCTGTCACCCAGCAGGTGGAGGGCGGAGGAGGAATGCTGGTCACACGTCAGGGAGCAGAAACCACCCAGGGGCTGGGAAGAGAGCCGGGACCACGCAGATCTTTCCAAGTTACGACTGTGATTTTACCGTTTTTAATCATTATAAGTGTTTAGTTCAGCGGCATTCACTACACTCATAGTGCTGCCAAACCATTACCACCACCCAACTGCTAACCCATTAAGCTAACTCCCCTGGGGCCGGCGCAGTGGCGTAGCCATAGCGGGTAAAGCTGCTGCTGTCTGCAACGCCGGCAACCCATATGGGCGCCAGTTTGTGTCTCGGCTGCTTCTCTTCTGATCCAGCTCTCTGCTAAGGCCTGGGAAAGCAGCGGAAGATGGTCCAAGTGCTTGGGCCCCTGCACCCATGTGGGAGACCAGGAAGCTCCTGGCTTTGGCCTGACCTAGCCCTGACCACTGTAGCCATCTGGGGAGTGAACCAGCAGATAGAAGATCTCCACCCTCCCCGCCCCACCCAGCCCCACAGCTCTGACTTTCAAATAAATAAATAAATAAATAGATAAAATCTTTAAAACAAACAGTAACTCTCCAGTGCCTCCTCTCCCCACGCCCTCAGTAGCGTACAGGAGTGGAATCGGGAGTCACGCAATGTTTGTTCTCCTGTGACTGCTTACTTTACTCTGCGTGACGTCCTCAAGGCTCACCCATGGTACAGCATGCGGCAGAATTTCCTTTCTCTTTAAGGCTGACGAGGTCTTCTCGGTTCTGAATCAGGAAGGAGTCAGGCACCAAACCCCTAGTTCCAAACGTCCCGGCTGCTCTACCTTTCACTCATCGGCTCTTTAGTCTGCCTCCCACAGGGAAACAGTGGCTCAGACAGACCTAGGGACCGCCGACTCTCAAGGCATGGTGGTGCTCGAACCAGGCAAAGGGGCTGGCTGCAGTTTAGACTCCCAGGCCCCTTCCCAGAGCCACAGGGGCTGGGCTTGATCTGCATTTTAAGCTTCCCAGCTGACTGCGACGTGTGGTGAAGTTTAGGACGGCCGTGGAGAGTGAACACTTGGCGGGCACAAAACGGCACATGTTTGTGTTCTAGCTGGTTAGCAAACAAAACAAAAGCATTTAAAGTGATTCCAAAAAGTTCCCAAGAGTTGGTTAGATGGGGCATCGCAGAATTGAGGAAACCCAGAATTATGCTCATTTAAAGATGGATTTGAGCCGGCGCCACAGCTCACTAGGCTAATCCTCCACCTTGCGGCACCGGCACACCGGGTTCTAGTCCCGGTCGGGGCGCCGGATTCTGTCCCGGTTGCTCCTCTTCCAGGCCAGCTCTCTGCTGTGGCCGGGGAGTGCAGTGGAGGATGGCCCAAGTGCTTGGGCCCTGCACCCCATGGGAGACCAGGATAAGTACCTGGCTCCTGCCATCAGATCAGCGTGGTACGCCAGCCGCAGCGCGCCGGCCGCGGCGGCGGCCATTGGAGGGTGAACCAACAGCAAAGGAAGACCTTTCTCTCTGTCTCTCTCTCACTGTCCACTCTGCCTGTCCAAAAAAAAAAAAAAAGATGGATTTGAAAATCCACAAAGTGGGGCTGGGTTGTGGTGCAGTGGGTTAAGCCGCTGCCTGGGATGCCAGCATCCCATTTGAGTGCTGGTTCAAGTCCTGGCTTCTCCATTTCCTCAGGCACCCAAATATGGGATGCAGGCATGCAAAGTGTCTTAATCACCAGGCCAAGTGCCTGCCTGGGTGATGGTGCTGCTTATACAAGTTTATACACTTTTCACAACTCATCAAACAGTACAATTAAAATCAGTGCATTTTATCATAGAAGTTATTTCAGGGAACTTCAAAAAGTTTATGGAAAGATGGAATTAAAAGTTTATTTTAGGGTTGGCATTGTGGCATAATAGGTTAAGATGCCATCTGCAGCGCCAGCAACTTATAAGGGCGCTGGTTCGAGTCCTGGCTGCTCTGCTTCCTATCCAGCTTCCTGCTAATGTGTATGGGAAAGCAGCAGGGGATGGCCCAGTTGCACCTGGGCTCCTACACCCATGTGGAAGACTCAGAAGAAGCTCATGCTCCTGTGTTCTTATTTTATTTTTATTTATTTATATATTTTTTTGACAGGCAGAGTGGACAGTGAGAGAGAGACAGAGAGAAAGGTCTTCCTTCCGTTGGTTCACCCCCCCCCACAATGGCCGCTGTGGCCAGCGCACCGCGCTGATCTGAAGCCAGGAGCCAGGTGCTTCCTCCTGGTCTCCCATGGGGTGCAGGGCCCAAGCACTTGGGCCATCCTCCACTGCACTCCCCGGACACAGCAGAGAGCTGGCCTGGAAGAGGAGCAACCGGGACAGAATCCGGTGCCCCGACCGGGACTAGAACCTGGAGTGCCAGCGCCATAGGCATAGGATTAGCCTATCGAGCTGTGGCACCCGCCATGGCTCCTGTCTTTGGATGGCCCAACCATTGAGGCCATTTAGGGAGTGAACCAGCAGATGCAAAACCTCTCTCTGTGGGTCTCTCCCTCCCTCTCTGTAACTCTGACTTTCAAATAAATAAATCTTTTTTAAAAAGTGTATTTTGGGGCTGGTGCTGTGGTATAGTAGGCTAAGTCTCTGCCTGCAGAACTGGCATCCCACATAGGCGCCGTGTTCATGTCCTGGCTGCTCCACTTCTGATTCAGTTCTCTGTTAAAGCCTGGGGAATCAGTAGAGGATGACCCAAGTCCTTGGGCTCCTGCACCCAAGTGGGGGAAGCTCTGGGCTCCTGGCTTTGGATCAGCCCAGCTCCAGCCATTGTGGCCATTTGGGGAGTACACCAGCAGATGGAAGACCTTTCTCTGTCTCTGTCTCTCTCTGTCTGTAACTCTACCTCCCAAATAAATAATTTAAAAATTTATAAAAAAGAAGAAAAGTGTATTTCAGTGCAAAGACTTTTTTAAATCCATACACAGCTTCCTCATGAGACACATTTTCCATGAATTCTGTGAATAGCCCTCTGCGCACGGCTTTACATCTTCTGCATCAGGGACCAGGCTGCGATTTTCCAGCTCCCAAAGCTTTGGGGACCTTTTGCAAAGATAAAAATAGTATTTTTAAAGAACTGGACTGATTGCACTGTTTTGCTCCAGACTAATGTAAGATCTACTTGAAGATCTTAAAGAACTGAAACTTCTATAATTGAATGAATAAATATTAAGATATATCGAGCAGGGTTGACGCTGTGGCATAGCAGATAAAGCTGCTGCCTGCAGTGCTGACATCCCATGTGGGCACTGGTTCGAGCCTTGGCTGCTCCACTTCCAATCCAGCTCTCTGCTATGGCCTGGGAAAGCAGTGGAAAATGCCCCAAGTCCTTGGGCCTCTGCACCTGCGTGGGAGACCTGGAAGAAGCTCCTGGCTCCTGGCTTCAGATCTGTGTAGCTCCGGCCATTGCTGCCAATTCGGGAGTGAACCAGTGGATGGAAGACCTCTCTCTCTCTCTGCCTCTCCTTCTCTCTCTGTGTAACTCTGACTCTCAAATAAATAAATAAATCTTTTAAAAAAACCTTCTGCATCAAAATCAACTTAACTTGCCACAAACTTTCTGAGATGCCCCACTAATCGAGTACAACTGACTTACAAAGTAAAAACAAATAAGGACAGGAAAGCTCCAGGTCTGCTCAGCTTGCTTAACGAGACCCATTTCCCTGCCTGCAGAACGGCCCAGGGAGCCCAGCCGTATTTATCCAGAGGCCGGGCCACTCATCTGGAAGCACAGGAAGACGAAGGCGGCTGAGGCGGGAGCCCTACCCTTTAGAAGCAGTGGCTGCGGGAGCCGCTCTAAGAGCCTCTTGTAAAATTTGGCTCCTGGCTGGAACTCTGGGGGCTGTGTGATTTCACAAGTATCCCGCCTTCTGGCTAAGGTGGCTCTCACGGGGGGCAGAAGAGGAGTGAGAAGGCTCAGTTTCTGACAGTTCCACTGAGGCAGAATGCAACACAGCCTGGGGAGTGCACACACCTGTGTCTGTGTGTGTGTGAGTATGCATGTGGGGAAACGTGTGTGCAGAAACCCACACGTTACAGGACCATTCCCATGGTGCTCAATATATTTTTTAAATATTGGTTTGTTTATTTGAAATGCAGAGTTACAGAGAGGCAGAGGCAGAGGCAGAGGCAGAGGCAGGGGGCTTTCATCAGTTGGTTCACTCCCTAAATGGCTGCAACGGCTGGAACTGGAACAATCCGAAGCCAGGAGACAAGAGCTTCTTCCAGGTTCCCCACATGGGTGCAGGGGCCCAAGCACTTGGGCCATCTTCCACTGTTTTCCCAGGCCACTGCAGAGAGCTGGATCAGAAGACCAGCAGCCAGGACTTGAACCGGTGCTCATATTGATGCCTGCACCTCAGGCAGTAGCTTTACCTGCTATACCACAGCTCCAGCCCTGCTCAATATATTTTTAACATTTATTCATTCAATTATAGAAGTTTCAATTCTTTAAGACCTTCAAATAGATCTAACGTTAGTCTGGATCAAAACAGATGCAATCAGTCTGGTTGTTTAAAAATACAATTTCTATCTTTGCAAAAGGACCCCTAAGCTTTGGGAGCTGGAAGAGACACTTTGTCCTGGGGAAGATCACAGCCTGGCATTCCTGCCTCCACATTCTGGGAACAAAGGGAGGGGGCAGGAAGGAAGGGGCCCCTTCCACCTAATCAGGTGCTTCCCAGCGGGCCATGGAAAGCGGGGTCCTTGGTCCTCCATCCCCGCAGGAGGGAGCAGGTAAGTGCCGGAGCGAGGCCCTGAGCAGTCACAGTGACGTTCTATTTTTATTAGAACAAGAGGAGGAAGAAAGTGCCTCAAGTTCTTCCCAGAGCCAAGTTCCTAATCACACTTAAACAAGGCGTGTGTCAACAAAAGAATGCAGGACAATGGGAGAAGCCAGAACTGCGGCCAAGGTCCCCCAGCCCACGTCACTCCCTGCACCTTTGGGGTGGGCAGGCCGCCAGCCTGGCTGAGCACAGCCAAGACTCTGCCCAAACCTCTCCTCTCAGCCAGGGCTCTCCCTGCCCCTCCTGGGGCGAGCAGCCCCTGGTCCAGGCTAGGCGGCATGCCCCTGCCCAGCACTGCCTGGGCTGCCCTGCGGGCTTGACCCCACGGTCCCAGGCTGCCTGTCCACGCTGGTGTCCAGCAGAGGCAGGCACATGGAGAGCGCGGACCCTGTCCCTGGTGAGTGCCCTTCCTGTCCCCAGACTTGCTCCTCTCCAATGCAGCCCTCGGACAACTCACCCCAGGTTGCACAGAGCTAATTTCCCACACCGTGAGTGCCTCTGCTCCCTTCTAGAATAAATGTTTACAGAACAAATTCTCCATGACAGGCTTCTGCCTCACTTCTTTGGCCTTTTCTCAGTCTCTCTCTTGCTTTTTTTTTTTTTTTTAAAGAATTATTTTATTTATTTGAAAGAGTTACAGAGAGAAGTAGAGCCAGAAAGGTCTTCCATTTCGCTGTTCACTCCCCAAGTGACTACAACAGCCAGAGCTGAGCTGATCTGAAGCCAGGAGCCAGGAGCTTCTTCCAGGTCTCCCACATGGGTACAAGGGCCCAAGGACTTGGGCCATCTTCTACTGCTTTTCCAAGCCATAGCAGAGAGCTGGATGGAAAGTGGAACAACTGGGACTTGAACCAGCTCCCATATGGGTTGCCAGCACTGCAAACAGGGGCCTTAGCCCGCTGCACCACAGCACCAGCCCCTCTCGCTTTTAAAAAAGATTTATATATTTATTTATTAAGTCATTCATTTAAATGGCAGAGAGACAAGGAAAGAAAGAGAGAGAGAGAGTGAGAGAGTGAGAGAGAGAGAGAGAGATCTCCTATCCTCTGGTTCACTCCCCAAATGGCTGCAACAGCCAGGGCTCAGTCAGACCGAAACCAAGAATCTGGGACTCCATCTGGGTCTCCTATGTGGGTGGCAGGGGCCTAAGCTCTTGGGCCCTTCTCCGCTGCTCTCTCTGGTGCATTAACAGGGAGTAGGATGGGAAGTGGAACAGCTGGGACTTGAACTGGTGCTGATATGGGAGAGCAGCATCACAGGTGGAGGCTTAACCTGCTGTGCCACAGCCAGCCCCTCCCTGCCCACTCCTCGGAGCACTGGGCTCTTGGCTGTTCCCCAGAGTACCCTGCGCTTCCCTGTGCCCACATCTTCCAGCTGGGAGTGCCCCTCCCCCTTCTCCATCCCAGGAATGGTGCCTCCACCCAGTGGCCTGGGAGCAGGGCCAGGCCTTCATCATGTTTGCAACCCCACAGCAGAGGCTTTGCGCTGTCCCAGTTGGTTCTGACTCGCAGGTTCGTTTGGGGAGCCTAAGACGGAAATGCCAGGACAGCAGACTCCAGCCTCAGTCTGCTCGCCCCCACGCCCCGCGGCTACCCGGGACTGAACAGCAGTGCTTAACAGCTTGGCTTTGCTCCTGCAGAAGTTAAAACGGAGCTGCCCCGCTTCTGGCATTCAGCCCAAAAGATCGCAATCGGGGGCCCCACGGGAGACCTGCACCCACGCTCACTGCAGCAACACTGACAGCAGCCACGACGTGGAAATAGCCCGGGGGCTGCTGGAGGAGGGAGAGGACGTGGCTCTGCACCCTGTTCAGCCCTGAGAAGGGAACAGCGGGCAGTTGTGACAATGGGCATAGCTGCAGTGACGCGCATGATCTGCTGAACCACAGGTGTGCTCGCCGGCAGAGACCCCTGCAGCCGACACCAGAAGACCTGCTAAGCAGAGTGGATCTAGCCTGGCAGTCAAGAGGCTCACGTCCCCAGTCGGACTACTTAGGTCAATTCCCAGCTCTGGCTCCTGACTCCAGCCCCCGGGGGCCGCAGCGACGGCTCAGGGAACTGGGTTCCTGCCACCAGGAACCTGGACTATGTTCCCAGCTTCCAGTGTCAGCCCCAAACTGGCTCTAGTTGTTGTGGGCATGTGGGGGCTGAACCTGCAGATGGGAGCTCTCTCCTGCCCTCTCTCAAATATGTAAATAAAAAATAAAAACTTGTCAAGAGGATAGACCTCATGTCAATTTTTTTTAAAAAATTATTTATTTGAAAAGCAGAGCATCAGTGAGAGAGGGAGAGATCAATAGAGCAGGAAAGAAGGAGAGTGGGACACGGACACACACACACACACACACACACACACACACACTTCCATCTGCTGGTTCACTCCCCAAATGCTGCAACAGCTGAGCCTGGGCTGAACTGAAGCCAGGAGCCTGGAACTCCATCCTGGTCTCCCATATGGGTGGCAGGGGCCCAAGTGCTTGGCCATTAGGTGCTGCCTTCCCAGGTGGGTCAGCAGGGAGCTGGATCTGAAGCCCAGCAGCTGGGGTCTGAACGGGTATTGCAGTACTGGATGCCAGCATAGCAAGCAGCCGCTTAACCTCTGTGCCCCAATGCTGACCCTGAAGTGTTCTCACCACGATAAAATAATACAATAAGTCCGGTGCCACTGCTCAATAGGCTGATCCTCTGCCTGCGGCGCTGGCACACCAGGTTCTAGTCCCGGTCAGGGCGCCGCATTCTGTCCTGGTTGCACCTCTTCCAGTCCAGCTCTCTGCTGTGGCCCGGGAGTGCAGTGGAGGATGGCCCAAGAGCTTGGGCCCTGCACCTGCATGGGAGACCACGAGGAAGCACCTGGCTCCTGGCTTCAGATCAGCGCGGTGCACCGGCCGCAGTGGCCACTGTGGGGTGAACCAACGGAAAAAGGAAGACCTTTCTCTCTGTCTCTTTCTCTCTGTCTAACTCTGTCAAAAAAAAAAAAAAACAATAAAATTGTTCAAGTGAATTGATCTGAACAACACGTGTAACTGATATTTAGCAATCAGAGAATTTAGTTGCTTAAGTAGTGAGATGAGGTTCTAAGCCAGGTGACACTGACCACAGGATGTGTGAATCATCGCAAATATCAGACGCCTGGGCTCAGGCAGCTGCCTTCGCGCCACTTTTGGAGGCACTCACTCCAGGCAGGCATGTGCAAGGAGTCTGCATTGTTCCCAGGCTGTTTACTTAGCAGCTGGAAAAGGCGGCCTCTGAGAAGGTCACTGATGTGGAGAGCAGGATGGCTCTAAACGAAGATCCACAGCAAATGCTGCCTCGGGTCTCGCTGCATTCCTGCCCTGCCCGAGAGCTTTCTAGCGGTATGTGGGTGCATCTCGGGCGATCCCGGGGCACGCACACCAGGTAGCGCTATACTCCCCCACGTTTCAGAGACTCCAAGAGGTGGAAGGACTCAGGGGCGGAGCCATTGCTGGGGGCGGGGGAGCTGGGACTCAGGCCCAGCGGCCGCGACTCCAGAGCCTGCATCCTTATCCGACGCACTGCACCGTGGCTACAGCAGAGGGCTGGGCAGGGGTGCTTTTTATTTTCTTTTTTTTTCAATTTGTGGCTTTGGAAGCATTCCACAATGAGTATATGGTTATATTGATAATAAAAAAGAAGCAGGATGTAATATTCTGACAAGATGCCACTGGGCTAACACTGAAGAGGTGATTACTCCCCTTCTATAATGGCGTTCTCAGGGGACAGGCATTTGGCCTCGTGGTCAAGATGCCCACATCCCGTGCCTGAGCTCCAGCTCCGGCTCCTGGGTGCAGCTTTCTGCTAGTGCAGATCCTTGGAGGCAGCAGTCCCTGCCCCCAGCACGGGAGACCTGGACTGAGTTCTGGGCTCCCAGCTTTGGCTTGGCCCAGCCCTGGCTCTTGTGGGCATTTGGGGAGTGAACCAGAGGATGGGAGATCTCTCTAATAAATCTTAATATACATAAAATGGTGTTTTCAGCAGTGTGTGGGGGGGGGTTGATGCCAATGAATTCCCGGCACTTTCCAGCCAGAGGCTGTGCACAGCCTTCCTCCCTGGGGAGAGGTGGCCTCCGGTCAGCTCCATTTCCCGAGCAATGGGAACAAGCTGATGAGAACACAAGTCAGAGTGGACCACCTTTACTGCCCTCTCTGCTCCCACGCTCGTGTAGCTGAAGCCCTCCTCCCCCGCTGGACATGGAGCCGCCTGGCCGCAGGGAGAGCCAGCAAGTCTGCCCGGGGAGAACAGGACGCTGTGGTCCACACTCTGCCCAGGAGGCCCCCCGGAGAGCATCCCCTTTAGTAGAGGTCCAGTGTGAGTTGGCCCCAAGGTCTCTAGCTGGTGGTGGCCACCTCTGAGCGGATGTCACAGGCTATGATCAAACTCAAGGTGGCTGGTGTTCCCAGTCCCAGGGTGTGGCCTCTGAACATACAAACATTTAAATAAAAATTTTAAAAAGCCAAGTACCACATGCCTATTTTTTGTTGTTGTTGTTTTGTTTTAAAGATCTATTTAAGAGAGAAGAGATAGAGACAGAGACCGGGATCTCTTCCATCCACTGGTTCATTCCCCAAAGGCCAGAAGAGTCAGTCTGAAGGGCTGGAGCTGTGGTGTAGTGGGCTAAGCCTCCACCTTCGGTGCCTGCATTCCATATGGGTGCCAGTTCGAGTCCCGGCTGCTCCAGTTCCGATCCAGCTCCCTGCTAATGCACCTGGGAAAGCAGCAGAGGATGGCTGCTTTGGCCCCTGCACCTGTGTGGGAGACCCAGAGGATCCTGGCTCTTGGCTTCGGAGTGGCCCAGCTCCAGCTATTGCAGCCATCTGGGGAGTGAATTAGCGGATGGAAGACCTCTCTCTGTCTTTCCCTCTCTATATAACTCTGCCTTGCAAATGAAGAAAAAAAAATGTCAGTCTGGGCCACTCAGGGCCACTCAAAGACAAGCGTGAGGAGCTCCACCCAGGTCTCCCACGTGGGCGGCACCTGGGTGCATCAGCCGGGACCCTGACCAGCACCCTGCTGTGGGATCCAGCGTCACAAGCAGCCCCTTAACTCCCTGAGCCACCCGCTGGCCCCACAGTGGGCTTCCTGTGCTTTTCCCTCTGTCTCCTTTTCCCACCCCTCCCCCCTTGGGGTTCCGTGCAAGATCCTGTAAATCAATGTCTCTGTGCCTGTTTCCTCATAACATAAACAAGGCACCCTCACAGTCTGTCCCTCCTTTCCCGTGCGGGACGCTGTGACCAGCACGCCCGGCTGGTGGCTGGGCCGCATGTCCCCGGGCCCCTCCAAGAGAGCCACCCCTCCATAGCCTCACACAGGCGAGGGACAGGGAGAGGCTCCCCGTGAATATTCAGCCCAGTGAAGTCGGCTCTCACAGTCAGATCTTATTTTCCATCTCAGATTAAGCAGGTTAAGAAGAGGCCTGTTTCAGGAGGACTGGGCCCAATACCACGGGTGGGCGAGGTGGGGACAATCCCCCGAGAACAACCTGCAAGCCGCAGAGCCTGGCCTCACTCCTCACCTCACCGGGCCTCAGCTTCTGCACCTGCAACACGCATCAGGTCTTGGGAAGTCTTTCCAGATCTTAAGCTGTGGCAGCCATAGACGGTGGGTCTGAAGAGTAAGTTTCTGAGAGCAAAAGTCAGTTTCTCAGGGAAGCCAGTTCAGCTGAGCACCTGTATAGTCAAGCTGTAACTGATGACCGTGCCGGGGGAGAGTGGAAGGCCTTCAGGGGCCGGCGGTCGGCACCACGCTCACGATGCCACTCGGCACGTCCGCGTCCCTCACTGGGGGGCCGGCTGCAGTCCCAGCTCTACTCCTGATTCTGGCTTCCTACTAACGTGCGTCCTGGGAAGGCAGCAGGCGATGTCTCAAGTGTTGAGTCGTTGCCACCCCTGTGGGAGACGGGGGTGGAGTTCCTGGCCAACAGCCCTGGCCTGGCCCAGCCTCAGATGTTGTGGGCGTTTGGGGGAGAGAACCAGCAAGTGGAAGATCTCTCTATCTTGCAAATATATAAAAATAAGTATCTTTTAAAAAAAGAATGTAAAAACCTTCAGATGGCCAGAGGAACACAGAATGGCTAGCTCCAAATGATAGAATTACCAAGTGATTCTTGGTATTCTGTCCCCTGGATTCACGTGCTACAGCACTGGGGCCAATTCCAAGGTCCTTGGATGTCTGCACGAGAGTAATCAGTTGCCCTGAAAGTTTAATTTTCTGGTTGTTTAATTCCAAACAATTCTATACTGAAAGAAAATGCTAGAGGAAAGAGAGAATTCCAGACTCTCAAGATGTTTAAGACGACATCAAGTTCAACCTCCTGCTGCATTAGAATGAACGGAACCTGTGTCACGCACGTGGAAACTGCCCATTCCTCATTTTCCGAGAGGGCTTTGTGTACGTCAGGCGAGAACATCTCACACAATGCGTCCATAAATCAGGCAGAGTGAGCTTGGCCAGCAGCGCCTGGACTGCAGTTGCTTGAGGCAGGCTGCCAGCCACAATCGGACTCCACCCGAGCGCGAGGCCAGGCGAGGCGTCGACCCTGACCATGCATCTTGTCAGCCTGCGGTTCAGGAGGGCAGGAAGTCATCCAGAGTGACGGCCGTGGGAGCAGCACTTCTGACCCTGGCCGCCCCGCCCTGGCCTGGCCCTCCTCTTCAGCACCCCAGCCGAGCATCTGGACAGCAGCTGGCTGTGAAGTCAGCGCCAGCAGCTCCCGGGCTCCTGCAGCCAGCCCATCCCTCACAGATGGACAGATCAAGTCAGTGGGGACTGTGGGAGTCCACTCTGAGCTCCCAAAGGCCACGTGGCTACCAAGCGAGTTTCAAAATGGTCAGGCGACTTGGAAAGGCTTTTTTTTTTTTTTTTAAGATTTGTTTATTTAAAAGGCAGAGTTACAGAGAGGCAGCGAGAGAGAGAGAGAGAGAGAGAGAGAGAGAGAGAGGGGTCTTCCATCCACTGGTTCACTCCCCAGATGGCCACAATGGCCAGAGCTGTGCCAGGAGCCTCTTGCTGGTTTCCCATGTGGGTGCAGGGGCCCAAGGCCTTGGGCCATCTTCTACTGCTTTCCCAGGCCACAGCAGAGAGCTGGATTGGAAGTGTAGCAGCCAGGACTCAAACCAGCACCCATATGGGATGCCAGCACAGTAGGTGGCAGCTTTACCTGCTATGCCACAGCGCCAGCCCCGGAAAGAAAATCCTTTTAAAAGGCTTGTGAACATGGAAAGATGCTCCACCATCGAGAGTGAGAGATGAAAACTAGAATGACAGTGAGATGCCACCTCTCAGATTTGTGGAGAAGAAAGCAGCTGGGGATGCCGGGGCCGGGGCGGCTGTATGGGGACAGACAGGCCGTGCACCGCTGTGGGGTGTGGACACTGCACTTTGCAGAGGGAGTTCTAGCCCCAGCAATTCCACTTTCAGAACAGTCAGCTCCACCCGCCAGATCACTCCCCAGATGTCCACAACGGCGAGGCTGGGCCAGGCCAGCGAGCTGGGAGCCTGCAACTCAATCCTGGCTCCCCCTTGGGTGGCAGGGACTCAAGGACTTGCACCATCACTACCGCCTCTCAGGGTGCACCAGAGCACGAAGCCGGAACTGGAAGAACTGGACGAGAACCCAGTCACTCCAATACTGCACGGTCTTGCTCGCCCGGCCCAAGACCTGCCCTGACAGCGGCACGTATTTTTACTGGCCCCCGTTTCATCTGTTTTTAAAAAATTACCAAAATAAAAACTGCATGTGTTGTGTCAGCATGCCTCTGTCAAGCTAATTCACACACGCATGGCTTCACATGTGTGTATGTTTAGTGCGGAGGACACTTCCTGCCTATTCTTAGGGTGACATGTTCAGCCTGGTGGTCAGGAAGCCAGTTACAGCCCAGGTCCTCGGGCTCCTACCACTGTGTGGCAGACCAGGACGGAGCTCCTGGCTCCTAACGTCAGCCTGGCCCAGACCTGGCTGTTGTGGCCATTTAGGGAGTAAATCAGCTTGTAGACGATCTCCCCCCACCCCCTCTCTCACCCACAACCATGTCTCTCTGAGTGTTCCACATTCCCAGTGGCGTTCTGACTGCAGGCCCTGTGCAACTCCTCTCTCTCCCTGTGCTCCTCTCTCTCCCTGTGCTCCTCTCTCTCTCTCCCTGTGCTCTTCTCTCTCTCCCTGTGCGCTCTCTCTGCCTATGCCATTCCTCTCTGCATAGACAACCCTGCCCTTCAGCCCGTGGGAAGGGCTGGTCATGAGGAGTTTACCTCACACAAGGGGAGTGAGGTTGAACGTATGAAAGTGCAAAGGAGGAACTTTATAAACAACCCCTTCTTATTTGCACTAGTGGTCCTGTGTATCTGGGTTATGGTGGGCAGCAGCCCCAGCCATGGCTCCCTGCCCAAGGGCTCCGAGGTTCATGACAGCAGGCACCCAGGGATGCCTGCGGGGCAGTCACCTCTGCTGTGCTGGGTCTCCCAGCCTGCCATCATCTTCTGTCACTTGGCCTGGGGGTCAGGCTGTGTCGGAGTCCACAGGAACAGAGGCTTGGCGCTGTCCCATCTCCTCAAGGGGCTCCTGCAGCAGGACCCTGCACAGGCAGCTCTGGGCTCTGGCCTGGCACCCAACCTGGGGCAGGAGGCAGCTTCAACAAGCTCCCCAGGGGTCCCTGCGCATGGGCTCCTGAGCAGAGGGAGCTGGTACCAAACAGAAGAAAATGACGCCGATAGTCCCATGCTGAGGGAAGAGAAAACCAACCACATGGACCCACAGAGAGCGGCCGGCCAGGGGCCACTCCGCTCCTGCCCGGTTCAAGGACCCCCGGAGGTTCACAGCGGAATTTGGGTAATCAGGAGGTTAACAATGACGACCTTTGATGGCTTCCTGCTCTGCTCAGAACCCAGCTGCCGTACCACCTCAAGGCCCATAGCGCCACCTGCAAGCTCCAGACCTCAGCACCCCCCGCTCCCTGGCTTCCCGCCAGCTCCAAGCCTCCCCCAGCCGGCCAGCTCTGAGGCACCTTCTGGCCTTGCCTAGGAGCTCCTTCATCCAGGGGGACCCTCCTCCAGCTCTCTGCCAGGAGAACCCGCCAGCGTTTATGTCCAGCCCAAATGCCACCCCCTCAGGGGGCCCTCCCTGATGAGCCACCGAGTGCAGGGACACCCCTGGCTGTGGGGCGTGGCCACAGTGGCCCGTGAGTCTGTTGCAGGTGCATTTGTCCTGTACGCCCCATGAGGGTAAGGCGTGGGGAAAGGTGTTGCCACCTGGTGCTTAAGAAGCCGCCCGGCAGCTCCCAGCGGAGCGAGGCGCGCACGGCCGCCATTCAGCGTCAGAAACCTCCCCTTTCCACTGTCCTCTGGACAAGAGTGCTGGGTGGTATGCAGTGTCTCCCCAAGAGATCACCTTCTTTTCTCTCTCTCTCTCTCTCTCTCTCTTTTTTGACAGGCAGAGTGGACAGTGAGAAAGAGAGAGACAGAGAGAAAGGTCTTCCTTTTGCCGTTGGTTCACCCTCCAATGGCCGCTGCGGCCAGCGCACCGTGTTGATCCGAAGGCAGGAGCCAGGTGCTTCTCCTGGTCTCCCATGGGGTGCAGGGCCCAAGCACCTGGGCCATCCTCCACTGCACTCCCTGGCCACAGCAGAGGGCTGGCCTGGAAGAGGGGAAACTGGGACAGAATCCGGCGCCCCGACCGGGACTAGAACCTGGGGTGCCGGCGCTGCAGACAGAGGATTAGCCTATTGAGCCACAGTGCTGGCCTACCCCCATGGGTCATTTCTTAAAAATTTCTTTGAAAGGTAGAGAGAGAGAGAGAGAGAGAGAGAGAGAAGGAGGGAGAGAGAGGAGGGAGAGAGAGAAGGAGGGAGAGAGATTGATTTTGCTCTCACTGGTTCATTCCCTAAGTGACTGTCACGGCCAGGGCTGGGCCAGGCTGAAGCCAGAAGCCAGGACTTCCATGTGAGTGTCCCATGTGGGTGGCAGGGATCCAAGCCCTTGAGCCATCTTTGCTGCCTCCAGCAGGAAGCTGGAATAGGGAGCGGAGCCCAGACTCGCACCCTGGCACTCCAGTACGGGAAGAGGACATCCCGGAGGCGTCTTCTGGGACTAGCTACCGGCCTTGCTACGTGACTGTGGGTAAATTACTTAACCCTGCTGTGCAGGTCTTCTCTTCTATAAAATGGGATAATTGTTCCTAGCTCACAGAGCTTTGGGGATGAGCAAATGAGCCAACAATATATAGAAAACACGGAACAACACACAGGCAAGCATCAGCTACGACTAGCACTCGGAAGGGTAAGCAGCAAATGTCCTCTCTGGGCTCTGTCCGGGCTTCCTGAGGCCAGGGAACGCCGGCTGGTCATGCTGCTCTGCGGGCAGACCCCCGCCCCCCATTCTAGTTCTGTTTTCATTTAGAAGTCTAGGTCTTAAGTGTGCATTCATCATGATCAATTATGCCTTTGAAAGATGAACAGAAACTGAAAACAGGGCCCAGCGAGTGCCGCCTGCATCCCAGCCATGAGGCGCGCACATTTGGGGAGGCGCAGCGACACTCGTGGTGTGGAATTTCCCGTGGCACCAGCGGGAATGGAGTCAGCAAACTTCCCTGAAACAAAGGGAAGCCAGGATTTCCTGCCAGAGGCTCAAGCAGCGGGTGGCGGCCAGCGCCTCCCAGCCCAGCCTCAGCCCGGCTTAGCGCTGGCTGGCAAATATTCCTACTGTAGCATTCATAATAGTCAAACAAAGTTAGAAACAACCAAAACGCCCACCAGCTAACGAGCAGATAAAATCCGTTATGTGCATTCAGTGGAATATTATTATCCAGCCAACGAATCACCAGGGACCCCCGCCATGGCTTTCCTGTTGTTGCCAGCTCCAAACAAGGCACAGTGACCGTCACTGAAGTTAAGCTCTCAGTATGGAAACAGCTCCACAGCCCCACTCTGGCCCCTTGGTATTCCACGCAATCTTTCTGACGACAGCCAGCCTCCTGCATGTGCACCCACATCCCAGCCCCGCGGGCACCTTTTATCCCTCTAACGTGTCCTGCACTCATGCATCCTTTTGGTTCTTGCACGCAGTCCAGTGTCCAGCAGAGAGAACGGTGAGGGCAGTCACGGTCGTCTCTCCCATGCTAGGCGTCAGGCAGGCACCTGGTAAGAGCCTCACGCACCTTCTCCCTTCCTCCCCACGCTGGCCTGTGACATCCCGGCTCTGCTGCTCCGTGAGCTCGCCCAGTCCTCCTGCCCACCTCCGAGCACAGGGAACACTTTATAAGGACAGAAATACACATCAGCAGGGTAGAGCTCAGCGTTCAGAAATCAACCTCACATTTACAGCCCCATTCAGTGTTGAGAAAAGGGAGTCGAGATAATCCAGTGGGGCAAAGACTTGTCTTTCCAACAAATGGTATTGGGACTGGAATTCCACATGCAAAAGAATGAAACTGGACCCCTCTCTCACACCATATACAAAAGCTGACTTAAAAGGAAGAACTAAAACCATGAAATCTCTTCAGAAAAAACAACGAGGAAATCTTCATGACCTTGGGTTAGGCAAAGTCTTCCATGTGGGCACCTGTTCCAGTCCTGGCTGTTCCACTTCCAATCCAACTGCCTGCAGATGCGCCTGGAAAAGCAGCAGGAGACAGCACAAGTACTTGGATCCCTGCCACCCACATGGGAGACCTGGAATAAGCTCCTGGCTTTGGCGTGGTCCAGCCCTGGCTGTTGTGGCCATCTGGGGAATGAACCAACGGATAGAAGGTCTCTCTCTCTCTCTCTCTCTCTCTCTCTCTCTCTCTGCCTCTCTGTAACTGCCTCTCAAGTAAATAAATAAATCTTTTTTAAAAAGTCTTTAAAATAAAAAAGTGACAACAGAAAAAAATAAACTGAATTTCATAAAAAAATTGTACTTCAGAGGATATCATCAAGAAAGTGAGAAAAAAAACCTACAAAAGGAAGGAAATATTTGCAAATCAGGTATCTGACTAGTATACAGAATATACAAAGAACTGGTACAACCCAAAATAAAAAAAGACAAGCTATTTTTAAAATGGGCAAAAGAGCTGCAAAGATACATCTCCAGAGAAGATAAACAGAGGCCCCAGCACATGAAAAGATACTCCGCACCATTAGACTTCAGGGAAATGCAAATCAAACCACCCTGATGAGGGTCAGCACTGCGGCAGAGCAGGTCGGGCCACCACCTGTGATGCCAGCATCCCACATGGGTGCCAGTTTGAGTACCTGTTGCTCCGCTTCTGACCCAGCTCCCTGCTAATGTGCCTGGGCAAGGCAGCAGAGAATGGACCCAGCACTTGAACCACTACTGCCCACATGGGGGACTCAAGTGGAGTTCCTGGCTCCTGGCCTCTGCCCGGCCCAATCCCAGCTATTGCAGCCATTTGGGAAGTGAACCAGTGGATGGATGGTGCCTCTCTCTCTCTCTTCTTACTGTAACTCTGCCTTTCAAATAAATGAGTTGATCTTAAAACATGCACACACACACACTGAGATACCAGTAACAGTGGCTAGAATAAAAAAGACAGAAAGAACAAGTGTGGGTGAGGGTGTGGAAAAACTGGAACCCTCACACACTGCTGCTAAAAAGTTAAATTGGGGCAGCCACCATGGAAAACAGCCCGGCGGCTGCTCCAAGGGTTAAACGCTGAGTCACGTTCTGACTCAGCAATGGCACTCCTAGAGAGATGGAAATGTGTATACATACAAAAACTTACAAATGTTCCTACTGTAGGATTCATAATAGTCAAACAAAGTTAGAAACAACCAAAACCATCAGCTAGTGAGCGGATAAAATCCGTTATGTGCATTTAGTGGAACATTATTATCCAGCCAGAAAGGAGAAAGAAGCTTTGCCACTACAACACAGGCAAACCTTGACAACGTGGTGTCACATGAAGAAAGCCAGACACCAAAGGCCACACACTGCCTGGGTCTATTTATGTGAAACGTCCAGGATCGGCAAATCCCGACACAGAGAGCAGAAGAGTGGTCGCCTAGGGCTGGGGTGAGAGAAGGGGGAGTGGCTGCTAATGTGTATAGGGCTTCTTTCTGGGCGAGGACATGTTCTAACATTAACTGTGATGGTGGTTGCAGAATTCGGAGGATGTTTAAAGAGAGAGAATGCAAAGTTAAAAAAGAAGAACAAAGAGCCCTTAGCAGCTCACTTCATGCCCCTGTGGGGAGCTGATGGGCTTGGCTTCCCTGGCCCCTACACGCAGTGGGCGGGCTCCCAGGATGCACTGGGTGTGGAGCAGCTTATCAGTGCCGTGCATCCATGGCACCTGGGCGTGAGCACTCTGTGCACGGTCTGTGTCTCACTCATTTTTATTTTATTTGAAAGGCAGAGTGACAGAGTGAGAGAAGGAGGGAGAGGGAGCTTTTCCATCTGCTGGTTCACTCCCCCATTGGCCGCAAAAGCTAGGTCTGGGGGAAGCCAAAGCCAGGAACCCAAACTCCGTGCTGGTCTCCCACATGGATGGCAGGAGCCCGAGTACTTGCACCATCATCTGCTGCTTCCCAGGGTCAGTAGCAGGAAGCTGGATAGGAAAGGATGCTAGCATTGCAAGCAGCTGCTTAGCCCACTGAGCCACAACACCGGCCCCTCACTCATTTTAAATCCTGGCGTCCAGAACCATGCTTGGCAGCAGGCAAATGGTGTACATGTGTCTGAATGGGTCACCTCCAGCACGTCCCTAAGAGTGCCCACGTCTTTTTATAGCAGACTGCGAAAATGAAGGGATGCCAAGTCCTCTCACACACACACGTCCACCTGATGTGTCAAAAATGCTTTCCAATCATATATTTTAAAAATCGGTCAATTAACGATTTAGCTCTTTTCCACTTCCAGAGAGAACTTGAATTTCATATTATGAACACAAAACTGAGCCCTCGAAAACTCTCTGACCTTCAGCAACAACAACACAACAATGCTGACGGTAGAAACAGCTAAGCTTAACTGAGAACTTACTACATTTTAAGCTGGGTACTATTTTGCATTTTCTAAGTGTTTTTTTTTTTTTTCCCAAATTTATCTTCTTTATTTGAAAGGTGGAGGGAGAGACAGAAAGAGATCTTCCATCTGCTGGTTCATTACCGAAATGGCTGCAACAGGCTGGGCTGGGCCGGGCTGAAGCCAGGAGCTGGGAACTCCATCTGGGTGTCCCACGTGGAGCAGGGTGCTTGGGCTGCTCTGCTAGGCACGTTAGCGAGGAGCTGGATGGGAAGCTGAGCAGCCAGGCCCGGAACAAGCGCTCTGATCCGGCATGCTGGCAAGGCCGGCGGTGGCTTGGCCGCGTCCACCTCGTGGGCTCAGTGAGTAACTGCTGACTGAGTCCGTGTCTGTGTAGGCAACGGCTTCCTTGTGGAACTACAGGTGCAGCAGTGACAGCCTGGATGCCACACCGGCTGCAGCAAGTCCAGGACGGGGATGGTCCCGTGCTCACCTGCACGCCCCCAGTTCCTGCCTGGGGACCTGGCTCCCAGGAGCTCATCACTCCTTCACTGCACTCGTTCATGACTGCAAACAACCTGGAGAGCAGTTCCTACTGGTGTGCCTCCAGGCTCGGCCTTAGGCCCCACCCGCTCAACTGCTGCATCCCGGAGGGAAGACAGGAGGACACGCTGATGAAGCCCAGGGATGCCTCGAAGCTGCAAGGAGCCAGTGGACAGGGAGAGGAGCCAAGAGAGCCCTAACTGCTGTCAGGTCAAAAGACCAAGACACAAAACAGAAGATCTGGCCAGCGCCGTGGCTCAATAGGCTAATCCTCTGCCTTGTGGCGCCGGCACACCGGGTTCTAGTCCCAGTTGGGGCACTGGATTCTGTCCCGGTTGCCCCTCTTCCAGTCCAGCTCTCTGCTGTGGCCAGGGAGTGCAGTGGAGGATGGCCCAGGTCCTTGGGCCCTGCACCCCATGGGAGACCAGGAGAAGCACCTGGCTCCTGCCATCGGATCAGCGTGGTGCGCTGGTTACAGCGGCCATTGTGGGGTGAACCAACGGAAAAGGAAGACCTTTGTCTCTCTCTCTCTCTCTCTCTCACTGTCCACTCTGCCTGTAAAACAAAAACAAAAACAAAACAAAAAAAACCACAAAACCAAAAAAACAAAACAAAAAAACAAAACAAAACAAAACCAAACCAGAAGATCAGGAAACCCTGGCCCAACCACAGGCTGGGAGCCAGAGGTAGCAGCAGCACCTGTGATGAGGGCTGGGGTCCGGTGAATTCAGGCGACCACAGTGTGCAGTGCTATGGAGAAGCTGGGCAGGCCCTGCGCCACAGCGGTAACTGCGGGGCGAGCAGAATGAGGGTGTGGACAGTGCTGCTTCGCAATCCAAGCCCCCGGCCCCGGCTTTAATTTTAGTATTATTTCCTACTCTTACGGGTAATACTGGCAGAAGAAGTTCTGGACATCCTTGTTCCCGGGGGTACGGGGCAGGCCCCTCTCAGCAACTCAGAGAAATTCAGTGCCTGCACCTACAGCCCTCCACTGCAGCCCCGCCCAGCAGCTGGGACCCCTGGCCGCCCGCAGCTCTCCCTGGGCTTTCCAAAGGGTCTCCACTGGTTGGAGCCTGGCTGGCAGCTTGCTCCAGGCCTCGACCTGCAGGAGCAAAAACACACCGTGTATGCGAGTGTTTTCCTCTCAAACCCGTCTGACGTTCCTAAGGCCCTGGAGGGGAAGTCAGTCTTATCTGGACATCTCTAAACGTCCTCTCTTCCTTCCTGCCCGGGCTTTAAAATCCGGTCTTTTGTCTCTACAGCTCATCAAGCCTGTCAAGTCGATGTGTTGGCACTTCCCTGGCGACGGCTCCCGCATTCATCAGAGCGTGGGTTCCAGGCCCCACTTCCCCTCGGTCAGCTCTTCTGGGGTCTGATGACTGCCAGCAGCCTGTCCGCACTGCTAGGTCACATTCCTGCATTCCCAGGCCTTTCCTTGGCACTGCCAAGCCTAGGAGACTTGGGGATGTGTGTGTGCAGCCGTGGAGAGGTTCATCAGTGATTCAGAAGCTTCTGTTATTGTCTGTTATCCGTGGGATGTGCTAGGTCTTCCTGGCTTCACAGACTGTCATCTATTGCTTTTATTAGTGGCATTCTCTGCCTTTTCATTTTCACCATCTTGCCAGCTCTCTGCACTGACTTGTGATGAATAGGCCGGGACTAACAGAGACAGGGCTCAGGCCTCAGGAACACACTCTCTCAGATTTTCATCTGACAAGCTGTCGTGCAGGGAGAGCAAGTAGATCTGGTGAAAAGTTCAAATCCAGGTTTGTTTTTTTCTTCTAGAGTTACTTACACTTTTAAAAGGGAAAAAGTGGGGGAGCTGGCGCTGTGACATAGCAGGTTAAAGCCCCAGCCTGCAGCGCCAGCATCGCATGTGGGTACTGGTTCAAGCCCTGGCTGCTCCACTTCTGATCCAGCTCTCTGCTATGGCCTGGGAAAGCAGTGGAAGATGGCCCGAGTGCTTGGGCCCCTGCCACCTGTGTGAGACTTGGATGAAGCTCCTGGCTCCTGGCTTCAGCCTGGCTTAGCCTCAGCCATTGCAGCCATCTGAGGAGTGAACCAGCAGATGGAAGATCTCCAACTCTTGACTTTCAAATAAATAAATAAATGAATCTTAAAAAAAAAAAAAAAAAAAGGTGAGGCCAGCAGTGTGGCGTAGCAGGCAAAGCTGCCATCTGCACTGTCGGTATCCCAAATGGGCACCGGTTCAAGACCTGGCTGCTCCACTTCCAATCCAGCTCTCTGCCATGGCCTGGGAAAGCAATGGAGGATGGCCCAAGTGCTTGGGCCTCTGCACCCATGTGGGAGACCTGGAGGAAGCTCCTGGCTCCTGGTTTCGGATCGGCCCAGCTCCAGCCGTAGCAGCCATCTGGGGAGTTTGGCAGGTGCTTGGCAGCCACCTCCTCCCACGGCAATGCCTCTCCCCTGCTGGCTCAGAGGCCAGGATCTGCTCGGTCTTCCTGAAGACTAGAGGCTTCAGCTGGCAGCTACCCCTGGGAAGCTGCCCGTTCTCCACATGTAGCACCTTGTCAAAAAGTCTACCATGTCCACTCCCCAGGTGTCAAGCCTGGGCGCCCATGTGTCCAGGGGTGGTGGAAAATTCTCACCACCGCCGCCAGACCCTGCTTTTCCGGAGGCATGATTGGCCAGTGCTGGCTTCTGTAGGCTCATGAATGAGTTCAGCTTTAAATGAGATAATATATGTCCAACAACTAGCACAGTGTAGACACAGAGGAGGGACGCCCAGTACCGGGGGGCAGTTACACTGCTATCAACCCACACCTCCACGTGGAGGAGGCACGCACTTGCTGAGGAGGACTTGGTGCGGGGGGTGGGGCGTCATCCATCGGCTGCACAGGGACAGGCGGGGAGGACTGCACAACACCTGCCAAGTCCTCGGGGGACGTTCTCCTTGCCCGTGGGGCCTCCGTGTACCTGGTCTCCCGTGCAGCGGTGACACTGACGAGGATGGAGGGGCAAGCGCTTGAGAGCAGGTGGCACCATGTGCGGGAGCTGGGGCTGCAGCAGCTCTGAAACACGGCTCATCTGCTGGAGCAGAGCGTGTCAGCTGACTCCAGCTGCCGAGTCTGCTTCAGTGCTGTGTGGCCACCAGGCCGGGGAACCGGCTGTGGTCTACAGAGCTGGCATGACCTGCGGCGTCTGGGCCCTCCCCCAGCAGTTGCTGTGTCCGTCAGAGCGGCAGGGACCAGCGGACTGGCTTGAGCTACATGTGCTATTTCTGTGCATAGGATGTGAGCAAGCCCCCGCCACAGTCAGTCACCGCAGGATGTGAGTCAGATTACATTATAAAGCGTTGAAAGGAACCCATCTTCAAAGCATTCTGAAGGCATTATGCCACGCCGCAGCACGGCCGAGCAGGAGCTGCAGGTTAAAGGACACTGAGATGACCAAGCACAGGAGCGGCGCTGAAGAACACGGGCGGTGAGCGTGGCCAGAGCCCCTCAACAAAGAGAAACAGACACCGCGGAGAGCAGCTGCCAGAGGCCTTAAGCTCTGGAGATGAAAAGAAAGACTGACCAGGGCCACAGAGCTCTCTTTGATCAGATGAAGCAGAAGGAGGGAAATAATACAGACAGCTCAGAAAAGCTGTGCAATGGGCTTTGCTTTATTGTCCTGTTTTTTTGTTTGTTTGTTTGTTTGTTTGGTTTTTTAACCTGAAGAACAATTTTTGGGGGGCCAAATTAAACATCTTAACCTGGTCCTTAAAAACAACAGTGGGGAGGCAGGTGCTGTGGTGTAGCGGGTAAATCCACCGCCTGCAGTGCCGGCATCCCATATGGGCACCAGTTCGAGCCCCGGCTGCTCCACTTCTGATCTAGCTCTCTGCTATGGCCTGGGAAAGCAGTGGAAGATGGCCCTATACCCGTGTGGGAGACCTGGAAGAAGCTCCTGGCTCCTGGCTTCGGATAGGCCCAGCTCCGGCCATCGGGGCCATTTGGGGCATGAACCAGCAGATGGAAAACCTCTCTCTCTCTCTCTCTCTGCCTCTCTGTAACTCTGCCTTTCAAATAAATAAATAAATCTTAAAAAAAAAAAAAATGGAATGACCTGAACACATTGGCACGGAATGATGTCAGAGATAGATTGCAGTGGTAAAAAGTCAAGTTGCATAAAATATGTGTGGTAAAATTAAAAAAAAAATACACCAAGTCAACCCCACTTCTGGTGAAAATGGCGCATTTGCAAGTGAGTGCACAGGAGTCTCTAAGGAGCCAGGGAAATCCATGAGCTATTGTTCACGACAGCGAGACTCTCTTACACCACTGTTCACCTCAGGATCCCTTATAGCAACATCGATTGCTTTTGCAACGGAGCACAAAGCCAGCGAAGGTATTTGTGAGAGGAGAATCGTAAGAGCCCGGTCGTTTCTGTTCAGCTGGTCCTCCGTAGCTACGGGCGCCACATCTGCTGACTCAACCAACCACGCACAGAAAACATTTGGGAAAGAACTGTGTACTGAACACGTCCAGAACTGTCTTCTTGGCAGCATTCCCCACGCGATACAGTTCGACATCTATATACATGGCGTCGACACAGGGTCTCACGTACCGGGAGCAAGGAACATGCAGGACGTGTGAACCTTGGGCGCAAACGCTACACCGTTTTACCGAGGACTCTGAGCACCTGCAGAGACTGGTACCTGACAAGGGCCCGGACCCAGACCCCGTGGATCCTGAGGGGCGGCTGTCACTCACTGCCAGGTGCTCGGAGGCCCCGAGTCAGGGAGGGCCTCTGCTCAGGGCGGCCCCGAGCTCTCGGAGACTGCACGCAGGCCGCAGAGTGGCCATTTCTGCAACGCCACAAGAAAGCAGGGCTCCCGGGGGCCAGAGCCCCTCACCTGGCTCTAACTGCACTTCTGCTGCGTGAGCTGAGGACAGGGCCACTGTGACCCCAGACAGGTGCTGCGCAGCCTTGGCACGCAGTGTGTCCCAACAGAACCCTGACTTGCTGTTCAAGGCGCTGGGAGGGTAACTGGCAGGAGTGACAGCAGCCACCCCTCTGCCCCATCGCCTCCCGCCCACCAAAGCCTTCTAGAACCAGGCTGTGTTTGAAGGCCCAGGGTGGGGGCAATAGCCCTCCCTGACCACAGGCTCCATCCTCACACCCCACAAGCCAGGCCAGGCTTTTCCTCTAGAAGCCAGCTCTGTCCTGGCCCCTGTCCTGTGTCCTGGCCCCTGTCCTGTGACCCCATCTGAAGGCGCAGCTCTGGGACCACCTGCTGCTCGAAGCCTTGTCTTCTGATGGCTGAAGCAGCTTAGACTGCATGGTTCCAGCATTTTCTACTCTTCACAGATCCCTTGGGAGGGCTGTCCAGTCTCTCCTCCCCCAGCCAGAGCTTCCCTCGGGCAATTCCCACTCACCCTCGAGAGCCTGGCTCAGTGCCGCTTCCTTCAGGCAGCCCTGCCCCTGCCCCTGCCCCTGCCCCTGCCCCTGCCCCGAGGCCCGCCTCTCCTGTGTGGTTCCCTGGTCAGTGCCTACCTTCCTCACTAGAACAGCAGCTCCTCCAGGCAGGGGCTGCCCAGCCGTCCCGCCCCAAGCAGGTGCCCCATGAAGGTTTACTGCATGGGAGGGACGTGAGTGGGGGCTGTGGGGGCCTCTCCCCTCCTCTGAACAGCTTCCTCCTGTGCATCGACCCCAGCGCCCAAGGGCTCCCCCTCCCTTAAACACGTCAGAGTCACCTGAGCTGGGTAACGGGCAGCGGATGACAGCGTCGAAAGGCACGCAGGGGTCATGGCTGAGATTCCAGCAGGGTGTGCGGTTGAAGCGGCAGAACCTATGGTGTGTGACCTCCGGGTGCCTCCCGGGGGCCCCTGCCGCCGCTGCCACCCAGGGACGCTGGGGGTCTGCAGTGCTCAGTGCACGAGCGGGCCTGGGGCCGGGCGGGGCGGGTACTGACCTCGGCTGATGCGCTGCTTCTCTCCTGACAGGATGCCGGGGCTGTCGATGATGCTGATACTCTTCAGGACCTGGTTGGGTAGCTGGGAGCACATGAATCTGGAAGAGACGGTTTGAAGACGGGGTCAGAACCCGGCCCGGCAAAGGGCTCTAACTGGGGCCCCCAATGCCATCTGCACAGCAGGGACTTAGAAAAGTGACCTGGGCGCGCAGCACCTGTACTGGCTGCCAGCCGACCCCGTGCTGTTCATTTGTATCTTAGCTAATGTACAAGAGCTACCTCATGCAATATGATTCTCACGTTAACCTATTGAGGAAGAATTTACCAGCAACCTCAGGGAGGTCAGGTAACTTGCTCATGGTCACCTGGGCTGGCGAAACCCGGGTCAGCCCGACCCCAAAGTCCATGAGCCTCCCCTCCCCTTCTCCACGCCCAAGCATCCGCACCTGTCACTGCCTGGGAATCCCACACACCACCAGGGCCCATGGCCACATGATGCCACAGGGCCCATGGCCACATTGCACCACGGCACCTGAGCTTCCTGCCCACTCACCAGCCCGACAGCTGAAGGAAGTCCTGGGCCCTGTTTCCATCTGATGCCGGGGACCTGGCATGCAGCCTCAGGCCCAGGGAGAAGCCGGCACCTGTGGGCAACACCCCAAGTCCTCCAGGGGTGCCCGGAGAGCGAGTGATGGGCCGGGCTGGAGAAGGCCCTGGCCGAGCATCCCAAGCCTCCTTCCTTGCCTCCTGCTCACCTGGCGCCATCCCCTTTGGACTCCATCCCCTTCTGCCCCCTCCTGCCCACAGCAGTCCCAGCTCACTGCTTCAGTCCCCAGAAGCCAAGCAGGGTGGGAGGAAAACTCTGGCCTGGGGGTCAGTGGACCTGGGCTGGAGTTCTGCTCGGCCTGGCCTAGGAGTTTTTCATGGAACTCTGGACAAGGGCCTACCCCTCGGGGCCTTCTCGTGTATAAATGGAGGTTCTGGATGGAGACTGGTGTCATCCAGTCTGTGAGCAGCAGGAGTGAGCGCTTTGTCACCCCGCCCCACCCCGCCGGGGAACTGAGCCTGGCTGGGGTCTCTCTGAGGCTCCGTGTACGGCTGCTGAAGGCCACGGATACTGTGGGTGCCTCTCCTTTTCCTGTCCTGACAGCGGCTGCCTTCAGTATCTGCGCGGACAGAAAGCTTGAAGACGCGTGGTGCCGGCTCGGTCCTCCCCTCTGGTGGACGTGGTGGGATCAGCCAGAAAGCTAGCATGCCAGTACGGAGGGGCAGGGAGGCCGCCCAGCCTACTCAGTGCTCGCGGCATGGCACAGCCCCCGGCAGGCGCCAGCGGCTCTCAGCCCAAGGAGCCATCACCGACATTTCCAGGCAACTTTCTCTGGGAGCTAGGACAAGTTTTTCACACACTCTAGCCTGTAGTTCCAAATCGGCCCAGAGAACGCTATCATGGTCCTTGTGCAGGTGGAGAAGAAGAACACAAAGCACTCGCGACACCTAAAGGCCACGCCCCTGACGCATGGCTGGCTGAGTGACCTGAGTGGCACTCAGCCCCTAACACTGAAAATGAAGGGTCCAGGTCTACATTGTGGCTCAGCTGGTTAAACGACACCAGCATCCCACATGGGCAGCAGTTAGCCGAATCCTGGCTGCCCCACTCCCAATCCAGCTCCCTGCTAACGCACCTGGGAACGCAGTGAAGGATGGACCAAGCGCTTGGGTCCCTGCACCCGTGTGGGAGACCCGGATGGAGTTCTAGGCTCTTGGCTTCAGCCTGGTCCAGCCTTGGTTATTGTAGGTATTTGGGGGACTGAACCAGTGGGTGGAAGCTCTCTCTCTGTCTCTCCCACTCTCTGTATTTCTGCCTTTCAAATAAATTAATAAATCTTTGGAGGAAAAAAAAAGGTTGAGTTAATTTAGGTGGGACCCTCATTTCTGCCCCTCTCCTGTCCTTCCTGCAGCCCCGTCCCATGTCCCCGGGGCTCCTGCCAAGTTCACAGAGAAACACCAAGACTCAGGTCCTAGAACAGGGGCGGAATGGAATTCTGAGGGTGTCAGCGGGACCATGTTTCTTCTCAGCCCTCAGTCCAGGCTCGTCCTCTCTGTCAGGTGGTGGCACGGAGCAGGTCGAACCCGCGGGAATGACCTCACCCACGGACTCACCATCCACGCGACTTTCCCCCAGCCTCAAGCCCTGGACTCCAGTGCAAGGCCAGCAGAGGCCGTCACAGTGGGTGCACTGCTTGCTCCCCGGGGTCGCCAGCTCTGACCCCCCACAGCAGAGGGGCTGGCTGGGTGAACGAGCTGTCACCCCACCCAGGGATCACAGTGAGGGAGAGGGGAGGAGAGGGCTGAGGGTGGCTGGAGTGTGTGTGCAGAGCCAGACTCTCCCTAGGGCAGATGGGGGTCGAGGCGGGCAGGCCCCACCCCTCACACTGTTAGGCCAGAGCCCCTACAGGTGTGGTCACGAGCACACTGTCAGAGAAAGCCCTGGTATCGCTGGGTGCACTGCAGTAGCCTCAGGTCAACTGCTTCTGCTTCTGCTGAGCCATCTTCGACCACAGCCTGTGCCCCAGGGTGGGGTTCCCACTCCCTCCTGAAGTGACTGATGCTTGGCCTGCCCGTCTGACTTGCCCATCTCCTGCTCAGAGAGGGGCTGCCAACAAACTCTAGGTGTCTGGGGCCGAGGCTGTGGTGCAGCGGGTTAACGCCCTGGCCTGAAGTGCCGGCATCCCATATGGGCGTCGGTTCAAGAACTGGCTGCTCCACTTCCCATCCAGCTCTCTGCTGTGGCCTGGGAAAGCGGTGGAAGATGGCCCAAGTCTTTGGGCCCCTGCACCTGTGTGGGAGATCCGGAAGAAGCTCCTGGCTCCTGGCTTCAGATTAGCCTATTGTGGCCATCTGGGGAATGCCAGTGGATGGAAGACCTCTCTCTCTGCTTCTGCCTCTCTGAAACTCTGCCTTTCAAATAATAAATGAATCTTAAAAAAAAAAAAAAAAAACTACTATACCGAGCCTTGCAATTCAGACTCTTTTCTGAATACCTCTTTTCTATACCCACCTGCTGTGTGTTTGGGATTTGAGCAAAAAAAAAATTGCCAGGAAAGCGAACCGTTTACCCAAATCAAAGATTCCACCCCACACTCTTCTGGGGCTCCCTGCGAGCATGGACTCACACAATGCGACTGACAGGCGTGGCAGCTCCTTCTCCACGGCGCCTTGCTGGCACCAAGAGCACGGGCCAGGGCTGCAGCGCAGGCCAGTCCTGGGACAGGAAGTCCGGCTCTGGTCTGCCCTGCCTGTGCGGCTCACGGCTTCGTGCCTCACCCTGAGGGACGCAGGGAGTTGGCTCTGCCTCCCCCTCCCCCTCTCACCTGGGGCCAGCCCAAGCGCCCCCTCCTCGAGCTGAGGGGCAAACTCCCCATGGGGAAGAGAATCCTGGGGGTCGTACAGAATCTAGACGGTGTGCTGCAAACAACTGGCAGACAAGGGCTGCGCCTCCCGGCCTCCGTCGCCCCGGTCCCCAGCCAAGCTCCCTGCTACCCTTGGATGCGTACTATGATTTGCAGCGGGGCACTAAACGTCCTTAAGGGAAATCTCAGGCCTCCACAGAGGGCAGACTTCCGCAGAAGGCGCCCGTGGAGGGTGCCAACCCCTCGCAGAGCCGCTACACTCGGCCAGGAAGGATGACTGTGTCTGAAAACATCTAGAAAGGAGAGGTGCAGCCCAGGCCACCTGCCTCGGCGCTCTTGCTGCCTCCCCTCCCCCTGCCACTGCCACCCCGCACCCCCTTCCCCAAGCAGCCATTCTAAAGCCAGGCTCACAGAGCAGGGCGACCGTGAAGAAGGAAGGAAGGGAAAAGGTTCTTGGAAAGAAAAGCAGCCAGGAGTAGCAGAGAGGGCGGGGAGGAGGTGGGGCAGGGGAGCGGCAGGCCGCAGAGTGCAGCCCGTGGAAGGGGCCGGCTCATTGCCCCAACTCCCGCACACCCAGGCAACACAAACGAAGCACACACCCAGCGAAGTCTGGTCCTCAGCAACCCACAGCTCTGCGTGCATTAAACATGGCCAGGTAACCAACGAGCTTTCTGGGTGTGGGCTCTATGCCCTGATGAAGAAGGAAGTGGCTCAAGGCACGAGAATGAGAAGCAGAAAGGATGGCTTGGGGGGCCGGCGCTGTGGCGTGGTGGGTAAGGCGCTGCCTGCAGTGCCGGCATCCCATGTGGGTGCCGATTTGAGTCCCGGCTGCTCCACTTCTGGGCCAGCTCTCTGCTGAGGCCTGGGAAAGCAGTGGAAGATGGCCCAAGTCCTCCTCCTGGAGGAGGCTCCTGGCTCCTGGCTTCGGATCGGCATAGCTCCGGCGGTTGCACCCAATTGGGGAGTGAACCAGTGGATGATAGACCTCTCTCTGGCTCTGCCTCTCCTTCTCTCTCTGTGTAACTTTTATTTTCAAATAAATAAATAAATCTTTTTTTTTTTTTTAAAGGATGGCCAGTACATTGAGTTCACAGCCCACAGTCCACAGCCCGCACTGGGTGCCACCTCTGGGCTGAGCTCCCTGATTGCAGGCGGTCCCGGCACAGCATGCCTGAACAGCGGCCATCCAGGGGCCACTTAAAGTGGCTGGCGATGTCAAGGAGACACTGGCCTCTGTGTGTGAGACCAGCCACAGGGCAGAAACGGGAAGTTGGTGCACTTGATGAGGGAAGAAATGTGGAAGCTGCCGAGAATTTACACATGAAGTCCTGCCCACGTCCCATCAACTCATGGGTGGTCCCCACCCGGCCTGGACACGTGCGAGAATCCTGGAGAATCCTGCTGATAAAGCTCTGGGAGGAATTTCACAAGTTCCACGCCCAGAGAGGCCAGTGAGAGCCCAGAAGAAGAGGGAGTGGGGGTGGGGGTGGGGGAGCCAGTGGCCTAGTCTGGGTGTGGCTGGGCCCTTCCTCCCCACCTCTGTGAGACACCCGCCTGGCCTGTCCGGTGTGTCCTTGTCATCAAACCTCGCTAGCTTGCTTACCGCCCATCTCTGCCTCATGTCCGAAATTCTGTTATGGGAAGACAAGAACCGTGTGGCAGCTGTCTCCAGTGACAGTAACAGGGCGCTCACTACCTCACAGGGCTCCCCGAGCCACTCGTGTGCAGCTCCACGTAGTGGAAATTCATTCCTTCTACCATGCAGCCTTCTAAGGCCCAGTCCTGGGCCTCGGCCCTGCCCTCTGAAGCCAACAGATCACACCCGTGCTAGCCTGACCCAGTCGCTGCCTGTTCTGGTTGGAACCTTCACAAAGGATTGGCAACGACCCAAAGACAGGGTCTAAACACCACGACCGGGGACGGGGTCGCTGGGCCTTACCGATTCAGGAAGGCATTTCCGAAACGACTGAGCTTTCGAAATGGCTTTTTGGGGTCCACGACCAAGGCGTTCCCGGGGGTGCTGCCCTCGGTGTCCCCGTACATCACGGCGATGAAGGAGTCGGTGGTGGGCTCCGGGCCAATCCTCATGCCCGGGAAATCCTGCTCCAGTAGGTACCTGGGAGGAGGAAAGGGAAAGGAGGCTTAGCACACCATCACGGAGCCGCTGCATCACCCTGTTTTACACAGTCCTGTAACCTCTCAGAAATACAACCACCGGCAAAGGCAGAACGGCTGGCCGCTGACTCCCACTGGTAAAGAGCACCCAAGGCTCTAAGGGTGAGAAGGTGGCAGCGGGACAGTCGCTGGGCCCCCTGAAAGCAATGCCGGCTCAGCATGGAGGTTCTCATCCGCGGTTCCCTTGAGAATGGAACTCCATGAGCCCCTGTCCGTCCTGGCCGCCCGCCCAGGCTCCCCTCCTAGGGAAGCCACCCTGACACCTCCTCGGTGGTCCCTGGGCGCCCTGAGCCTGCGACCATCTCCGTGCTTACTGTCCCTTCCTGTCCGTGGGCCCTGCCAAGTGTCTCATGTCCCAACCCTGCCATAGGAACGACCCTGCAGGCGAAGAAACCTACACGGCTCTCCGGCTCCCTACTTGCACAGCCACTCATCTATTTGCTCCTGAACCATTTGTTCCTGATCAAAGGTAAGCGCAGAACCTGTGCCTCCATTTCCAGGAGTAGAAGGAAAGAACTGAGCTAGCAAAGATAAATACAATTTTGCCTTCTTTATGAGAAATCAACTTTTTTAAAAAAGGTTTATTTATCTATTTTGAAAATCAAAGTTACAGAGAGAGAGAGGGAGAGACAGAGAGATCTTCCATCCATTGGTTGACTCCCCACAATGGCTGGGGCTGGGCCAGGCTGAAGCCAGAAGCCAGGAGCTTCATTCAGGTCTCCCACATGGGTGCAGGGGACCAAACACTTGGGTCATTTTCCATTACTTTCCCAGGCCATAGCAGGGAGCTGGATTGGAAGTGGAACAGCCGGGTCTTAAACCAGCACCCATATGGGATGTTGGCATCACAGATGGTGGCTTAACCCACTACACTACAATGCTAGCCCCAAGAAGCTGACTTTTAAACCCACGCTTTCTAGGGCTGGCATTGTGGCACAGTGGGTAAAGCCACTGTCTGCGATGCCTACATCACATGTCAGAGTGCCAGCTGAGTCCCTGCTGCTCTGTGTTCGATACGGCTTCCTGCTAATGCACCTGGGAAGAAAGCGGATGATGGCCAAGAACACCACGTTAGAGACCCGGATGGAGTTTCAGTCTGGACCAGTCTCAGCCATTGCAGCCATTTGGGGAATGAACCAGTGGATGGGAGATAACACTCTCTCTTTTCTCTCTGTGCTTTCCAAATAAGTAAACAAATCTCTCAAAAAAATAAATAAACTTATGTTTTCTATGTAAATAAACTGAAATTATTTTGCAATCTTAGGTAAACCTTCAACTAACTCCATCCAAAGTTCCTGCATTTCTGTGGAGTTGTGGGGCTCCAGAAGGGACACATCACTTGAACGCAGCTCCTGAATTAGAGTGTGAAAACAGCCTGGTACCCCCTAGTGCCTGCTCGCTGCCCGGTAAGGCACAAAGCCTTCTACGACACCGCATTTGACCCCCACAAGATTCCAAGCTAGGAGACAACATCTTCCCCATTGTACAGGTGGGGAAACTGAGGCATCGGGGAGGCCTGGCAACTTGGCCAGTGTCACACTGAAGGACTGGTGTGGAAACGGAAGGCAGGCAGACTCAGAGCTGGCGCCGTCTCCAGATGTTTAAACTCGGCCTTGATCAGAGATGGTGAGGAGGGCGTTCAGGGCCCTGGCCGCAGGGTGTGTGGCTGGACATCAGGTGCCTCAGTGCCCATCTGCAGACCGTTCTCCCGTACGGTGCTCCAGCCCCCAGGGACACGGCCAGCACTCCCCAACCTCCCCAGACAGGGCGAGATCACAATGCATGCACTTTTCATTTTAAAATTTTTCTCAAAACTTTTTCCATCTAAACCTAGTGTACTGAATAGCTTAGGAATTAGCCCTCCAAAAAGAAATGTCCATATGTATCTGTTCTTAGGAAATTCTATCCGAATCCTAGAAATACTGCAATAAGTTATGGTAAGACCATCTCACATTTTGTGAAACACCAGCATTTGTAGAGTAATCCCTCCCTGGGCCGGGGGTAGTTCAAGAAGTTCATGGAAAATGGAAATAAAACATGTTTATTTTGGTGCAGAAAATTTTTGAAATTCATATATTGCTTTTTTAATAATATGTATTTCTGTGAACCTTCTGAAGGCACATCTATGCATGGATTTTAAAATGCTTTGAAGGGCTGGTGCTATGGCACACTGGGTTAAAGCCCCAGCCTGCAGCACCAGCATCTTATTTGGGCACCAGTTTGAGTCCCGCTGTTCCACTTCTGATCCAGTTCTCTGCTATGGCTTGGGGAAGCAGTAGAAGATGGCCCAAGTCCTTGAGCCCCTGCACCTGCATGGGAGACCTGGAAGAAGCTCCTGGCTCCTGGCTTTGGATCAGCTCAGCTCAAGCTATTGCAGTCATTTGGGGAGTGAATCAGTGGATGGAAGACCTCTCTCTCTGGCTCTACCTCTCTCTGTAACTTTGTCTTTAAAATTGGTAGCATAAATCTGAAAAAAAAAAAAAGCACTTTCCTTACATCTTAATTCCAAAGTCACCATGTGTCTAGTGTGTGTGGGCTTCCTACACTCCCAGGACTGGATGCTGGGTTTACAGCGCTCTGGGGTGTCAAGTCTGCAGGCCCTCAGCAGCACGGCTAGAGCTTGGAGCTGGGTCACACATCTGCCCTCCGTGCAAGCATGTCCTGCTTGATTTCCCTGGGCTGCGGCTTGATGAGCTATGCCAGGAAGCTTGTGGGGGAGACTGAGGAAGGGGAGACCACCAGGGTGAGTGGCCAGGATTCGGAAGAAGGACAGCAGGCAGTGTTGCAGGTTCCCCATGGCACACATAGTTCTCAACTCACAAATGGGCCAAGGCCAAGTGCTGGTGGGCAACTTGGTAGACGCTTTTCACTTTTCCATAGAACCCGTGTTAGCAGCAATGGCCGGCTGAGATGGCCTAGAGGAGGCCACATGGATCCAGGAAGTAGATGAAAGAAGGAACCCCAATCCACTGTTGGTGGACTGTGAACTACGACAGCCATCGTGGAAGACAGCATGGACAGTCCTCAGATGTGAAAACAGACCTATCACCCGATCCAGGCAACCCCTCCTGGGAATATTCCCAAAGGAAATCAAATCAGTATATGGACGAGTCATCTGTACCCCCATGTTTACAGCAGCTCAATTCACAATAGCTAACATACGGACTCAATCAACTGATGACTGGATAAAGAAAATGTGGTGTATTTATACACGATGGACTACTACTCAGCCATAAAAAAGAAGGAAGTCCCCAGAGGGATGGCAGCCTACACGTACATAGCAGGGGCTAAGTTGGATACACTGCCATGAGCGCCTGAATTAGTTTCTGATGTTTCATTGATATAAACACATGGCGAATCCCACTAATTTTGGAATAACAGGGGTTTTGAGAAAAATCATAAATTATAAAGTTGATGAGCAGGTGTTTCCTCTGTTCAACTTTGTACTGTAAGCAGAAGCAAGAGTTTCCTCAGCAGTAGCTGTGCCAGAGAGAACTTTTAAAACTGGCTATTTTTAAAGTATGCTGCAAATGTGAAGCAATCTGAAATTAAAGGTGCCTCTTCACCTCTGACCTCAGGAAATCATTCAGACAGTCCCAGGCACAGAGCGAGAACTAGGAAGAATTAAGGTATGGTGGAATTTGTTCCGCGGCACTTTCTCCCATGGATGGTACAAAGTCAAATATCAATGTTCAATTTCACGGTCAAAGTAATGCCAAGTACAGACACAGCAGGTCAGCTGAGTAACAGTGCCCATCCCACTCAGCGCTGTGGATGGAACGCCCTCCGTGTGGGGCAGAGCGAGCGGGCGCAGACTCCTGACTCCGTGCACGTCAGTCCTCCAGGTCAGGGCTCCTCACACCTAGCACTGGGGTCCTTTCTTGCCTGTTCTCTCCTTTCCTGAGGTTGTCTCTGCCCGAGGGCTCGGTCTATAAACTCAGAACTTCGGAGCCCCAGGGCCGTCTGACGGGAAAGAGACTGTGGAGGAGAGCAGGAAAGTAGCCAGTTGCTGGTCAAAATCAGATATACCAGTCCTCCCTCAGCTATGGTCCAGCTATGCAGGGTCAACATGGTCTGGAAACAGTAAATGGAAAATTCCAGAAACGATTCATACGTTGTAAATAAGGTCCATTATGATGTATTGTTACAGTTGCTCAATCTGATTACTGGTTATTGTTGTTAATCTCTTACTGTGCCTAATTTATAAGTGGAACCGTGTCGCAGGTATGTGCATACAGGAAAGAACGTGTTAGATACGGAGACTCCGTGGGCACCACCCATGGTTTCGGCACACGCTGGGTCCTGGGACACATCCCCCGTGGACAGGGGGCTGAGTGGACATTGGTGCCACACTGCCAGGCGGGCAGGCACAGGGCAACTCAGTGGAACTAACAGGAACCAGGACGCTGAGCTTCTGACATGGAACAAGATAGGAGGACGTGATGAGCAGCCTGGGAGGAGAGGGTGCCGGCGGATCCCGGGGTGTGACGCACACAGCGGATGAACTGCGCAGCCGTCGGACGAGCCTGGTCAACCGTGTGGAACTTTCTTTCTGGACCCCTTGGAGGTTTCCCCAGAGCAAGGAGTCCCGGGGACGCTGCGGCTCTCTGCAGTAACAAGAGGCTGCAGGTCGACAGAAAACCAGCCGCTGTGATCCCGCGCCCACAGCCTGCCCTGCAGGCATCCTGTGCTAGGTGACAGGCGTGATGGCTGTCCTTGGCTCCCCCTCGGACCCCTTCCTGTGTTCTCAGAGGGGCCCGCCAAGTCCAGCAGGACTGCTCCAAGGCTCTCGAGCCAATCCAGCGACAGAGAAAGGTACAGACATTTGGCTTCCAAGCAGCCGGGCGGAAGGGGTGGGAGCGACATCGGAGGCCTCGTCTCTCCTCCTGGGTACGCAGGCAGCTGCCGCATGGACTCAGCTCAAGGAGCTGCCACGACGCACGGGGACAGGTGCACAGTGTCTCTTTCCTTCACTGCTTAGACTAGGAAAAATTATCTTCAACTTCGCACAGACCAGGTCTTAGGACAAGGGAAAGAGAAAAGCTGAAGACCGTGAGGAGCCCCTCAACACGCTCAAGGTGGGCTTCAGAATGACCACCAGGGCTGAGTGTTGGGCACCAGGGAGGGACACTGGTCGGGCCACCTGCACCCCGCATCAGAGTGCCCAGTTCCAGTGTGGCTCCAGCTTCCTGCGAATGCACACCAGGAAGGCAGCAGGTGACGGCTCAGGTACTTGCTACCCGCATGGGAGACCCAGACTGGGTTCCAAACTCTCAGCTTTGGCCTGGCCCAGGCCTGGCTATTGTGGGCATTTGGAGAGATCCTGCTTTCTCTTTCTCTCTTCCCCTTTCAAATAAAAAATGAAAATCAGATTTTTTAAAAAAGATTAACAAACAAAACCAACCGTTAAACACATATTTCACCGAGAGGCACAGATAATTCCAGCTGCAAATTTGCGTCCTCCGCTGTCCATCACACGTTCTCTCTGCCCGGTTTTCACGACCCAGCTCGTGGGTGGAACAGACAGCACTGCATTTCTCGTGACACCCCTACGTCTGAGCCCTGACCTAGCTATGTGACGAATCTCATGTCATCCCAGCTACCGTAGGACAGGCACTACTGCATCCCCGTTTTACCAATCAGGAAACGGAGGCTCAAATAGGTTACCTGCTTCTGGAGACAGCGGGATCTCTCACACTTCCTGGGAGGACGCTGCCTGTCCCGACTCGGAGCCAGCCTCCAGGGGAGCGTTTCCAGGGCCTCATTCCAAGAATCAGAACATGTACACAAACATAGGATTTTTTTTTTTCAAAAGATTTACTTTATTTACTTGAAAGGCAGAGTTACAGGCCGGCACCGCGGCTCACTAGGCTAATCCTCCGCCTTGTGGCGCCAGCACACCAGGTTCTAGTCCCGGTTGGGGCGCCGGATTCTGTCCCGGTTGCCCCTCTTCCAGGCCAGCTCTCTGCTGTGGCCAGGGAGTGCAGTGGAGGATGGCCCAAGTACTTGGGCCCTGCACCCCATGGGAGACCAGGAGAAGCACCTGGCTCCTGCCATCGGATCAGTGCAGTGCACTGGGCCGGCCGTGGCGGCCAATGGAGGGTGAACCAATGGCAAAAGGAAGACCTTTCTCTCTGTCTCTCTCTCTCACTGTCCACTCTGCCTGTCAAAAAAAAAAAAAAAAAAAAAAAAAGAAAGAAAAAAAAAGGCATTGTTACAGACAGAGAGATCTTCCATCTACTGGTTCACTCCCCAGATGGTCACACGGCTGGAAGCCAGGAGCCAGGAGGCAGGGGCTTCTTCCGGGTCTCCCACGTTGGGTTCTCTTCTGCTGTTTTCCCAGGTGCATTAGCAGGGAGGTAGATCAGAACTGGAGCAGCTAGGACCCAAACCGGTGCCCACATGGGATGCTGGCACTGTAGGCGGTGGCTTTACCCGCTACTCCCCAGTGCTGGCCCAGATTTTTTTAGTAGGAATTAAGTAGTCTAAAAATATAGTACAGTGTACATATGTTTAGATGCTATTTTTAGACGTAAACCAAAATGTAGAGAGGTCACCTGTGGGACACAGATGGGATGTTAAAACAGGCCTGTGCATGCAGGGCTGCCCGTGCCTGCAGCTGCAGGGCTCAGGTCACTGCTACGGCCTGAAGCATTTTTTGAGAGAGCATTAAACCAACCCAACCCCCAAACTGCCTTATTTCTTTGAATATTACCAAGGTGTTAAGTCATATATACAGGGAAGAAACGTAACAGAAAGTACAACTTTTGAATTCAGGGGGAAGTACTCTTATTTCTTCATTTTACTATCAGGCCTATGAATTTAAACACACTTCAGTTTGTAAGTGTGTGCTAGGGGCCAGCGCTGTGGTGCAGTGGGTTAAGCCATAGTTTGCAGTGCTGGCATCCCATGTGAGTGCTGGTTCAATTCCTGGTTGCTCCACTTCCAATCCAGCTCCCTATTAATGCGCTTGCAAGAACAGTAGAAGATGGCCCAAGTGCTTGGGCCCCTGCACCCATGTGGGAGACCAGGAAAAAGCTCCTGGTTACAGATTGGCCCAGCTCTGGCTGTTACAGCAGTTTGGGGAGTGAACCAGCAGATAGAAGATCTCTCTCTCTCTCTGCTTTTCAAATAATCTTTTTTTTTTTTTAAAGAAGTGTCTGCAACTTTGACCTAATTTTTGTATTGATAATACCTGCTCCATGATCTTATCAGGAGAGGCACTGAACAGAAAGGGTTCCTCCTTTCAGTCCAAACGGAAGTGCCAGCATTCTTATGCAAGTCTTGGGAGGTGGTCCAGGACACTTCGTTGTTTCCCACAACTACTACCGTCTCCGTCACTTCTTTTTTTTTTTTTTTTTTTTTTTAATTTTTGACAGGCAGAGTGGACAGTGAGAGAGAGAGAGACAGAGAGAAAGGTCTTCCTTTTGCCGTTGGTTCACCCTCCAATGGCCGCCATGGCTGGCGCGCTGCGGCTGGCGCACCGCGCTGATCCGATGGCAGGAGCCAGGTGCTTCTCCTGGTCTCCCATGCGGGTTCAGGGCCCAAGCACTTGGGCCATCCTCCACTGCACTCCCGGGCCACAGCAGAGAGCTGGCCTGGAAGAGGGATAACCGGGACAGAATCCGGCGCCCCGACCGGGACTAGAACCCGGTGTGCCGGCGCCGCAAGGTGGAGGATTAGCCTAGTGAGCCAGGGCGCCGGCCCGTCTCCGTCACTTCTGGATGCCACCAAACAGAAAGCGTCCCTCACACTCTCGCTCACTGCACGCAGGCACCTCATTTCCTTCTCTCCGTCACTAGCTCACAGGGAACAGAAATGCTCTGGGTAAGTTAAGTAGCTTCCACGCGGCCACACTGGTCCAGACACTGGTACAGGGCAGGGGTGGGAGAGCTTTTTCTGCCCAGGGCCATGAGGATATTTCCAACATCACCTGCGGGCCACACAAAATGCTCAATTTAAAAATTGGCCTGCTACAGACTGACTGAACGCTGAGTGCCTCCCGCACTTGCCTTGGCGGGGCCAGACCAAGAGCTTTCATGGGCTTTGGACAGCTCGTGGGCTGGATAGTCCCCACCCGGGACAGGGTAACTCCTACCAAATAACATTGTGCTATATACCCATCCTGTTGTTCTTCTGTGGGTTGTTTTCTTTGTAAAATTAGATTCAATATATTTAAACAATTGTGCATCTAAATTTTTCACCATTTACTTTTCCTCAAGCAATTAAAAATTCTTTGACAACATAATTTTTAGTAGCTGCATACTATTCTATGGTGAATAGTATTGAGGTTGCTATTTCCTGTCGGCTACTTAAACAGCTTCCATTTCTTGCTATTATAGATCATGCTGAGACAAACATCTCCTCTGTTTTAAAGTTTTCTCTTTGGGGGCTGGCGCTGTGGCGTAGCGGGTAAAACTGCCACCTGCAATGCCGGCATCTCATATGGGCATCCATTTGTGTCCTGGCTGCTCCGTTTCCAATCCAGCTCCTTATTAATGTGCCTGGGAAAGCACTGGAAGATGGCCTAAGTGTTGGGTCTCTGCCACCACGTGGGAGACCTGGATGAAGCTTCTGGCTCTTGGCTTCAGCCTGGCCCAGCCCTGGCTGCTGTGGCCATCTGGGGAGTGAACCAGCAGTTGGAAATCTCTCTCTCTTTCTCTCCCTCTCTCTAACTCTGACCTTCAAATAAATAAATAAATCTTAAAAAAAAAAAAAAAAAAAAAGGTGGGGCTGGCACTGGCGCTCACCAGGTTAGAGTCATGGCCTGCAGCACTGGCATCCCATATGAGTGCCAGTTGGAGTCCCAGCTGTTCCACTTCCAATCCAGCTCCCTGCTGGTGTGCCTGAGAAAGCAGTGGAGGAAGGCCCAAGTGCTTGGGCCCCAGCACCCACGTGGGAGACCTGGAAGAAGCTCCCAGCTCCTGCTTTTGACCTGGCCAAGTCCTGGATGCTACAGCCACTTGGGGAGTGAACCGGTGAATGGAAGACCTCTGTAACTCTGCATTTCAAATAAATACATAAATCTTTAAAAAAATCTTTGAATTACTGAAAAAATAAGCTTTATATTCATATCCATTTTATTTATTGCATTTTTTTTTTCATTTAAAAACTCTGTCTTCCTTAAGAGTGACCCCTAAGTTTTCCTTTTCATCTAGAGAAGACCCGACAGCATCACAGAACCGCCGTGCAGCTGAAGCTGCTGCGCCACTCGGGGAAGGGACCCGGGCCTGTGGAGCCAAAACCCGGAACGTGGTGGGCGACGTCTTCACCTCTTTCCCAGCGCCGATGGACTGTGTGCTGCTCAGAGTGGACAGTGCTCAAAGCCCACTGCCGGCCAGCTTCCTGCCACTGCCCGGGCCGCTCCACCTTCCAGGCTGCGTGGGAGGGAGAAAGGGAGAGGAAGCCTCCTGGAATCAAATCTCCTTCTTTCAGTCCTGTTTGTGGTCTCCAGTCTTTCCTGCATCCACGCAATGAATAGTCACCATCTTCAACATCACAGCTTGTAACTCAGGACTGTGATTGCCCTAGGGGTGAGCTCGCGATCGGGGAGCACTGGAGGCCTTGGCGAGGAGAGAGACAGCATTTCCCAAGGTCCCTGACCGTGGAACCCCCTCCAGATAATCCCCCACGCCTCCACTCCCCAGTCCCCAGGGCCAAGGAAAACGAGAAAAGGCATCCAACTCAACGTCCACTCTCTTTTTGTCAAATAGAAGAACTTAAATGAAATCCTTTACAGTTAGCAGCAGAAAAATCATTTCTCCATGTGATAAATTTATAAAACATTGTACATATTCTAATAGGGTGTCTTAGGGTGAAATAACAAAGGCTGCTGGATGTGGTGCCCGCTGCCCACTAAAGTGAAATACAAACCACCAAACGCGCTCTCTCTAGAAATCTCTGAGTTTTAAGCATGGCTGGTGATGCTGACATCCTGTATCAGAGCGCTGGTTCGGACCCTTACTGCACCACTTCAGCTCCAGCTCCTTGCTGATGTGCCTGGAGCCCTGGCCATTGTAGTCATCTGGGGAACGAACCAATAGATAGAAGATCTCTTTCTCTCTCCTTCTGTTCCCCTGCCTCTATAACCCCGCCTTTCAAATAAATAAATCTTTATATTTATGGAGCAGAAACTAGCAACTGAAAGGAAAGGCCCAGCATGGGGCCTCTGGCCTTATATATAAATAAATATGAACAATTTAAGAGCAAGAGAAAAAAAGAAAACCTGATAGAAACATTGACAGGCTGTCAGAGTAAATGTCAAATGACTAGATACAAAACAAAAATGCAAAGCTCACTAGTACCTCACATGCTAGCCATACTCAGCCAAAACCTATGAAGAAAACAAGATCTCATTTACAAGAGCACAGAGTACAAAATACCTGAGGACAACATGAACAAGAGAGAGATGGGATCTGTAAATCAGTCCCCTTCTTGAGGTCTGCCGACAGGCCTGAGCCAGAGCAACGCTGAGTCCCTGCTGGGATGGCCAATATGAAATGGAATGTAGAGGCATGCTAATTCCAATGTAAGGGGCTCCGGTGGGAAGTGGTTGCTTTTTTTTAAGCACCTAAAAAAGTAATTGTAAAGTTCTTCTCCTGGGCTGGTGCTGTGGCGCAGTGGGTTAAAGCCCTGGCCTGAAGTGAAAGCCCTGGCTGCTCCTCTTCCGATCTAGCTCTCTGCTGTGGCCTGGGAGAGCAGTGGAAGATGGCCCAAGTCTCTGGGCCACTGCACCCGCGTGGGAGACCCAGAAGAAGCTCCTGGATCCTGGCTGAGGATCGGTGCAGCTCCAGCCGTTGTGGCCAATTTGGGGAGTGAACCAGCGGATGGAAGACCTCTCTCTCTCTCTGCCTCTTCTCTCTCTCTGTATAACTTAGACTTTCAAATAAATAAATAAATCTTAAAAAAAATATTTAAAATGCTTCAAAATTGGCAAAAGTCAAAAATACTAATGCCATTGAGACAGATTTTACCAGGGTGAATAAGATAGTTGAACATACATAAAATTAAGCCTATCTTAAAAAGAAAAGAACATTTAGCTTAATAGTCAAATTTATCTATAAGAAAAAGATTAATATTTCAAGTAAAAATTGGGCAAAGCTCACAGATAATTCACAAAGCAATACAGATGATGACTACATAGTTTATAAATCCAACTTCACTGCTAAAAAAAGAGCAAACTAAGTAATGCTTCCCTATAAAATTTATTTTATACATTAATACTTGGTTTTATTGACAGTTTGGTCAAATAATGACTCACATATTTCTGGTAGGATTCTAATTCAGAGTAACTTTTTTAAAAAGGATAAGCAGATACACAGGTTTAGGAAAACACGTAAGCCTGAAAATTATTTATATTTTTTATGCAGTAATTTATGCTCAGGCTATTCTAAGAAAAATAAAGAAATAAAGACATGACCAAAAATGTTCATTGCAACATTATGCACAATTGCATAAAATTAGAAAAACATAACTGCTCCAAGCTGTACTAGAGAATATGAAGCAGTCATATTTGAGTGGAATATATATGAAGCAGTCATGTTTGAGTGGAAAAGCCACGTTACTAAACTGTATGTATCATATAATCCCCAGCTTTGTAAGCCTGACTTTTTTTTTTTTTTTTTTTGACAGGCAGAGTGGACAGTGAGAGAGAGACAGAGAGAAAGGTCTTCCTTTGCCGTTTTTCACCCTCCAATGGCCGCCGCGGCCGGCGCACCGTGCTGATCTGAAGCCAGGAGCCAGGTGCTTCTCCTGGTCTCCCATGGGGTGCAGGGCCCAAGCACTTGGGCCATCCTCCACTGCACTCCCTGGCCACAGCAAAGAGCTGGACTGGAAGAGGAGCAACCGGGACAGAATCCCAGAATCAGGAGCCCCGACCGGGACTAGAACCCGGTGTGCCGGAGCTGCAAGCCGGAGGATTAGCCTAGTGAGCCGCGGTGCCGGCCTGTAAGGCTGACTTCTACGCCTTCCTCTAAGTCCCCACTGCAGTGCGAACAGATGGTGCTCAGGACAGGTGAAAGGTTCACCCACGTTAGCCTCCCTCTCCCGGGTGCAGGCTGATTTGGTTGTCTTTATTCCAGTCACTCAGCCTTCATCTGTCAATGGTTCCCAAATGTTTCCTGGGGAAGCTGTGTGAGAATCACTCCGAGCTCTGGAATCCTGCGTGCTTGTCATGGGCTCCCTCCTCTGGGTGTGGCTCTGCCACTGCCACCTACCACCTCCTCCAGGAGCCAAACCCCGGGGACCACCTCATCTCAGACTGACTCTCCAGGCCACACCCCGCCCCATGTGCTGTCTGTATGCACGTGGTCACTGTCACCCACCAGCACAGATTCAAGGCAAGCAGAACATCCTGGAGCCAGCTGCCTCCTGCTACTGCTGCCTTAGGATTCTGGTGGCAGGCACAGGGACATGGACAGCTCGTCCAGCAGCAAAGACAGCAAAAAGGAGACCCTGCAGCTGCCCAGGAAGCAGGCCAGGGAGGAGGAAGAAGAAGAGGAAGAGAAGGCATTCAGGCAGAAACAGGAAAAGGAGCAAAAAAACCTCCCACAGCTAGAAGGACATACCCAGGGACGGCGCCCATGGCCACCAGGGGAATGAAGAAATCTGGCAAAAAAAAGTCAGCTCTTCTCGCACTTGAGATCATGCTTATCCTTTGACTGCCTTCCTGCTGAAACATCTGTATTTTTTTAAAAGATTTGTTTATTTATTTGAAAGTCAGAGTTACACACAGAGAGAAGGAGAGGCAGAGAGAGAGAGAGGTCTTCCATCCGCTGGTTCATTCCCCATTTGGCTGCAACAGCCAGAGCTGCGCCGATCTGAAGCCAGGAGTCAGGAGCTTTTTCCGGGTCTCCCATGTGGGTGCAGGGGCCCAAAGACTTGGGCCATCTTCTACTGCTTTTGAAGGCCATAGCAGAGAGCTGGATCAGAAGTGGAACAGCCAGGACTAGAACTGGCACCCATATGAGATGTCAGCACTGCAGGCTGTGGCTTTACCCACTTGCCCCATATTTTAATTAATTAATTAATTTTTTAAAAAGATTCATTCGCCTATTTGAAAGGTAGAGTTACAGAAAGGCAGACGCCAAGAAGAGCTTCTTCCAGGTCTCCCACGTGGGTGCAGGGGCCCATGGACTTGGGCCATCTTCTATTGCTTTCCCAGGCCACGGCAGAGAGCTGGATCAGAAGTGGAGCAGCCGAGTCTTGAACCAGCGCCCACATGGGATACTGGCACTGCAGGCAGCAGCTTTACCTGCTATACCACAGCACCAGCCTGGAAACACCTGTATTTCTGGCTGTAAATCATCACAACACACATAGCTAGAAGAAAGCCTTATCTCGGAGACTGTTGTATAATCAAGAGTAAACTTCTGTGGGGCTGACTGTGGGTAGTGGGTTGAGCTGCCATCCACAGCACCAGCATCCCATATGGACGCCAGTTCGAGTCTGGGCTGCTCCACTTCCTGTACAGCTCCCTGCTAATGCACCTAGAAGAGCAGCGGAGGATGGCCCAAGTGTTTGGGCCCCTCTACCCACATGGGAGATTCCGAAAAAGCTCCTGGCTTCTGGTTTCAGCCTGGCCTAGCCCTGGTCATGGTGGCCATCTCGGGACTGAACCAGCAGATGGAAGATCTCTCTTTCCTTCTCTCTATAACTCTGCCTTTCAAATAAATACATCTAAAAATAAGTAAATTTTAAAAAAAGAACAAACTTTTGTAAAAACAAAACAAAAAATCTGTTCTGTTTAGAAAAAGAGAAATGGAAACAGATTTTGGAGCCGGTGCCTCTCAGGAGATTCCGACTGAGGCGTTCTGAGGTGGGGCCCCGGACGGAGGAGGGGGCGGCGCCAGTGACGCATGCGCAGCCAGACGCAGCGACCCTGGCTCCCCTGGCCGGAACTTCCCAGGACCGACAAGGACACTGGATGCCTTTGGGAAGTACGTCAGCGAGAGAGCTAGAGATATGAGTTAAGGAAGAAAATCTTCAACTGGAAGGAAGGAAAAAAAAAAAAAACCCCACTCTCCAGACCTGTTTCTCCTAACGCTCTGGCACCGCGGGCTGTCAGGCAGATGACGTCATGAGCCACAAGCGGCTGACTCGCAGGTCCCCCTGCGTGCCCACCGCGGCTGCCGCCACCCCCACCCCGCCCTGCAGGCCCCACAGCTTTTGAAAACACTAGCTGCCCCCTCTCTGAGGCACCCCTCCCTGCCACGTCTAACTCTCGCAAGGGCAGCCTCATCCTCACCTGGACCCCGCGGCGGCTGCGAGCAGGGCACAGCTCCCCCAGTCACTGCCCAGCTGCTGCGAGGTTTCTCTCTGACGCCTCGCCTCCCACCCACTCCTCAGCACACGGCCATCTGGCTTCCATCGCGGCCACTTAGTGACGCGGCTCCTGCCAGGGACTAATCCACTGCTCCCGTTTCCGTGCTTTTCCCAGAAGCAGCGGATGCGGCTGACTGCCCACGGCTTCGCGAGGGGTCGCCGTGTCACCTGTCTGGCATCTCGGCCCCCTTCTCTGCTAACAGCATCCTGGGGCGCCAGGGCCCTGTGCTTTGGGGCTGACCAGCGACTCACGCCCTTGCCTCTAGGAATTCCCTCGGGGACAGGTGTATGGCCACAGGGGAACCAATGAAGCTCCAACCTGAGACTTGTGCTGAAGCCGCGGGGCAGCTGGGGGCCTAGGTTTGTGGAATGTGAGTGTGGAAGTGGAGAGGGCTGTGCACCTGCCCCGGCCCCACGGGGGACAGCCACCTGAGAAGGCGGCCAGCACCAGGCAGCAGCAGAGCCCACGGGCGGAGTCCCAGGCTACGCCAGAAGCTAGCCTAGGCCTGTTTCAGCAGTCACAGTAATTTATTTACTTATTTATTTTAAAAGAGATTTATCATTTATTTGAAAGAGTGACAGAGAGGGAAGGGAGAGACAGATCTTCCATGGGCTGGTTCACTCCCCAGATGGCTGCAACCACCAGGGCTGGGCCAGGCTGAAGCCAGGAGCCTGGAGCTCCACCTGGGTCTGCCACATGGGTGATAAGGTCCCAAGCTCTTGGGCCATCATCCAGTGCCTTCCCAGGCATGTCAGCAGGGAGCCAGACCAGAAGGAGGGTGGCTGGGACTGGAACCGGCACTCTGATATGGCATGCTGGCGTCAGCGGCAGCTTAACCAGCAGCGCCACAACGCTGGCTCCAGATTTCATCTTTTTACGTAGGTCATTTTCAGCTGGTGACTGTCACCTGTGACCTGGAGGGCCTCAGACAGCCCTGAGCCACCTCCACAGCTCTGGTGACTCACCCCCAGGTCTTCACAAACGCTGCTGTTCCCTGGAGTCCCGTCTGAGAATGTCTGTTCACCAGATGTTGCCCAGTGCAGGCCTCGGTAAATCCTTGTGTCAGCCCAGACGCCCCACTGAGCGCCGCTTAAATGCGACAGCTTTAAATCCAAACTCACAACTGGGCCCCATTCTTCCTCTTCTCGGGTCCCCACTCAGGGAATGGCTGTGCCGGGTTCCCTCAGAATCCTGGGCCTCAGCAATCACAAATGCCCACCTCCCCCATGGCCCTCTTCGGGCAGCTGATTCCGGCCCACCCCTCGTAACTCGGGTCTTGGGCATCCTTGGGACCCCTCCGGGCTTCTGTTGTCACCACTGCCATGGTGGCCTGTGGATTCCCTCCCGTTCTCCCTGAATCTGAGTCCCGAGAAGGTTGGGTCCAGCCCAGAACCGATCTTACTTGAATAAATGACCTGCAGGACCTGCAGTGGGACCTTGTGTCGTGTATTGTAAACACAGTCCATTTTTCCACTAAGCTCAGCAGCTCACCCCTTCCCAGATATGGCGTTTGCATAGAAGACAACGATTTTCAGGGACTCTGGCACCTCAATAAGTACGAGAACAACCTGGGCCCAGGGCTTCCATAAAAGGATTTCTTCTTCTTCTTCTTCTTTTTAAAAGATTTATTTATTTATTTGAAAGGTAGAGGGGTTGGCACTGTGGCGCAGCAGGTTAATGCCCTGGCCTGAGGCACCGGCATCCCATATGGGTGCCGGTTCAAGACCCAGCTGCTCCACTTCCAATCCAGCTCTCTGCTATGACCTGGGAAAGTAGTAGAAGATGGCCCAGGTCCTTGTGCCCCTGCACCCGCATGGGAGACCCAGAAGAAGCTCCTGGTTCCTGGCTTCGAATCGGTACAGCTCCGGCTATTGCGGCCAACTGGGGAGTGAATCATCGGATCAAGACCTCTCTCTCTCTCTCTCTCTTTCTGCCTCTCCTCTCTCTGTGTAACTTTGACTTTTGAATAAATAAATACAGCTTTAAAAAAAAAAAAGAGAGAAAAGAAAGGTAGAGTTACACAGAGATAGAAGGAGAGGTGGGGCGGGAGGGTCTTCCATCCACGGGTTCACTCCCCAAATGGCCACAACAGCTGGAGCTGTGCCAATCTGGAGCCAGGAGCTTTTTCCAGGTCTCCCACGTGGGTGCAGGGGCCCAAGGGCTTGGGCTATCCTCTACTGCTTTCCCAGGCCATAGCAGAGAGCTGGATCGGAAGTGGAGAAGCCGGATCTCAAACTGGCACCCATATGGGATCCCGGCACTGCAGGCAGTGGCTTTATCCGCTACGCCACAGCATCAGCCCCAGGATTTCTTCTTTAAAAACATTTACCTATCTACTGATTTATTTGAAAGGCAGATGAGCAGAGACAGAGATCTCCCACCTGCTGGCTCACTCCTGCAAATGCTTGCAACATTGCAATAGCCAGGGCAGGGCCAGGTGGAAGTCAGGAGCTGGGAACTCTGTGAGTTTCCCCCATAGCTGGCAGGGCCCCAGGGACTTGAGCCCTCAGCTGGTGTCTGCCAGGGAGTAGGACAGCAGGAAGCTGGGACTACGGGCGGAACCAGGCCCTGCAGCGAGGGGTGTGGGCCTCCCTAGAGGCAGTGGCGACTCGGCTGCCAGGCCATCCTGGATCCCTTTTTTCAGTCCTGAGCTGGGCTGCCTGCCGGAGAGCCTCTGGGGCCAGCTCTTTAATCACTGATCTGGAGGCTCAGAGAGAATCTAGTGGGCCTTTGTTCCCATTCAAAATCCATTTCCTGGCCTTTTTTCAAACTAGAATATTTGTCCACTTCCAATTTTCCAATACCCTGTGCAATTTCTTTTCATAGTTTCTCAAAATTCGCCGCCGGCTCTCTGAGCACGGCTGCAGCTTCTTGCTCTGCAATCCTCCCATCTGTGTGACGCCCAGATCTGCGAGAGCCTGGCCTGCAGAGGCCCCTCTGAAACCCAGCCGCCCCCCACCCCAACACCACAATGGGTCATTTTCTTTGAGAAGCAAGGAGGAAGCAAGGCATGGCGGAGTAGTTCTGCTTTCTGCTTCGACCGCAGGAAGGCCCCAGGCAGGGGGCCTGTCACTTCCTGGTCCTTCTTGTCCTGGTCACCTGTCAAGAGGCATTCTGAGTGTGCCAGGCTCCTGACCCTTCAAGCCGCCCCTTCTCCACTGTAAACACCTGCATCTGCAAGGGCACAATTTATTTTCTGACCATTTTAGTTATTTCAAAGGCAGACAGACACATGGAGAGAGAGAGAGAGAGATCCTATCCACTGGTCCCCTCCCCACACGCCTGTTGGGACTCTCTTCCCTCCTGACTGCTCCCAAGCTCCTCAGGCCTCTTCCTTCAGCTTTTTCCACTCTGTCTCCTTGCAGGTGTCTGTTTTTCTTCTCAGTTATTGCACACAGTTGCAGAATAACGAACTCATCACAGAGTTCTAGAAATTAAATAAATCATAGGATGCTTAGTGGTAGAAGCCTGGATTGTTTATTTCTTACTGGAACATAATTCACATGCTAAAAAATTCACCCCTTTGGGGCCTGTACTGTGGTATAGCAGGTTAAAGCTGCCGCCTCTGAAGCCAGCATCCCATATGGGTGCTGGTTCGATTTCTGGCTGTTCCACTTCCGATCCCAGCTCCCGGCTATGGTCTGGGAAAGTAGCGGAGGATGGCCCAAGTGTTTGGGCCCCTGCACGCACGTGGGAGACCTGGTTGGAGTTCCTGGCTTCTGCCTGGCACAGCCTTGGCTGTTGCAGCTGTCTGGGGAGCAAACCAGAAAACGGAGGCCTTTTTCTCTTTCTCTGCCTCTCTTTAACTCTGCCTTTCAAATAAATAAACTTATAACAAAAGAAAAAAAAAAGAAAATTCATCCCTTTAAAGGGTATAATTTGTGGTTGTGTGTCACCAATACCATGATCCAATTTCAGATTTTTATCACTTCACAAACAAAACAGGAGCCAGTATTGTGGCGTAGTAGGTAAAGCCACAGCCTTCAATACTGGGCACTGGTTTGAGTCCTGGCTGGTCTACTTGCAATCCAGCTCCCTGCTAATGGCCTGGAAGAGCAGTGAAGAATGGCCCAAATATGGGGGTCCTGCCACCCATGTGGGAGACCCGGCTGAAGCCCCTGGTCCAGCCCCAGCTGTTATGGCCCTCTGAGAAGTGAACCAGCAGACGGAAGATCTACGTGTGTGTGTGTGTGTGTGTGTGTGTGTGTGTCTGCCTCTCTCTGTGACTTTTTTTTTTTTTCAAAGATTTATTTTATTTATTTGAAAGACAGAGTTACAGAGTGAGAGAGAGAGGGAGGGAAAGAGAGGTCTTCCATCCTCTGGTTCACTCCCCAAATGGCCATAATGGCCAGAGCTGGACCAATTCAAAGCCAGGAGCCAGGAGCTTCTTTCTGTTCACCTGCGTGGGTGCAGGGGCTCAAGGACTTGGGCCATCTTCTACTGCTCTTCTAGGCACACCAGCAGTGGGCTGGATCAGAAGTGGAGCAACCAGGACTCGAACTGGTACTCATATGGGTACCAGCAATGCAGGCTGGGGCTTTAACCCACTGAACTACAGTGCTGGCCCCTGTAACTCTGACTTTCAAATAAATAAATAAACATATATTTAAAAAACAAAATGCAAGCTAGGATTTTGACAGGGATTTTTCCATCTATAAATCAATTTGGAGACTGTAACCCTCTTAATAGTATGTCGTCTCCAAAGCCTAAACACAGAAGGTTTTCCACTTATTTAGGTCTGCCTGAATTACTTGCAAGAATATTTCATATTAATGTAGTTTTCAATGTAGAAGGCTTGCACTTTATTTTTAATTTAAGAGACAGAGAGAGACTGATAAGACACAGAAATCGCATCCACCTGCTGGTTCCCTACCCAAATGCCTGCCACAGTCCCTGACCATGCTGAAGCTGGGATCTGGGAACTCAATCCAAGTCCCCACATGGGTGGCCCAAACCCAGTTACTTGAGCCGTTCTGCCAGCCTTTCAGGGTGCATATTAGCTGGAGGCTGTCAGGAGCCAGAGCCAGGTTTCAAACCCATTTATACCAATGTGGGACACAGGTCTCTTAACCACTATGCAAAACACTTGCCCCTTACACTTTTTTTTTTTTTTTTTTTTTTGACAGGCAGAGTGGACAGTGAGAGAGAGACAGAGAGAAAGGTCTTCCTTTTCTGTTGGTTCACCCCCAAATGGCCACTGCGGCCGGTGCACCGTGCTGATCCAAAGCCAGGAGTCAGGTGCTTCTCCTGGTCTCCCATGTGGGTGCAGGGCCCAAGCACTTGGGCCATCCTCCACTGCGCTCCTGGGCCACAGCAGAGAGCTGGACTGGAAGAGGAGCAACCGGGACAGAATCCGGTGCCCCGACCGGGACTAGAACCTGGTGTGCCAGCGCCTCAGGCAGAGGATTAGCCTAGTGAGCCGCAGCGCCGGCCCCTTGCACTTTTTTTGTTAAGTTTATTCCTAGGTATTTTTACTCTTTTGGATGCATTTGTAAACAAAATTCCTTCCTTTTTTTTTTTTTTAAAGATTTATTTATTTGAAAGGCAGAGTTACGGAGAGGCAGAAGCAGAGAGAGAAGCGAGCGAGCGAGAGAGGTCTTCCATTCACTGGTTCGCTCCCTAGACGGCTGAAATGACCGGAGCTGTGCCAATCCAAAGTCAGGAGCCAGGAGCTTCTTCTGGGTCTCCCACACAGGTACAGGGGTCCAAGCACTTGGGCCATCTTCTACAGCTTTCCCAGGCTATAGCAGAGAGCTGGACAGGAAGTAGAGCAGGTAGGACATGAACCAGCATCCATATGAGATGCCTGCATTGCAGGTGGTGGCTTTACCTGCTACCCCACAATGCTGGACCCCAGAATTGCTTTCTCAATTTCACTTTGGAATTGTTCACTGCTAGTGTATAGAAATACAACAGATTTTTGTGTACTGATATTATATCCTGTGACCCTGACAGACTCAGGTTTGTTCCACAGGTTTTTTTTTTGGTTTGTTTTTGTTTTTATTTATTTGAAAGGCAGAGTTACAGAGAGGCAGAGAGAGAGATCGCCCATCCTCTGGTTCACTCCTCAATTGGCCACAAAGGCTGAAGCTGGGCTGATCTGAAGCCAGGAGCCTGGAGCTTTTTCTGGGTCTCCATGCGGTACAAGGTCTTCCTCCTATTCCCTGTCCCCTTCCCCCAGAACACGTTTTCCCATGAGGAGAAAAGGGGCAAGTCACCCAGGAAACTGTGTAGGCTTCAAAGGGCAGGGTCCAGGGAAATTAGCAAGTAAAGAAGTAAAAGATTGGGAAGAAAGAAAGAAAACTGTTTTTTAAAAGATTTTATTTATTTATTTATTTGAGAGGTAGAGTTACAGAGAGAGAGAAGTCTTCTATCTACTGGTTCACTCCCCAAATGGCCGCAATGGCCGGAGCTGGGCTGATCCAAAGCCAGGAGCCAGGAGCCTCTTCTGGGTCTCCCATGTGGGTGCAGGGACCCAAGCACCTGGACCATCCTCCACTGCTTTCCCAGGCCATAGCAGAGAGCTGGCTTGAAAAAGGAGCAGCTGGGATATGAACTGACACCCATGTGGGATGCTGGCACCACAGGTGGAGGCTTAGCCTACTACACCATGGTGTCTACCCAGAAAAAAACTATTTGTAGATGACATCTTATATATAGGAAATCCTAAGGAACCCACTAAAATACTGAAGAACCAGGCCCATGCTGTGGTGTAGTGAGTAAAGCCGCCACCTGCAGTGATACTGGATCAAAACCTGGCTGCTCCACTTCCAATCCAGCTCCCTGCTAATGTGCTTGGGAAGGCAGTAGAAGATGGCCCAAGTGCTTGGGACCCTACCACCCAAGTGAGAGACTTGGATGGAATTCTCGGCTCCTGGCTGTGGTCTGGCTGTTGTAGCCATGTGGGAATGAACCAGTGGAGGGAAGCGTGCTCTGTGTGTGTGTGTGTGTGTGTCCCTCTCCCTGTTGCTCTGCCTGTCAAATAAACAAACATAAAAAGAAAAGACGGTCAGTGAGACAACGGGTTCATCAGGTGTGCTGCTGTTAGGACAGAGACTAGAACACACATCTTCAACGCAGCTGAGCTGGCTTCAGGACCTGTTTGGGAGCTGCAGCAAAGTCACCGGCTCCCACTTGGAAGCCACCCTCGTCCTCGCACTCGGGCCCCCTGTGGAGGTCATCCACACAGGAGTGAACACATTTTCTCAGTAAACAGGCTTTTCATCCAGCCCCTCGGAGACCTTCTCATTCCAGTCAGCTGCACGCTTAACTGCTTAGCTTGTGCCGAACGTCCCGGCCCTGTGTGTTGGAGGAGCTCCTGGTTCCTCCGAGCCACGGGGTGAAAGGAGGGAGGAGCACAGTCCCATTAGCGGGGTGGCATGCACGCCAAGCGCTCTGCCAGAGGCTTTCCGATGAGAACAGAAGGTCCCCCCATGTCAGCACAGATTCATGACACCACCTCCTGGGACGTACAGGAAGCCCAGTGGATAGGAATCTATGACCACTGGGGCAGGCTTCTGGCGCAGTGGTTAAGACACTACATGGGACGCCCACATCCTGTATCAGAGTGCTGGGTTCAAGTCCCAGCTCCACTCATAATTCCAGCGTCCTGCTAATGTGCAGCAGGTAACAGCTCAAGTACTTGGGCCCTACCACTCACATGGGAAACCCAGACTGAGTTCTCAGCTCCTGGCTTTGACCTGGCCCAGGACTGGCTACTGTGGGCATATGAGGAGTGAACCAGCAGGTGCGAGATCTCTGTCTCTTTTTGTCTCTCTGCCTTTCAAACAAGCAAATAAATAAAAGTTAAAAAGGATCTGTGCCTAGATAGATCAATCCCCCCACAGCGAAGTCTGAGCTTCTAGTGCTCAGTGGCTGGAAACAAACGCCCAAGTACTCAGCAGGATCGGGCTACGGATCGGGCTACGGCATGGGGAGCGCATGGGGAGTGTCCTGGCCAACCCCTCTGCCCAGCATTCCAAGGGCGGCAGTCTCCTGGGGAACTGCTCTCCATCTGGGGCTTTCCTCCCAGGGGCTGAATGACTTCCTCCTAGCTCCTCTTTGAAATCCAGGTCTCCCGGGGCCTCCCCAAGCCTCCCATCACACTCATTTTCTTCTAACCTCACAGGTTCACCTCGTGCCAAGCACAAAGCCACTTAGCTCCAGGGAGGCCTCCAGAACAAGCAAGTTCCTGCTAGGATGATCCCCACCCCCACCCCCGGATTACTCATGGCCCCAGTGGACGCGGGGACCAGCATCGAGTCTCAGCACCCTTCTGGCAAACCAGGCTTAGCTCTTCCACAAAGCCTCCCCTGCAGTGAGAGAGAGGGGAATATAGGAAATAGTGATCTGCAGGAAAAAAAAAGAAAAAGAAAAAAAAAAAAAGATTGATTCCTGTGGCTGTGAGTTGGGTTCTCCTACTCAGGACTGGTTGTTATCCAGGCTAAGGGAGCAGAGAGAGGGTCCCATTCTCTCCAGGTTGGTCCCTAATTACACAGGGGCACAGCAAGGCCCTCGTGTCACAGATAGGAAGAAATGCCGGTGGAAAGGTGAGCATGCCACCACTACATTGCAACAGTGCTATGCCGCACAAAATTCACCTCCCCTCCTACACCACCGGGTCACAATACTTGCTCACCCCAAGTTCTTAGCAATTGGTCAGTAATACTGAGACCGGAAACACCATCTATTTGTCATCTTTCAAAGTGCCAGCTACTACCTTAACAGATCTACGGTTCATCCTGAGCACCTGGGGTGATACATGTAATACTATTTTTGGTGTCTGAAAATAAACATCAAATAAAGCAATTTAAAAATTCTTCAGTCTCCCGTCTAGGACTACTTCTGAATACCCAATGTCCTTGCTTTGCTGGATTCATTCACGGCATATCTGCAGGCCTGGATTTAACATATTTCCTGTAGTGCCAACTCTCTATCTGCAGGAACTATTTAGGTCACTGGAGTGGGGAAAAAGAGGTCGCTACTTAACAGAAATGGCATGTATCCAAATATAGACGCAGTCTTCTTAGCACCTGTTGAACATCAATGCGGGAGGCGCTGCTACAGTTTCCAAGCCCTGGCTCACAAGCTCATAAATGATCACTTTGTTTTAATTGTAACCCAGAAAAGCAGGTCTCCTCCCCCGAAAGAAAGAAAGGGGGCCTGAACGGCGGACTGCTTCGGCAATCCAGCAGCCTGCCTCCCCACAAGTTCCTGCGCCTCCAAAGTCACTTTCGGAGGACGCCCTCCGATTGGAAGCACGGGGCATGCCCAGAGACCCGGCGAACAGGACAAATATTTTCAGTTGTCAAGGGCGAGGGAGGAGGGAAGAACCCACCTAAGAGACGGAAACTAACAAACGGTAACGCGACACCCCCTGGTCCGTGGGCCGGAGCGCCACAGCGCACAGGAACCCCCAGCGCCGGGCTCGGCCAGGCTGAGCCACGGCGGACCCCCGGAGGACCCCCGGTGGACACTCGGCGGCCTCCTGGCCCTTCCCCGGAGCGCAGGTCAGGACCCTGAGGGAAGCGGCACGGCCAATACCCTCCACGGCTGCCATTCACGCGGTCAGCGACGAGCGGGACTCCGAGGGCGCAGGGTTCAGGGGCCCCTGCCCGGCCTCGGAGGGGCCCCGAAAGCCTGGTCGAAACTGGAGGGGAAGCCGCGCCGCGCGTCGTGGAGTAAGGCGGGAGGCTGCGGGGATCGCAGGCGCAAACTTGGGGAGGACCCGCCCAGGAGCCGGGGGTACCTGATGAAGGTGGTCTTGCCCGTGCTGTACTGGCCCACCAGCAGGATCATGGGCTTGTTCTCAAAGTCGGCGTCCTCCAGCGCCGGCGAGTGGAACTCGTGGAAGCGGTACGCCTCCTCCAGCGGCAGCACCTTGCGCAGGTAGAGCGAGCGCAGGCCGCCGGTCACCGTCTGCACGGCGTCCGCGCCGCCTGTGCGCTCGCGCCCGCCTGCCTGCCGCCCCATCCAGCTGAACATCCTGGCGCCGCTCGCCGATCCGCGCTCCGCGCCCCGCGCTCAGACCCCGCTCCGGGCTCGACCCTCGCCGGCTGGCACTCCGCGGCTGCTGCCCCGCTCGCCGCCGCCCGTGCCCGGTCCCGCCTCGCGCGGCTGCAGCCAACCCCTGGCCGCCACGTCACGGGCGCTCGTTCACTATTCAGGAGGGCTCTCTCGGGTTCTTCCTTATTGGGCCTCTGCCGGCGAGAGGGGGAGGTGTCAGCCAATGGGGAGGAGCCTCTTAACGAATTATTGATGACGGAGTGCTTCTGGAAGGCTGGGCGCGGAGCGGGTGTGTCCCCGGCTGGCTGGCGTGGCCCAGGCTCCCCGAGGCCCCGCTGTGGTCACCCGGGCGCCCTCTCTGGCCAGGTGGCGTCGGCTTCCGGGCAAATCTGGGCTGGCAAGAACCAGCCTCCCGGAACGTTTACTCACTCCCTGCCTATGGACGACGATACTAGGGAGGAAAACTGGAGAAAGCGGACAGACAGGTTCCTTTTCCCAGGGACTGGTGGCGTGGAGAGCTGGAGTCGTGGACACAAGTGACAAAACCCCTTCTCCAACGCCGCCTCCACTCACTTCTGGGTCAGCCCTTTCGCCTGGGTTTTCTCTACTTGATTTTCGGTAAAACTGAAAGTTTGGTCATCAGCCTCCTGACATCCGTATCCTCATCGTCACAGCCGAATTCCCACGAATTGACACTCACAGGAGAACTTCGTCGCCGCCTGTCTCTTCTCCAGACCAAACGCCTGCATCGTCATAGATACGGGAGAGAGTTTGGCCGCGGTCTGCGGTGGCCTAGGTCTAGAATATTTCCCAGTTGCATTAGACGTTTCTCAGGTGTGATCCGGGCCACCTGGGGTGCTGGCACAGTGCAGAGCCCTGGTGCTCATGCCAGGCCTGCAGAGGAGAGATGGGGCAGAGAAGGCTGCATTTTTAACAAGCCCGGGTGTCGCCAATGCTACTGTCTCTTGGTCCGGACACTGAGTATCACCTCTGGTGGCAAGAGTTCAGGGCGTGGCATCAAAAGATCTGAATCTGAATCCTGGCCATGTAAATGCATGGTTGTGTGGCTTTAAATGTAATGAGTCCTCCCCTCCCCGGCTACAAGGAGGAGAGTTCCTTTTACAAGGGAACGCCTATGGAGTTAGTTTGTGGTCAGATTTTCAGAGACAGCCGTATGTATCTAGGGAAGGGGAAATGAAGTTACACATTTGTCTGATGTCAGATCAAAGATGGAAATGTACAAATAAAATGAAACCAGGGAACTACAGAAGAAGATACACGAGAAGATTTATAAAACCTGGGGCAGGAAAAGCCTTTCTACTCAATGCGAAAGACAAGAATTATGGAAGAAAAGGCCAATGGGTTTGGCAACAAAAAAGCAAAAAGTTTCTATGTGTTTTTTAAAACAGAGATAAAACAAACCCTATATAAATATACTCTCACCATACGGTGAGCTCTTTCCTCAGCGCTTACTGAAATGAACTGAAAGTTTATATCTACACAAAAACCTGTGCGAGGATGTTGACAGCAGCTTCACGCAGAACTGGCCAACCTTGGAAGCAACCAAGGTGTCCTCCAGTAGGTGAATGGATCTGCAAGTGTGGCATACCCAGGCGAGAGGAGATTGTCCCGCACTAGAGACAGCATGCAGAGGAGCTTTACATACATATTGCTGAGTGAAAGAAGTCAACATGAGAGGGAACACACCGTAGATTTCAGCTTCATGTGGTTCTGGGAAAGGCAAAACTATGGAAGCAATGAAAAAAAAAGATGAGCAGTCGCCCGGGGCTTGGGGAGAGGAAGTGATGAATGAGCAGAGGACAGGATCTGTACAGCAGTGAAACAATAACGTCTGATGACGTCATGGCGGACACATGTCATCTGTCCAAACCAGTAGGATGTACACCACCAGCAGTGAGCCTGAATGGGAGCTGTGGGCTTCGGGTGATCAGGATGTGGCTCATCAGCTGCAACAAGCCTACAACTGGTGTGGGATGCTGTACTGGGGAGGGCCCGCATGGAGGGGGGGGAGGAAGAGTATAGATGGGGACTCTAATGTGTGCCCATTTTACTGTGAACCTAAGACTGTGCTAAGCAAAAATCAAGTATATTTTTAAAGCAGTGTATATAAAAAACAAACAAACCTATAATAAAGGTAAAGAAATTTGCAAAAGATATTGATGGTCATAAATAATAAATACATTTTAAAATATTATATGTTTAAAGAGCTATTACAAAATTATTAAGAAATAAATATTAGGACAACTAAAAAGAGAAATATTTGACTGAGAAACACTAAGTGATGCCGACCTCCGCTGATAATCAAAGAAACACAAACCTACAGTAAATAGAATGGCAGACTTTTGTTTTCCTAAGATAATGCTTAATATTGGCAAGGGTGGAGGAAAAGATATTTTCACCTACATTGCTGGAGGCAGTGTAAGTTGTCACTTTTCTGGAGCTGATACTTATACAAAAAATCTTGAAAATGCATATCATGGGCCAGCGCCATGGTGCAGTAGGTTAATCCTCCGCCTGTGACACCGGCATCCCATGTGGGCGCTGGTTCTAGTCCTGGCTGCTCCACTTCCAATCCAGCTCTCTGCTGTGGCCTGGGAAAGCAGCAGAAGATGGCCCAAGTCCTTGGGCCCCCGCACCCATGTGGGAGACCCAGAGGAAGCTCCTGGCTCCTGGCTTCGGATCGACACAGCTCCTGCTGTTGCAGCCATCTGGGGAATGAACCAGCAGAGGGAAGACCTTTCTCTCTGTCTCTCCCTCTCACTATCTGTAACTCTACCTCTCAAATAAATAAATAAAATCTTAAAAGAAAAAAAAAAAGAAAATGCACATCATACTTAATGGTGAAATGATTGCTTTCCCTGTAACATCAAGAATAAGGTTATAATGTCTGTTTTTTTCTGTCTCTATTTAACATCATACTAAGGTTCTAAGCATTCCAATAAGGTAAGAAGGAGAAAATGTATTCAGAGTAGATCAGAGGAAGTAAAACTACATTTGCTGACACAAAGATAATGTAGAAAATTCTGTAGAATCTAAAAAAGTTACTAGAGCTAACAGGTGAATTCAGCAAAGTTTCTAAATATAAGATATGTACATAAAATCCAGTTGTATTTCTATATGCTAGAAACAAACACTTGGACATTGAAGTGAAAAATCTACGTTATTTGCAATTATATCAAACCAATGAAATACTCAGGGAAAATTTTAGTTTTAAAAAAGTACAAGACCTATATATGGAGAAATACAAAGCATGTCTTTGCTTAAAATTATTTATTTATTTAATAAGAGAGAACCAGGGAGTTAGGGAGCTCCCATCCCCTGGCTGCTCCCTAAATGCTCACACGGGCTGGGCTGGGCTGGGCCAGGCCGAAGACAGGGGCTAGGAACTCAGTCCAGGCCTCCACGCAGATGGCAGCGGCCATCCACTCGAGTCATCACTTGCTGCCTTACAGATGCACCCTGGCAGGAAGCTGGACTTGGGAGCAGAGTCAGGACTTGAACACTAGCTGTCCAACCCAGGATGTGGGTATCCCAACCAGAGTCTTTTTTTTTTTTAAGATTTCATTTTTTTATTTAAAAGGCAGACATACAGAGAAGGAGAGAGAGAGAGAGAGAGAGAGAGAGAGAGAGAGAGAGAAATCTTCCATCTGCTGGTTCACTCCCCAATGGCTACAACAGCTGGGGCTGGGCCAGGTCAAAGCCAGGAGCCAGGAGCTTCTCCCATGTGGGTGCAGGAGCCCAAGGACTTGGGCCATCTTTACGTCTTTCCCAGGCCATCAGCAGGGAGATGGATCAGAAGTGGAGAAGCCGGGACTCAAACCAGCACCCATATGGGATGCCAGCACTGCAAGTGGAGGCTTGATCTTCTACCACAATGTTGGTTGTCCCAACCAGAGTGTTTAACTGCCTCTCTAAATGTCCAACCCTAGAAGGCCTAAATATACATTATATATATACCATTCTAATGGATCAGAAGACTCAGTATTAAGATGTCAGCCTTTCTCAAGTGGACGCACAGTGTTCAGAGACAGCAGTATGGACTTTGATCCATGTATCTTCATATGTGCAAAAATTAAAATAGATTCTAGAAGTAAAAGTGAAAATTATAAAGTACCTAGAAGAAAATTTCTGTGATCTGGGGTTAGAGAAAGGTTTCTTAGATGCTATCAAAAATGTAATCCCAAAAGAAAATGGTACACTGGACTTCGGTTAATTAAGAAAGTCTGACTTTGAAAATACTCTTGGGCTGGCGCTGCGGCTCAATAGGCTAATCCTCCGCCTGTGGCACCGGCACACTGGGTTCTAGTCCCGGTCAGGGCGCCAGATTCTGACCCGGTTGCCCCTCTTCCAGGCCAGCTCTCTGCTATGGCCCAGGAGTACAGTGGAGGATGGCCCAAGTGCTTGGGCCCTGCACCCCATGGGAGACCAGGAGAAGCACCTGGCTCCTGGCTTTGGATCAGCGCGATGTGCTGGCCATTGGAGGGTGAACCAACGGCAAAAGGAAGACCTTTCTCTCTGTCTCTCTCTCACTGTCCACTCTGCCTGTCAAAAAAAAAAAAAAAAAAACTCTCAAGAGAAGGAAAAGACAAGGCACAGAACTTGGAAAATACATTTGCAAATCCCATGTTTGCAAAAGGACTTGTATCTAGAATGTATAAGTGCCTCCTAAAACTTAATTATGGAAAAACAACTCAATTTTAAGAAATGGAGAAAGGACTTGAATAGATGTTTCACAAAAGAAGATGTGAGGATGGCAAATAAACACATGACAAGATATTTAATGTCATTAATTGTTAGGAAATGCAAATTAAAACCACAAAAAAAAGAGATACCGCTACATTCTTTCAGAATGTCTAATATTAAGAGGATTGCTATGTTTGTCAGCTTTTCATTACTGTAGCAAATTCCTAAGACTTATGAGGGGAGGAGTTTCTTTTGGCTCACAGTTTTGGAGGTTCACAGTCCAAGGTCGGGCAGAGCCCATGGACCGGGTATCTGATGAGGGTACTGGACTGCAGATTGTGTGCAAAGGAAGGGTAACATGGCAAACCAGGAAGCAGAGCAGTGTTTAGGACCAACCCTCTCGTGAGAACTGCCTTCCAAGGGCATGAGCCCAGTGACCTAAGGACCTTGCACTAGTCCCACCTCCAGTACATTATTATTGGATCAAGTATCCACTTCCCAGAGCCATCAATTTATGACTTACGGAACTGACTATCTGCATGAGTCGGGGAACCAAATCCCATTCAAACAGTAGCAAGCAACCAGTCCAATTGCGGTGAAGATGTGGAGCCACCGGAACTCGACACATGCACAGTGGAATGTAAAATGGCACAGCCAATTTGGAAACACTGGAGCGGTTTCTTAAAAGCTTAAACTCATGTGTACCACATGACCAAGCAGGGTAGAGTAGAAGGAAAGATTACCAAGGATCTGAGAAAGCTTTGGGTGGATGCTGGATTTGTTCATTACCTCGACTGTGGTGATAGTTTAATGGTTGGAGACATGTCAAAATTTCTCAAACTACATATTTCACACGTACACAGTTTATTGTATGTCAATTATACTCCCATTAATTGCTAAAAATGCTTATACATTTTGCTTAGGGAATTTTTTCTTAAGCTTTATTTTATTTACTTGAAAAACAGAGTTACAGTGAGAGGTAGAGACACAGTGAGAGAGAAAGGTCTTCCATCAGCTAGTTCACTCCCCAAATGGCTGCAATGGCTGGAACTGAGCCGATCCAAAGCCAGGAGCCAGGAGCTTCTTCCGGGTCTCCCACATGGGTGCAGGGGCCAAGGACTTGGGTCGTCTTCTACTGCCTTCACAGGCACATTAGCAGGGAGCTGGATCGGAAGTGGAGCAGCTGGGACTTGAACTGGCACTCATATGGGATGCTGGCACTGCCAGCTGGGGCTTTAACCTGCTGCACCACAGTGCCAGCCCCACTGACTCGGGAATTTCGTTCTGAAAAAAATAATGAATGTTAAAGCTTTATCTAATGTTATTTATCAGCACATCATTTATAACCACGAAAAACTTAACCAGATGTCTCCCTGTGGAGAATTAGATAAGCAAATGATGGATTCCTATGTAGTCACCACAAGCTGTCATCTGAGAATACGAATGGCCTGCAAAAGAGTATTCAGAATGTATCTGTAAGCAGAAAAAGACTAGATTACAGGAGTGAATGTATATGCAATTGCTAAGGTAAATAGAATTGTGATTCCTCAAAAAGTTAAAAATAGAATTACCATATGATCCAGTAATTCCACTTCTGAGCAAACATCCAACAGAACGGAAAGCAGGGTCTCAAAGAAGTGTTTGAACACCCAGCAACTCCAACATCCACCAGCGGGGGAGCCGATGAGCAAAACGTTAGCGATGGGTATGGACGTATCTAATGTCAGATAGGAGCAAAATGTTAGCTGTGGGTATCCTGCTTGGAAAGGAAGGAGCCCGGCACACACTACAGCATGGGCGAGCTCTGGGGACATCGTGCTCAGGGAAATCAAGCAGTCATAAAATAATGACTCCTGCATGATTTCAATCATACAAGGTCTCTATGGCAGTAAAACTGGAAGAAACAGAAAGCAGAGTGGGAGTTACGAGGAAATGTGGGGAGGAGGAAGTAGGGCGCTGTTGGCCTACCGGTGCAGTTTCAGTTTTGCAAAATGAGAAAGTTATGGAGATCTGGCGCACACCGTTGTGAACAAGCATAACATGGCTGAGCTGTATGTACACTTTTGTAACCACTGTTAATTTTCTTTTTTAATTTGAGAGGCAGAGAGACATGGATAGAGAGAGACAGACAGATACAGAGACAGCTCCCACCCCCTAGCTCACTCTCCAGCCAGAGCTGGGATTTGGGAACTCCATCTGGGTCTCCCACGTGGGAGGCAGGGAGGGACCCAAGTCTTTGAGCCATCCCCAGCTGCTTTGGCAGGCAGGTGGAGACGGGAGTTGACGCTGGGTATCCAAGCAGGTGTTCTGTTGTGGGATGTGGCATCTCAACCACAAGGCTGAATGCCCACCCTTAACCACAACTTTTAAAAAAGTGAATGTAAGAGATGTTTGTACTTTCATTTTTTAAAAAAAGTAAAGTATCAAAGAACAAGATGGGAAGGATAAAGCCGCAAATAGTAACAGTCTCAATCCCTGAGTGCTGTGAGAAACTTTAGCTTCCGCTTGATGTGCTTTTGCATTTTTCAAGTTTTACACATAATCCTTTTTGTGTAAGCAGAAAAAGATTTTAAGGAAGGAAAAAAATGCATTGCCTTTGATCCTTACAAAAAAGAACAGAAGTCAGGGGCGGGCATTTGGCAGCGCGGTTAAGCCCCGCACGGGACGCGGTTTGAGCCCGGGCTCCGCTTCTGATTCCAGCTTCCTCCTAATGTGCACCCCAGGAGGCAGCAGTGATGGCTCAGGAAGTTGGAACCCTGCTGCCCACGTGGGAGACCCCTACTGAGCCCTGGGCTCCGGGCTCTGCCTGGCCCAGCCTAGCTGTTAGAATTTCAGTCACTTTTTCATTGAATCCAGTCAATTTCCAGGGTAGCTCCTAACCCAGACAGATCTGCAGCTGACCCAAGTCCCGATGCATTGAATAATCCTGACAGTAAGTATCTGGACACGCAGACTCGGGAGTCTCCTCGCTGTATGGGGATTTTGATTGTAAGGAAGGTTTTTTCCTCTTGACAACTTGCTGGTCACAAGGTTCATTCTAGATTATGTCATGGATTGGCTCCAGATACCAGCCAAGCCAACGGCTACCCATGCTGAGGAGACTAGAGGAAGTTCTTTGCTATTTTCGTTTAACTTACCTACTCATTTATTTTCATTTTAGTTGAAACACAGAGACAGAGGGAGATTTTTCCATCCATCGGTTCAGTCTCCACGTGGCTGCAAGCACCAGACCTGATCCAGGCTGAAGCCAGGAGCCAGAAACTCAACCTGGGTCTCCCACAGCGGTGCCAGGGCTGCTTCTTCCCAAGGTGATGCGGGTGCCCCAAGTGGCTCATCCTAACCGCTCCGCCAAACACCCAGCCCTACAAGAGCCCCCCGCCACTGGCTCCCTCCTCCGTGGTTACTTACCAGGTCCCCGCGCCCCTGAGCAGGCAGTAGCAGACGCGCGGCTGAGATGGCGGTGGGTCCCGGCAGTGAGACTACCCACTGCTTCCAAGCCAACCCCCTGCACTGGCAGAGCCCCCATGTGCAGCTGGGTGCCCCGTGCCCGTGGTGAAGGCGGGCAATCCCCGGCCTCCTTGCGGGCCACATCACGAGGCCGCGTTCCAGCTGGCGCCGCGTCAGCTGAAGTCTCCTTCAGTCTCTTCTCTCCTCCTTCCTTCCTGTGGCCTGGCATATGGTGTGACAGCTGGCGCTTGGGGGCCCACCCCAGAGCACGAGGCCAAGGACCGCGGGGAGTCAGGAGGAGTGTGGCCCCCGAGAGCCACAGAGGGGCCTAGGACCCCCGCCTGTGGTCTGGTTTCACATAAGTGTGGTTAAGCCACCATTTCTCAGAGATGAGAAAGCAACTCCTAAGTAGCAACTAATTTGTTAGCAGAAATGGAGTCTGCCCACAACAGAGCCTAAAACGTGACCCTCGCTGAGAGGATGTGGGTGAGGGTCAGCACTTAGTGTTGCAAGCTGGGGCTTAAAACATGGCTGTAGGGCCGGCACTGTAGCACAGCAAGTTAAGCTGCCGCCTGCTACCGGCATTCCATATGGGCGCTGGTTCAGTCCCAGCTGCTCCACTTCTGATCCAGCTCCCTGCTACATGCCTGGGAAAGCAGTGGAAGATGGCCAAGTGGGCCCCTGCACCCACGTGGGAGACCTGGATGAAGCTCTTGGCTTTGGTCTGGCCCAGCCCTGGCCATTGGGGCCACCTGGGGAGAGAACCAGCGGATCGAAGATCTTTCTGTCTCTGTCTCTATCACTCTTTCAAATAAATACATCATTAAAAAAAAAAAAAAAAAAAAAGGCGAAAGCAAGGCCTCCCATCCAGAGATAGGGGTTGTTGCCCTCTGCCCCGGACCCTGGGTGGCCTTGTGGTCCCAACAGACTGCCGCGGAAGTGGAGCTGGGTGAGGCCCGAGGCTAGGCTCAATGGGCCCTGCACTGTGCAGTGTACCGCTCGCTCTGGGAGCCCCGAGGGCCACTGAGGAAGGCCGACTACCGCAGGCCCTCCGCGCTGGAGAGGCCACGGGCAGCTGCTCCTCCACCCACGGCTGGAGTGAGGAGGCACGGGGGGTTGCACCTTCAGCCCACTGCAGCCGTTCTAGCCATAGCCCCTCCACTCTCCTGGGCAGCACAGGGACAGAGCCGAGGCCCCAAACACACAGAGGAAAAGGCTGTCTTTGCTGTGCTTGTTCCAAACTCCAGAACCCTATTGTCCAGGCCCGGTATAATGATGGCTGTTCTGTGCCATTATTCATTAAGGTATTTTGCTGCCCAACAAAAGATACCTGAAGGGGCTATCGTCCTTTTTAAGGTAGAAGTTTAGCCTGGAATGTGGACATGATGGGTGGAGCTCCAGCAGCAATGTTGGACTACAAGGCAGAAGACAGCTGAAAAAAGCCTGAACTTCTCTGATTAAAAAAAAAAAAAAAAAGTACATTCCTACTTGTTTAAGCCATCGTAACTTTAGGTCTTCAGGTTACATTGAGAAAATAATGCTCTCAGCTATAGACCTTGAACAGAAGAGTTTGAGAGTGTTCAAAACGGAAGTAGTAGCTGAAGTCCTGGGTAGAGAAAATACTGAGAAGAGGGGAGAACTGAGGCACCTCGAGGAACCCAGCAGTTAGAGCAGCAGAGGGGAGGCGCCTGGAGGGTTCCCACACTGTGGTGGAAGAAATCCGGGAGGAAGGTTGGGCAGAAGCAGGCCCCTCCCCTGTGTGGCTGGGCTGGGTGCCCTCTTGTGTGGCCCTGGTGCACCCCCGGCTCCACGTGGGCTCCTGTATGCAGTCTGCAGCCCCGGATCAGCCCTGCCACAGCGACTGGCACGCAGTGGGCTGGCGGCGAGTGTTTGCAAGCTGAACCACACTGCACTGCGGCTGGCAAGGCTTCCACGGGAAGGGAGGGGGTCAGGAAGCAGGGAGTGGTCTGCAGTGCTGAATGTTGGGAACAATCAAGTAACAGAAGGCCGGGAAAGGGCTGGGGGCCTTTGGCTCTGTGCACCTGGCAGCTGGTACGCCGTGACCTTGGGCAGGGCGTTCTCATGGGGAGGTAGGGGCAGGAAACATTGGCCATGAGATGGAGTAGCGGGGCTGGATGGCAGCGGCTTTTGTGTGGGCTGCTGCCTTGGGAAAGAAAGGTGGGGACCAAGATGGAGGGACACAGGCCTTCACCTTTCCTGTCTGAGCAGGCCGATAGCAGAGAGCAGGGAGCAGGGGACGGGGAGGTGCCAGCCCTTGCCCGGCCAAGCTGGGGTCACTCTGCCAGTTCAGGAGCCACACTCACTACGTGGCCTCTCAAGCATGCCCCAGGCTCTCTGCACGCCCCGCCGCCCCCAGCCACAGCAGGAGCGCCTTCTTGGCCCAAAGCACACGCTCCACGGGTGCTGGGTGCCTTCCCATCCTCCCAGGCCACGTTTCCTGAAAAACATCCGAGCTCGGCCCAGCAGGCACCCGGATGGGCCGGGGCACTAAATCTTGGAAACAGAGGTGGTCTCATCACAGAAGCTGCCAGGAGAGGAGGGAGGGGCGGCAGGTGGCCACGGGAAGCCTGGGGGAGAAGTGAGAATGGGAGCCGGCGCAGGGAGGCGGCTTCAGGTAATGAAAGCAGAGGAGTCGACCGCGGTTACCACGTGGCCGCTTTATTCTGGGCTCCGAGGATCCGCTGCTTTTCTAAGCTGCACTTTGCGTGACTGAGGGGCCCCAGCTCCTGCTGCTGGGCTCTCTCGCGGGTAATTGCAGGAGAGCTCGTGTTGTTAGAAAGTAAAATGAAGGCCGAGGCTGCCGGCTGCACTTGTGGACAGGACAGGTGACACCCAGGTTAGCGCTGGCTGGTGGGGACGGAAGAAGCCCAGTGATGGGTGGCTCCAGGAAGCCGATTCACCCGTGCTCTCCACAAACCACCCCTCCAACTTCAGTGAGTACAGGAGTCACCTGGGCTGGGGTGGGTGGGGAGAGGGGTGCAGACCTTGCGTGGGTGTGGCCAGTCCCCCGCCCCCAGCCAGCACAGCCAGGACGTGGTTGGAAACCGATTTCGCCCAACTTTCGGACTCATCGCTGTTTGCCTCCTAACAAGTGGAGGGCTGCTTAGGGGGCCTGGTGACCCCAAAACACGGCTGGCTGAGCTCAAGAGGGTCATGTGCCTTTCTGCCTTTCTGGCTTCACTGGCAACTGGGACATCTGGATGAACAATTCCGCAAGTCCCCAGCTGGGAGGGAGACCTGCTGGCACTGCCGGGCTGCCCCGCGCACGGCCTGGAAAACCGGCGGCCAGCGTCAGCTCCTTTGTTGCGGGGCTGTCCTCGGCCTCTGTGCTGCTGCTTCCTGCTTTCACTGTCTGAGGGGCTCTCCAAGAGCTGGGGTCCCGTTTAGAAATAAACAGTCCCTTCCGGAAACCAGAGACAGGGTGCTGAGAGAGTCCCCGGGCTCCCCCAACCTGGCGCCTGGCTCCTTCTCCCAGCCCTCCCTGCCTGCAGCCCGGGCCCTGGTCTGTGAGCTCTGCCTTGCATTTCACTGGAGCTGCATGCCTGGCCGTGGCTGCCGGGAGGGGCCGCGTGAGCCGCCAGCCCTGGGGCTCTGAGTGCCGCTGATGCTGGTCACCCGTGTGGCAGAGCCCGGGGACGCTGGTGCTACACCTGGATCTCCCTGCACGTGTTTCCCTGTGATACCCTGAATCAGAGAACATAACTGCCTAGGAAAATCGTAGGGGCACAATGGACTCAGAATTGGAAAAGCGCTTTTCTGGAGAAACCGGAGTGCCTGTCAGACCTCCTGCACTTTCCCTGGGCCGACACTGGAGGCCCTGGGTGGGAGGTGGGGACACGAGCTCCGCCCTTGCATCCCCGGTGTCTCAGCTCGGCTTTCACACCCTGCGCTTGACACAACGTGAGGCGACGTCCCCGCGAGCAGGCGCTGAGGGAAATCCCGGTGAGTGTAAAACCACGCGGCTCCTCGTCGGCTTCTTTCTCTCTGTCTCCTAAGTTTTTGGTAGATGGCCCAGGCCAGCCTGCTGCACCCTTTGCCAGGGGTGGCTGCGTGGGCGGCCAGCCCGCGGGGGCTTAGCAGGGACACCGGCCCTTCAGCCGCCTCTTCTTCTGCACCGCCAGCCGCAGCGCCTGCAGGAGCTGGTCCTGGTTGTTCAGGATGTTGTATTCAGAGAGCTTCACCAGCTTGTCGAAGGCCTCCTCTGTGTAGGTCAGCTCCTTGGTGGCGTAGGGCGTGTTGGGGCCGTAGATGTCGACCTGGCCCAGCTCCAGCTCCTCTGGGCTCCGCTCCACACCTGGGGGCGGCAGAGGGCCCCGCTCAAGACCCTTCAGAGAAGACTGTGAGGGGGCTTGTTCCTGCACCCCTGCCTGCGGCTCCCCTGCTCACACACACACACACACACACACACACCTCTAAGTGGTATGGCGTGCCTATGCGAGGACCGCCCTAGCCCCAACACAGCGCCAGGCCCGTGGTGGGAGGCAGGGCATGCTGTGGACTGGAAGAGCAGGGTGACACTGACAGCTGGCAGCGGGGGCTCAGCACTGCCTTGCAGAAGCCCAGGCAGCTCAGACTGCGGCCAGGCCAGGCTTCTTCATGGGTGCCGAGGCCAGGGGCTGCCGGGCCCTCACCTGGCGCCTTGTACTTCTGGAAGGTGTCGTTGATGAGCGGAAAGAAGACCACGGTGGGGGCGTCGGTGTCCTGGGGGCTCTCCAGCAGGTAGCACTCCTTGAGCCCGTCGTCAGCCTCTTGAATCTCGTAGCTGGGGAAGGGGATGCCCTGCGTGCTGCAGTACTCACAGGTTTGTCTCAGGGGCTGCAACAGCGCAGGAAGGCGCGCGTTGAGTGTGGGGAAGGCCGGGGCAGGCTGAGAAACACACACTGCTCAGGAGCCGCTTCCCCACCTCCCCGGCTGACGACTCCCACCCCCACGTGCTTGGCTGAACCCAAGGTGCACGGCCAGCGGCAGGCTCCTTCCCCGAGTGCGCTGCACAGGTGCCCTCGCTTCGTTGGCACACAGGCCCCGGCAGGTGTGCGCGACGTCTGAGCGAGAGGACGCCGAGCGCTCGGGCTTCCTCCCGGCTCACCGTGCGGACCCGGGCTGCCGTACTTGCCTTTGTCTGGGAGCCGGCGCAGTAGTTGAGGTGGATGATGAGGTCGGCTTTTCTCTCGGGCCTGAGCAGGGGCGGGTAGCTGGAGTTGACGAAGAACGCGGTGTCCAGGAGGCACAGGTGATTTGCAGATGTCGTCAGCTGGTTTGGGAAACCGTCCAGCACGGTGTCTGAAAGCCGAGGCTTCCAGTTAGCGACACAGCTCGGGTGGTGGCCGCACTGCTGGCAGCTTCCTGCCCCATGCCCCATGTTGGAGGAGCGCTGCCGAGTGCCCCAGCTCCTTGGGGTGGGCTCACGAGGAACAGCACGACCTTGGGGTTTCAGCACGCCTTGCATGGGCTACGCACAGGAAGTCTGCTATAACCCAGCTGCAGCTTGCAGGGTGGCAGGGGCTTGAGATCATCCTATAAATTAGTGCCAACCCTGGGCCCAAGCCAGCTGCCCCTTCTGCCCCAGGTGGTAAAGGCCAGGCTCAAGCAGCCAATAGCAGGGTGTGGCCAAATAAAATATCAAACTGGAAAGTCAACCTTGGCACCTTGGGTGCGGGGAGGCACTGAGCTGAAGCTGCAAGACCAAAGTTGAAGGCTGGCCCTTCTCCTTACCACTGGGGGGTTCTTGACTGGGCCACCCCTGCCCAACTCCAAGGGGCACCCCTAGAGCCCAGCAGTAAGGGCCCACGTTTCCCTGGCTGTGCAGGGAAGCCCACTCCTGCAGGGTTGCTGTGTGGTCAGTGTAGTTTACAATTAACTAAATGCCCACACCGCCCCCTGCTGGCAGAGCTATGCACTGTTCAAGTCCACACTGCAGAAGGAGGAATCCCCCTAGGTGGGGGTTGGGGGGTGGGAACTGGCCACCTCTACCCAATGAAGGGGTTTTCTCATTCTTCCTCTACACCCGCTTCTCCCTCCTCCCAGCAGTGTGCAGGCAGGGTTATACCTTTCCACTTGGAGAACTCCTCGTTTTGGAGGTAGCTGGTGTGCAGCTGCAGGCCATACAGGAAGTTGTTGAACTCAGACACGAAGGCCCGATAGGTGAGGATGTCTCGGAAAGTGTTGGACAACCACGACCCCGGGACCATCACCGCGGTCTCCAGCACGTGGGGGTCACATTTGGGGATGTCAGGCAGAAGCGGCTCATCCTCTGCAGGGGAGGGTGAGGGGGCGGGTCACAAAACTTGGGGTCCCCAGACTGCCCAGGTGAGGCGCCGTCTGCTTGCCTGGCCCTGCAGGTGAGCCTCTGTGGCGGCAGTGCAGACCTCCCTCATCAATGGTGCCAGGAGCACCCAGGTAAGAGACACTGGAAGGGGTGGGGGAGTGGAGAAGGAGACAGAGGGTGATGGGTGAGAAGGGTCCCAGAGGGGTGGCATTTGGCACAGAGGTTCAGACCCTTCGTCTCATTCTGGAGTACCTAGGGTTGAATCCCGACTCCACGCTCAACTCCAGTTTCCTGCCAGCATGCACGCTGGGAGGCAGCAGGTGATGGCTCAAGTGGTTGAGTCCTGCCACCCATGAATGAAACCTGGGTTGAGCTCTGGCTGCTGGCTTTGGCTTGGTCCAGCCAAGGGCATCGGGGGGGAGTGAACCAGTAGATGGGAGCTCTCTGTTGGCCTTTCAATTAAATTAACAAAGAAAAAAAGTTAAGGGTCCCCGAGAGGCCAGGGAGTCTGGAGGAGTGACCTGTAACTGCGCTCACTGACGCCTCCCTCATCAGTTCTCCTAGGCGCTGGGAGGCCACCCAGGAGACCCAGGGGACCCCAGGGACCTCGGCACAGGTGTCACCTACAATCACCTGCCTTCAAGGGGGGAAGGTGCACCACCCCGGCTGCCTTCTGTGTCTGTGCGCCCCGGGGACACCGTGGAAACACGTGGCAGGCGGATTGGCCCTCAGTGCAGGATCCCTGCCCCCCACCCCCACCATAAGGGAAGCCAGAGGGACCCACCGATGTCCTGCACTGTCCTCCTTGTCCACTTGTGGAAAAACTCCTCCGAGGTGTGGGACAGATTCCAGGCGTCAAGCAGGTTCAGGGAGAAGATGCTGCTCCACAGACCTAGGGGGCCAGGGCCACCGTGAGCAGCTGTGCAGACTCCCGGGCCCACCCAGACCCGCGTGCACAGCCCCAGCCGGGACGCAGTGCTGACAAGTGTGAGCCTCGAGTTCAAGTCCAGGTGCTACGCCTCTCCTCAGTGCATACACCTAAAGCTGAGGACAGCGCCTGGCACTCGCTCGGAGGACGTAAAACTCCCTCTTACATCTTACTATGATGATTTTAAAAGTGTAACATTCAAGTCTGAAAGTGTAACATTAAATCTTTCACATACATTGAATCACTGGGATCCTCCACCAGGTAGGGTTTACTCTTCAGCCCGATGTACAGTGAGAAAACGAAGGCTCACGGAGGTTAGCTAACTTAGCCAGCTTTGAGGTTAGCTAACTTAGCCAGCTTTGTACAGCTAAAGGCCAAGTGTCTTTTTTTTTTTTTTTTTTTTTTACAGGCAGAGTTAGACAGTAAGAGAGAGAGATGGAGAGAAAGGTCTTCTTTTTTCGTTGGTTCACTCCCCAGTGGCCGCTGCAGCTGGCCGCAGCACCGCGCTGATCTGAAGCCAGGAGCCAGGTGATTCTCCTGGTCTCCCATGCGGGTGCAGGGCCCAAGGACTTGGGCCATCCTCCACTGCACTCCCGGGCCACAGCAGAGAGCTGGACTGGAAGAGGGGCAACCGGGACAGAATCCAGCATCCCGACCAGGACTAGAACCCAGTGTACTGGCGCTGCAGGTGGAGGATTAGCCTAGTGAGCCCCAGCGCCGGCCAAGCCCAAGTGTCTTTAACTACAGCCTTGTGACCCACGTGCCCCCAGGCACAGGTCAGGGGAAGGAAAGGCCAGCATGGGCTCAGGGCTTCTGGGTGGGCTTCTAAGAAGAGGCGGGACTCCCTGAAGTGGGCTGGGATGGATGGAAGGAGCAGAGACAGAGTTTAAATGAAGGACCTAACTCCTAGGTACTGTGGAGATAAGTCTGTTTTGAGGTCACCTTGGATGGGTGGCTGTAAGAGTGGGTGTCACAGTCAGAGCCTTGCTTGCAGGGGACCTGGCCACTGACAGATCAGGGAGCTGGGCCCGGCCTTGGTCTCTGTCCTCTGTCCTTCACCCGACCGTCTTCTCTGGCCTCTTGGACCCCCAGGGCTGAGCCCTCTCCCTCCTGCCCCCCATAAGCCGGCACACTGCTGCCTGGAAACCATAGAGGAAGGGAGAGGGAGTTACGGAAGTTTCCATCCCAAACTCCACTCCCAGTCTGGTTCTGAGCAGATCCCAGGGAGCCCACTGGAGATCCGGACATGGCGGGGAGTCCCCTCTGGTCCGCAGTCAGGTCCTTCGGGGCCCACATGGCCACGAGATCAGGGCAGTTCTGGAGGTCTGGGGTGGGTTCATGAGCCTCCTCCGGGGAAGGTGATGCTGGCAAGTGCCAGTAGGTCCCCTGCTCAGGGCTGATCCAAGGCACGGGAAGAGCCGCCCCATCGTTCCTCAAATCCCAAGGTGGGGCCCACTGGGTTGGGCAGGGGTACCGAGGGGAGCCCCACCCAGAGTCACCTAGCATGTAGCACATCGGGGACTCGGGGAGCCTCTTCATCAGCCGTCCCATGAAGAACTTGGAGCCGAAGAGCTCGCTGGGAACGTAGGCGCCGTACTTCTGCAGGCCCACCTCGTAGGGGGAGAACTCGCACCACTCTGCACAGGAAGCAGCAGGGCAGGGCATCCGACTCAAGCCAAGGAGCCCAGCCCTGCCTGCCTGCCCGCCCTCCTGCACTGGCTCCCGAGCAGTGGGGAGTCTAGGACAGGGAGGCTGCAGTTCCCCCACACGGCACAAGGGGACGCCCTTGGCTGGCTTCTACAGGTTGGGAAAGCCTGAACTCTGCAAGCTGCGTGGCTCAGGGGCACCTCAAAGCTACATAAATGGGGACCAAAGTGGACCTGGACACAGGGCAGGTCTCTAAGGTCCCTCCCTCTGGGCAGCTTCCTTTTAGGGCCTTTACATGGTCCCCATACATCAAGTATGCACCCAGGGAAGCCAAGGACCATGCCACCAGCCCCACTCGTGTGCCAGGAAGACTGGGGGGCACAACTGACTGGTTCAGCTGCGGGCACCCTCATTTGACGTGGAGGTTGGCAAAGGGGTTGGGGTGGGGAGACCTGGAGGTGCTGGGTGCCTCTGCCCCCAAGAAGGAACCCCGTCCTCAGTGGCCAGCCACCAGTGTTACCTCGGAAGTCCTGGTTGCTTACATCGTCCTTGACATTAATGGTGAGGTAGATGGGCAGGGGGTTCTGGCCCCGGCACAAAGCAGCACGCTGCTCTGACAGTTTGCACTCATTTTTCTGCAAGGAAGTAAATGAGTAAGGAGAAGCCACCAATAGGAACCCCTGGGGACAGCCTAGGGTAGGAGGACACCCTGGGCCGCCAGCACCACCCCCAGCTCCTGAGCCATCTGGCTGCCGTGAGGCCACAGTGGACAGGAGCAAACCTGCTCTTACAATGCACCTGCAGAATGGACACGGCCTGCTTGGGCCATCACACCACAGATGGCAGACAGAAGGGGCTGCTTCTGCAGGCCGGGGGAAGGCAGCTCAGGCCGAGCTCATTGTCAGAGGGCCTCCTCCTGCCATCCCTCTCAGCCTGGCTTTCCTGAGAACCCCAGCCCCTCACACTCATCACAACCCTCAAACACTGATGCCTTGGTTCTTTCCTCCTCATCACATGGGCACCAACTATCCTGAAAATGCTGTCAAAAGTATCAGCTGCCACTAACTGAGGTCATCTCCACCTCAGGAACAGCACAGAGCAGGAATCCCAACCCTGTCCTGCCGGAAGCCAAAAGCCAGCGCCCTTGGCTCCGGCCTGCCCCGCCCATCACGAAGGTGGGTTCCCTGGTGGCAGGTGGGATGGCGAGTCTGAAGCCCTGTCTGACTCCTTTCTGAATCCTCGCTGGCTGACACAGTTCCTGTAGGAGGTACTCAGTTGAAAGGATGAATGAGGGAATGCGTGAACACTGAAGGTGAAGGTCAGATCATCCTCGGTTGCTGGCTTTCTGGAAGTGGGGGCCTACTGGATAATAAATTGTTGCCAGTCCTCCTGATTTGCACTCAGAACCTCCCAGATATGGTTGGGAGGGAGGCACAGGGCCATGCACCTGGGTGGACACACAGCCACCGCTGATTCCTCTACGGCTGTGCAGCCTGAAGGGCTGAGGTGTTCACTGAGCCCCCCTGGCATTCAGGACCATTCCATGCCCCGGGGAGCCCTCGCGGCAGCTGCGTCCCAACACTTCTTGTTCTCTTTTTGGCACTTATGGCTTGGATCGTAGGGTCTCAGCGTGGGAAGCAGCACTCTGGGCCGGTCCCTGGACGGTGGCCAGAAGAGTGAGCCTGCAGAGTGCCACCGTGCTGTCACGTCCACGGCTGAGTGTGTTGGGGATACTGAGGCAGCCCCATCCCGGGGCACAGCCAGCTTCAGTGAGAGGGCCCCGCCGGCGGTCTTCCCGCACCTCCAGGGTGACAGCTGTGGAGGAAGCTTCCACTCGGCTTTTCTTCCTCTCGCCCTGCTCAGGGTGAGACGCACTCCCAGTCGGTGCCTCCCCAGCTTCCCCGCTGCCGCCCCTTTGTCTCACAGGTGTCCTGGTGTGGCCCTTGGAGGACTCACTGCCCTACACTGGGTTCTACCCAAGCTGCTCTCAGCGTCAGAGTTTGCATCGTCTCCAGCGTGAGAGTCTGCTATGTGGGAAGCCAATTCCTCTGTCTTCCTCCACAGTGCATGTCAGCACCCATGGTTCTTCCAGCCCAGGATGTACCTGCAGGTCCCCTGGGACTCCCTCTGCCATGCCAGGTCCCCCCCCCACACACACATACACACCCATGAAGCAAGAGAGCTGGACGCCTGCGCGCCTACCTCGTCCCCCAGACACGACTCCACCAGCAGGCCCCAGAAGTCTGTGAAGGTGACCTTGTAGCCCTGCTGGCTCCGCTGCCGGAGCTCCTCCCGGAATTTGAAGAGCTGCTCCGGGAACAGGGAGGGCATCTTGTCTTTGACCACGTGTCTCCGGGCCTCGAAGATGGCAGTCTCCAGGTTTTTGGAGGACCACTCAGGGTCACGGTACAAGGTAGCCATGGTCCTGGAGAGAGAGGACAGCGGCTAACAGAGTGGACCCAGCCCTGCTCTGACCAACTCCACCTATCGGGGCAGGAGAGGAGGTGAACCCTAAAGGTCTTTGTGAACCCTAAAGCTGCCAGGAGAGCAGCCTGGAGGGAAGGGAATGGGGCAGAGGCCTGGCTGGTGTGTGTGTGTGTGTGTGTGATCACCCTTTTTTTTTCCCCCTAGATTTATTTATTTGAAAAGCAGAGTTACAGAGAGAGAGGGAGGGAGAGAGAGAGGGAGGGAGAGAGAGAGGGAGAGAGAGAAAGAGAGAATCTTCATCTGCTAGTTCATTCCCTAAATGGCCACAATGGCTGAGGCTCAGCCAGATCAAAGCCAGGAGCCAGGAGCTTCTTCCAGATCTCCCACTTGTGTGTCAAGGCCCCAGGCACTTGGGCCATCTTCCGCTGCCTTCCCAGGAACATTACCAGGGAGCTAGATCAGAAGTGGAGCAGCCAGGAATCAAACTAGTGCCCATATGAGATGCCAGGACTACAGGAGAAGGCTTAATCCACTATGCCACAGTGCAAGCTCTATCACCCATGTCTTAAATGCCTACTATGTGCCAGATGTAGTGTGCTGCTTAGGAATCTGAACTTGATCTCTCTGAGTTCAAAACCAGGCTCTGGGGGTAGGCACTGTGGCACAGCAGGTTAAGCAGCCACTTGGGATGCCTGCCTCCTGTATCAGATTCCTACAGCCCACATCAAATCCTGGCTACTCTGTGCTTCTGATCCACCTCCCTGCTAATGTGCCTAGGAGGCAGCAGATGATGGCCCAAGTCCTTGGGTTCCTGTCACCCACAGGGAAGACCTGGATGGAGTTCCTGGCTCCTGGCTTTGGCCTCGCCTAGCCCTGGCTGTTGTGGACATTTGGGGAGTGAACCAATGGGAGATATTCTCTCTCTCTGCTCTCTGTCACTCTGCCTTTTAAATTGATTTAAAAAATATTTTATTTATATATTTTTTTAGAGCAGGCTCTTCCACTCACTAGCAGTATAAATGCTGTTCACCTGCTCATTCCCCATTTCCCACCTGCGGAATGGGGAAATCTGCGCTCACCGCATCTATCTCCTGGGGGTACTGGAAGATTACAGGAGCTAATGTGAGCCACAGAGGTTGGGACAGTGCCTGCCACAAAGCACAAAGGGCTGGAGCCGACCTCTGAACCCAGGCCTGCTGATTCCAGACCCTGGCTGCTCCTACTTCGCCACATTCGTTCCCACGGTTGTGATGCAGGCTGAAGGTTGTATCCCCTTCTTCTTAACTTAAAAGTGGTCAGAGGGCAGAGGGAGGGAAAGGAAGATGCCCCCTCCCCAGCCCTGCCTCTGCCCCTGCCTTTCTCTCTTCTTGCCCTGGATCCAGCTTTGCTGTGTCAGGCCGGGGCGGGGCAGGGCAGGGTCCCCTTGCAGGGAAGACATCAGCAGCCTCTTCCCTCACGCACCTGGCTACAGGCAGGTGGCGTAGGTCAGATTTCTTCAACAGAAAGCACCTCGCCTCCCAAACTTTTCTAGTTTTAAAAAGGTTTAAAAAATTGCGTGGGCCGGCACCATGGCTCACTTGGTTAATCCTCTGCCTGCGGTGCCGGCATCCCATGTGGGTGCCCGGTTCTGGTCCCGGTTGCTCCTCTTCCAGTCCAGTTCTCTGCTACGGCCCAGGAGGGCAGTGGAGGATGGCTCAAGTGCTTGGGCCCCTGCACCTGCATGGGAGACCGGGAGGAAGCACTGCTCCTGGCTTTGGATTGCTGCAGCACCGGCTGTGGTGGCCATTTGGGGAATGAACCAACAGAAGGAAGACCTTTCTCTCTGTCTCTCTTTCTCTCTCACTCTCTATAACTCTACCTGTCAAAAAAAATTGCAAATTTTTTTTTTTAAAAGAATACTTTCAAGTGTTTTTTCTAGGCCATGGATCATCCAGCCTCCCCTCTGTACCCTCACTGGTCCTCCCTGCTTCCTGCCTGGCCCATGGAAGTCCAGGCACACACAGATGCCCCTTGACCATGCTGGAAGCCAGTTGCCTTCTTAACCCACTACAATGGGCATCCGTCTAATGTGGAGGTTAAGAATCTGGGTCCTGGGGCCAGCACGGTGGCGTAGCAGGTAAAGCCACTGCCTGCAGTGCCGGCATCCCATATGGGTGCCAGTTCAAGTCCTGGCTGCTCCATTTCCCATCCAGCTCTCTGCTATGGCCTGGGAAAGCAGTAGAAGATGGCCCAAGAGCTTGAGCCCTGGCACACATGTGGGAGACCCGGAAGAAGTTAGTTCCTGGCTTCAGAATGGGTCAGCTCTGGCTATTGCAGCCATCTGGAGAGTGAACCAGCAGATGGAAGACCTCTCTCTGCCTCTGCCTCTGCCTCTCTCTCTCTGTAACTCTGCCTTTCAAATAAATAAATAAATCTAAAAAAGAAAAAAAGAAAGAATCTGGACCCTGGACTGGGTTGAAATTCCAGCTCTACCATTCATTAGCTGAGTGACCCTGGGCAAATCTGTTTCTCCAGCTGTCAGTTGTCCTCCGTATCCATGGATGCTGCACCCATGGATTCAACTAGCTGCAAACATATTTGAAAATAGGGGTGGATGTTGTGGTGCGGTGGGTTAAGCCACCACTTGGGAGCTCACATCCCATACCAGAGTACCTGGTTCGAGTCCTGGCTACTCCATTTCTGATCCAGCTCCCAACTAATGTGCCTGAGAGGCAGTAGATGATGGCTCAAATACTTGAGTCCCTGCCACCCTCAGGGGTGGCCCAGATGGAGTTCCAATCTTTGGCCTGGCCCAGCCCTGGGGAAGAGAGCCAGCAGATGGAAGATCTCTCTCTCTCTCTCTCTCTCTAACTCAGCTTTTCAAATAAAGTAAACATCTTTTTTAAAAAAATATACTTACAACTGTTTTTTGAAAAAATTGTTGAAAATAGATTCTGTCTCTACTGAACATGCAGACTTTTTTTTCTTGCTATTATTCCCCCCACAAAGGACAGCATAAGGACTGTTTCTATTGCATTTGCATTGGGTTGGATATTATATGTAATCAGGAGATGGTTTCAGCTCTGTGGGGCAGTGTGCGTAGGTCATATGCAAGACTATGCTGATTTATCCAAGCGATGCAACTGGAGCATCCGCAGTTAGCAAATCCTTTGTTCCTCCCGTGTGAAATAACGACAGCACCTCCTCCTAGTTTTGTTGTGAGGGAGAAATGAGAGGCTCTCCAGGACACAGTGGCCCAGGGCTTGGTGGAGAGCCAAAGCCACCTACTGTTGGTCGTCCCTTCTGAACCATCTGGCCTGGTGTCTCTGGGCCCCGACAAGGAGCAGGGACACAGGAGCTCTTAGTGTTCCTAGGATCAGTCCCCCTCCACCCAAACGAGATGGCCCACGTGGGACCCGCGGGCCCACCGCCATAGATGGAATAAGATGCAGCTCTGGCTGATGGGCCTTGGGTGGTCACAAGGCCACATGATGACTCTAGTGGGCCTCTTTCATCATCAAAAAAAGTGAAACATTAAATTTCCGACTGTGTTGTAGAAAGGCAACTATATCTAGGTTATATAGTAAAGCATTTTCTTTAGCCCAGAAGCCCCTTTGCTCTCTGCTGACTGAAGAAATGAACCCATTTTTTGTGCCTCTACCCCAAGCACTATGGCTCCTGCAGGTGCACTGGGCTCCTGTGGGCACAGTGAGGAGGTGAGAGCCCAGGGCGGGGCCTGCCATTCTCCAGGCTGCCCGAGGAAGCCTGGCAGGAGGAGGCTTGGCAGGGTAAGGGTGGTGGTTCCTAACACAGGGAAACCAGGGCACTGCACCAGGAGACTTGGCACAGCACAGAGAGAGGAGGCTGCCCCTCCCAGCAAGATGGGGCGGGTGGCGTCAGGGGTTCACTCACTGTTGGCTGTCATACTCCAGGTCCCTGCCAAAGCCTCAGGGAAATGGCAGCACCGGTGATGGCCAGCATGCACTTGCCTGTCGTGTGCCTGGTACTGGGCCGGTCTCGAGCACCAGCCCGAGCCCAGTACTTTCGTTATCCCCACTTTACAGATCCAGAACCCAAGTCCCTGTGCCTTTGTGGAAGAGCACCCACTTCAGCCTGGGGTGGCAGGGGATGGGCATCACCAGGGACCCAGGCCGGCCCGTGCAATCCTTCTCTGGGCTCCCAGTGCCTTACCAGGTGGCCCCTGACAGGCCGGTGATGTAGGTGGCACAGTTCAGGAGGTTTAGCTTCTGCAGCCCCAGCAGGTGGCCGTACATGGAGGTCATGGATCTTGCTCCGCCCCCAGTGGCCATGATGGCTATCAGCGGTACCTGGCGGCACAGAGGCAGAATGTCAGGGACTACCTGGGATGGCAGCTCAGGGAGGAGGTGGGAGGAGGGAGAGCTGGCTGTGGAGAGCAGTAAAGGGGAGGGGGGCGCTAAGTGACCCAAAAACCGTCCTCTGTCAGTGAAGGGCTCTGAAGCCTAATGGAGCCTGGTAAGCTCTCAGTACTGCTAGTGCAGCCCTCGGCTAACAGATGATCCACCAGGGCCCAGGGTGTGGGAGGCTCGCTCAAGGGCCCAGCTCATGTGTGATTCCTTAATGCTGCCAATGCCACGTCTTCTGTGGGTGGAACTGTGCTAGGGCTCAGTACACCCCGTGGTTGAAAAGCAGAGAGACAGAGACAGGCAGATAGAGAGAGATCTTCCATTTGCTGGTTCACTCCCCAAATGCCCACAACAGCCAGAGCTGCTTTAGGCAGCAGCCAGGAGCCTGGAACTCCATCCAGGTCTTCCACGTACTCGAGCCATCAGCTACTGCCTCCCATGGTGAGTATTAGCAGGAGGCTGGAGGGAGGAGCCAGAAGCACTCGGATATGGGAGGTGGAGTCCCGGGTAGCATCTTGGCCCCTGCAGCCCACCCTCGCCCTGCATACTGTATTTGTGAGAACAGGAGTAGATGAATGTTTGAACGAGAGGCCCAAACAGTGGTTACCGCCGGGCCGCCACAAGTTTACGATGCCCTGGGTAAGCTTCCCACAGGTGGCAGGGAGAAGGAGCGCTGTTTTCCCGGGGGTAGGCGCTGGAAGATCCTTCTCTCAGCTGAAGCCCAGTCACAAGGCCTCCTCAGGCGGACACAGCCTGCTAAGGCCAGCCGGGAAGGTGGGTGCTCCGAGGGCTCAGCCGCTGCCCAGGCGCACGCCAGGGGCCAGCCAGGGCTCTGATGAGGGCCTGGTGTCTGCTCCCTGGGAAGAAGCGACAGGGCCTGGGGGAGGCACTGGGAGATGCCCCCCACCTCCCGCCAGCTGCCGGCTGCTGCTGTGATTTCTGGGGGTGTGTCTGTGTGTGTATTTGAGAGGCGAGAGAACTGCAGGTGGGAGGACCTATGGCCTTTTGGGTAGGGGTGTCAGCTCTGCTGGAGGTGGTGGAGCTGAAAATGCTTCCTGGCTGGGGTGAGGCGCTCAGCCAGCCTCTGTTAGCCCAGGGACAAGCAGGGAGCCCCTTCCTCCCTCTCCACCCTGTTCTACCTCCCTTGGTGGCTGCATGAGTCACAGCACCCATGGCCCTCACCCCTGCACCCCCACGCAGGAGCAACCAGGGAGCAGAGCTGGGGCCAGGCTGCCGCAGGGCTGGGTGGCGCCCGGATAGGGACGAGCCATGGCGGTGGAAGGAGCAGCTCGGCCCCCAGAGGCCCAGGCCCGGCCACACCCACCTCATCCGCCTGCAGGTCCTCCTCCAGCTGCAGCACGTGCCTCAGCGCCTCGGCCACCACCACCTTCCGCTTCTGCACGAACTCCTGCTCCTCTGGGCACAAGCTGAAGCCCAGCCTCACGTCCAAGGTCTCGGGGCTGTGGGGAGAGAGGGCGGGGCAGAGCGGGCCTGTCGTCTCCAGCTTGAAGGAGCAGCCATGGCTTTAGGGTCAGTTGTTCAACTAGGTTTGAAGCCCAGTTCTGCCATGGACCACCTCTGTGACCTTGAGCCTCCATGTTCTCCTCTATGAAATGGGCTGGATGATGCATTATCTTTGGCAATTAATGAGGTGACAAATGTCAAACTCTCAGAGCCTTAGCGAGATGCTCTAAGCCAGTCCTCAGGCAAAGACCACTGCTGGTTCTCGGTTTAGGGACTCTTCGAACTCCCTGCCTCCTTGGCAAGGGCTGCAAAGCCTACAGAGGCTTCCCCAGGTGCCCTTCGTACCCACAGCAGCCAGACGTGGGTGCCAAGGGGCCTGAAAGCTGCTGGGCCCGTCCTTCCGGACAAGGGCCTGGAGCGTAGACTTCTGAGCGAGGCAATCAAGCGCCCCGTCCCTCCGAGCTCGCGCCCCTCACTGAGCTCTTCCTGCTCACACAATAATCTCCTCGCTGAATGTCTGTGCAGCTGATACGAACTGCATACGCCTCATCCCACGGAATCCGCCCCAGGGGCCAGGATACGCCCAGGGCCTGTCCTCTTCTGATCCCGTCCCTGTCCTGAACAAGCCCCACCTCCTGGCCTGGCGCTGTGACCCTACCTGCCCTGTCCAACCTCACTTCAAGCCACCAATCAGGCTCCCAGGCTCCCAGGCTCCCCAGGAGCAGTGAGAGTTCTGAGCCTTTGTCCAGACCCTTGCCTTCCCCAGAAGCACCACCCAGCTCCCCAGGGAGCCCGGGTGCGCGGACCTGAGACTTGGCTCACTAACAATGCCCCATCTCTTGGAAGGCAGGGCCGTTTCTCTCCTTCGCGGCTAGCACAAGACTGCAGGCACAGCTGTAAGGAAATACTTCTTTCCTGGGCCGCCACAAATAACGAATAATAATACAGCATGAGTAACAATAGCACTGGTCAGTCTTTGCTTGACAGGGGACTGAGAATTTCTCAAGTGCTATCTCACTGGATCAGCAGCACAGCCCACTGATGTGTGGGGTTCTCGTTATTCCTCCCTATTTAGAGATGAGGTAAACAGACTCAGCAAGATTAAACCACTTGTCCAAGGCCAAACAGCTAATCAGGCTCTAAATAGAAATTATGCTACATCACTGATTTTCAGTGAAGATGTCCAGATAACTCATGGAGAAAGAACAGTGTTTTCAACAAGTGGTGCTGGGATGACTGGGTCCCCACATGTGAGAGAGTGATGGTGGCTCCCTGAGTTCACACACCGCATCCACAAATTAGTTCAAAATCAACCACAAACTTCAAAGTGAGACCTAAAACTAGCAAAGTCTTGGGAGAAAACATCACAACTCTGCATTAGGAGACAGTTTCTTAGACACAACACCAAAAGCATAAGCGACAAAGAAAAAATTAAAAATCTTTGCTTCTCAGTGGACATCACCGAGAACACGAAAAGCCAAGCCACAGACTAGGAGGTGTTTTCAAATCGGGTATCAGACAGGGATGTCTCTGGGATATACAAAGAGGGCTTGCTTACACCTTAACAGTAATGAGGCAGCGGGCGAAGGATGTGAACAGCCCCAGAGGCAAAGAGGAAACACAGCGGCCAGCAAGCTACAGAAGGAGCTCAGCACCCTCAGCCATCAGCGAGGCCAAGTCAAAGCCAGGGCGAGACGACACCTCCCCGCCGCTGGCACGAACTCGCCAGAGGGAGGACCGAAAGAGGGTACTTTACCAGGGCGTAGTCTTCATGTGTAACTCATAATTCTCACCCTGGGAAGGCAAGATGAAAAACTTGTCAGAGAAGACGAGGCAGGGCCCAGGGCTGCTAATCACACATGGTAAACCCGGCCCCGCCCAGGCGTGACTCAGCACGCACGCACATGCGCGTCCACACGCTCCGGCCAGTGCCCCTCTTCTGGATGTGACCCTCCCCACCATCTTCATCTCAGCCTCAGCTCCTCTCTGGCTCCTAGCCCGCAGGACCCCTCTGTCGTGCCTGAGCCCCCACAGTCACCTTTCCCCCATCCCGCAGCAGCTCCCCATCTCCCTGCCTCGGCAGCTCCAGGCTAAATGGTCAGGATGCTTCCCAGGCCCGGGCCTCACCACGGGTAGGGTCACCGCCTGGCCGTCGCAAAGGCAGTCGAGGGGCTGGCACACGGGGCCGTTGTTGCGCGTGCTGCAGCAGCAGAGCTGGAAGGAAGGGTGGGTGGGCTCTGTGAGGGGTCAGGGACCCTTCTGGGAGCCCCAGCCTGGCCCCCTGCCCAGGCCTCCCCCCATGGTAGCCGCCTTGTACCGCACAGCTCCAGTGACTCTTGGGCACCTCCACATGCAACTGGGGCTGGAAGTACTTGGGGTAGTGGAAGCAGGCAGGGTTCGGGCAGCAGGGCTCCCGGCAGGGTGAGATGCGCTGGGTGTTCTCAAAGGATTCGCTCACCATCACCCAGAGGTCCTTCACTGGGAGACAAGACATGAGGGTGAGGTCCCAGGGAAGCCTCTTGCTCCCCACCCCCACCTGGCCCAGCGTAAAGCTCTTGGAGGGGCCCAGGTGGGGTCTGGAGTCACTTGGGCACCAGTACGATGCCCCAGAGATGCCCACTGTGTATGCAGGGCTGGCGCAGGAAACTGCACTTTAACAAGGTTGGTGAGGGACGCTGGCCCCTGTGCTCCTCAGATAGCTCTTCTGAGACACCCACAGTCCTCCTTGGTTCCCCAGGTCACTTGCTCATTGCACAGAACACAGGTGCTTATCTTACTGTCAGTGCGGGAACAGGGGTCTCTTCCTCTCTCCTTCCCTCACATCTATAGGACAAGGATGGAAGCCTTGAATGGTGGGAAGGGGGTGGAAGCCCAGGGTTTGTGCCTAGAGGAAGGGGCACAGCTGGAGGGGCCCCCGAGAGCTGTCGGCCTCCCCCACTGCAGGAAACCCAAGGGCCTGGCAGGGATGTAGCACACTGGCGTAGGCAGCCCTGGGACCTAGGCTCAGGACGCTGGCCAAGCCTGGGGAACTGGCAGGGTCACGTGAGGGGCCTGGACGCACACGCCCTTGATGGAGCAGGCTGGGGAGGACAGGCAGTCACAGCCTCCTGGGAGAGATGATTTGGAGGCCATTCGGCCAAGCCTTGGGTTCCAGGCAAGTCCTGGCCCAGGCTGCGCCTGAAGCTGCGCTCTCCCCACAGCAGGCAGAGCAGGTCCAAGGCTCACTTTTCTTTCTCTTCCTCCGCCTCCTGGACTCCGCGTGGACCTCCAGGCAGGAGACTTGCCGAGACTGTAACAGAGTCAGGGGCGTCACCGAGACGCTGAGCAAAGCTCCCTCCTCCCTCCCCGAGGCCTCAGGGGCCCAGCAGGTTGAGGCAGTGGCATGCCGAGCCCACTCTCTGAACCCTATGACGGCCTGCCACCTGGCTAAGAGACAGGCTGCCTGAGAACGGAGCTGCTCCCTAAGCTCTGGGAGCCCCCCACCCCACCGCCCCAGTTACCGGGTCACAGTCTCGGCAGCTGGTGAGGGGCCCGACCTGACAGAACGTTCTGCTCTGGGGTCAGAAAATGAGAGCTTCCAACAGAACAGCCCCGAGAAGAGAGGGCAGGCCGGAGTTCTGAGCCACAAACTCCCCAAGCCTCTGCTGTCAGAGGTAGGGGTCTCCTTGGACCCCCAGGATCATCGGATGCATTGAAGCAAAACAGCTGTGCCAACAGCTGGATTATGAATATGCTTGCGGAGGGATTAGGGATGGAAGGAACAGAAGCTTCCTCCAGCAGCTTCCTTTAGTTGCGAGGTTCCTAAGAATAGGGGCTGTCTGGGTGGGATATGAGGCGTTGGGCCCAAGTGACATGCCAGCTACCTCTTCCCCGGATGCAGGAGCTCTGGCTGTGCCCCATGCCTGCCTGTACCCTATCTGGCTGGCTTCTTTCAGTCTGATTCTACTGGGCCCTGGATGGGACAAAGACCCACGCTAGGCCCAGTGCTCTCTCCTCTGAGAACTACAGCAGCCCAGGTGGCTAGGGAACCCGGAAGGACAATTACCACCAGCACGCCATTGGTGATGAGAGTCTCAGGTGGAGAGGGACTGGAAAACAAAACGAGAACCAGAGATAAGCGGCGTCATTCGCGAGCAGTAGCTCGCGGCTGTGACACAGATACAGCTGGGGCCAGCAGCAAAGCGGCGGAGCCTCCTCCCTGCCCACAGAAAGCTCAGCCATAATCCGAGACAGGGAACTTGTCAAGGAGGAGACCAGGATCCACTTTGAACAAAATGTCCAGAAAGAAACAGAGGGATAGCACAGAAGGGCTAGGAGTTCTTCTTTTTAACAAAAAGACAACTGTTTTTTATGTCCAGCCAGGTGCAAGTGTGTGTGGTTAGAAAGAGGTTGCAAGAAGGGGCTGCAGCCCACCAACTCGAGCTGGCATAGCCCATTCCCCATTCTGTGCCTCATTTGACAGGTGCATTTCACAGAGCGTGCTGAGCCAGTCACAGGGGGGTCTGGTGACTGTTGAGTGTTCCTGGGTCACAAGGTTCCGAACTCGAGCCTCGAAGGTGATACTTGGTTTAGGGCAGTCCACTGTTTAAATATAAATCCGAGATTAAATATAAGGTGACTGCCTTCAGGAGCTGGCACTGTGCAGGCTGAACTGCCACCTGTGAAGCTGGCATCCCATGTGGGCACCCATTCGAGTCCTGGCTGCTCCACTTCTGACCAACCTCACTGCTGATGCACCTGGGAAAGCAGTGGAGCATGGGCCCCAGTCCTTGGGCCCTGGCACTCACGTGGGAGGCCCAAATGGAGTTCTTAGCTCCTGGCTTTGGCCTGGCCCAGCCCTAGCTGTTGTGGCCATTTGGGAAGTGAACTAGTAGATGGAAGATCAATCTCTCTCTCTCTCTCTCTCTCTCTCTCTCTCTCTCTCTCTCTTTCTCTCACACTCTCTGTAACTCGGCCCTTCAAATAAATTTTAAAAAATTAAAAAAGATTATTGCTGGCACCGACATTGTGGTGTAGCAGGTAAAAGTCACCACCTGCTATGCCAGCATCCCATTTGGGCACCAGTTCATGTCCCAGCTGGTCCACTTCTGATCCAGCTTCCTGTTAATGGCCTGGAAAAACCAATGGAGGATGGTCCAAGTGTTTGGGCTCCTACATTCAAATGGGAGACCTGGAAGAAGCTCCTGGCTTTGGCCTGGCATAGTCTTGGCTATTGGGGCCATCTGGGGACTGAACCAGCAGTTGTAAGATCTCTGTCTCTCTTTCTTTCTCGATAACTGACTTGCAAATAAATAAATAAATGTTTTTTAAAGATGACTATTCAGATCAACTCATTACCAACTTTGACATATCTCATTTGGCAAATCACATTCTAATTGAACCAAGGACTTTTTCCCTCTCCAAGTCCTGCAAAACCAAGAATTGGAGAAAAGAGCCTAGATTTTCTTTCATGTGAAATGGACAAAGTTGATTTTATTGGTCAATAAGTATTGGGAAATGGAGTGCCGCTAGTGGTTTCTCACACACACACACACACACACACACCCGCAGAGGGTCCTCCACGTGTAACTCACAAGTCCTCTTGTCCTCTCTCATGCCCCTCTTCCTCTCCCGACCTTGGGTGGATCTTAAGTAAAGGGGGCTCAGCTCCACCAGGGTTAAAAATAGGGGAGGTGGGGTAGTATTGTGGCATAGCAGGTTGAGCTGCCATATGGGCACTGGTTCATGTCCCCGCTGTCCCACTTCTCATCCAGCTCCCTGCTGATGTGCCTGGGAAAGCAATGGAAGATGCACCAAGTGTTTGGGCCCCTGCACCCCTGTAGAAGAGACAGAAGAAGCTGCTGACTTCAGTCTGGCCCAGCCCCAGGTGTTGTGGCTATTTGGGAAGATAGCAAACAGAATATAGAAGTAGCAGACAGAAGCCCTGATCTTCTCTCTCTCTGTAACTTTGCCTTTCAAATAAGTAAGTAAATTTTAAAAACAAAACTTAAAACAGGGAAGGAGCAGGTTGCCTGGTCACAAAGCACCAAGGCACTTGCCCTCTTCAGGTGGAGGCTTGGCCCCTCCAGGGGCCTCTTCCCTTCCTGTCCTCCAGCTCCAGGCACATGGCCCAGTCACACCTACAGGACCCTGGGTTGTCTTCGTAATTGCAAATGACTGGAATCAACCCTGCACCCTGACACACACACAAACACACACACACTGCCTGACAGAGTTTCAGAGCTGGCTGCAGAGGGGGACGGCCTCTGCTTTGTGCCAGGGTTGAGCTGTCTGCTCCAGCAGTGCTGGTTCAGGGAAGAGACTCCTGGGTCTTGCCCTCTTCTCAGCTGGGCCTCAATAGAGGAGTCTCCACTCCACGTGGCAGGAAGTCATTTTATTTATTCACTCACTCATTCATTCATTCACTCATGTCTTTAAAAGGCACAGAGAGAGAGAGAGAGAGAGAGAGAGAGATTTCATCTCTGGTTCACTCTACAAATGGCTGCAATGGCTAGGGCTGGGCCAGGCCAAAGTTGGGAGCCTGGACATTCATTTGGGTCTCCCATGTGCGTGACTGGGGCCCAAGTACTTGGGTCATCTTCTGCTGCCTTCCCAGGCACATTAGCAGGAGCTGGATCGGAGGTGGAGCAGCCAGGACTCGAGCCGGTGTTCATGTGGGATTTCCAGAACCACAGGCACAGATGGCTTAACCTACTGCACCACAATGCTGGCCCTGGTGGTAGGAATTCTTTCCATAGGCCACCCGAATGCTGGGCAACAGAGACAGGTCACGTGGTCCGAGAACCAATCTTTAAAGTAATACGACGTCAGGGGAACAGGATGCATAGGGCTGGGGCCCAGGCTCCAAGTGATTCTGATGCACAGTGAGGAGCCCAGGGTGAGTGTCAGGAGTGAGAGAGAGAGAGAGAGGATGGCAGAGGCAGACAGTTTTGGAAGTCACTAGAAGGCCAGGACCTTGGCAGACGCTAGGGGCTGGGCCTACTCACATCTCCTCCAGCAAGAACTCCACCTCCAGCTCTTCCATGCCCTGGCGGGGAGGAGGGGGAAAGGTAAGACAACCGTGAGGCAAGTCTGCAAAGCCTGCTGAGAAGGAGCTGCCATGGAGCTGCCTGCCCGTCCCACACACTGCCTGCTGCCACGTGGCAGGCACTCCGGACAGCTCCCTCTGCCTCTCTCTGTCCCCAAGTCTTCGACATAGGAGCATGGCCGACAACCCAGGGTGTGGAGCTAACCCAGCCCTAACGTGTACATTCCTCAGTGCCCAAGCCACTTCCTTTTCATCCCTGCCCCAGCCCCCCACTGCTCTCCTGCCCAAGCAGAGGCCCAGGGCCTGGGGCCTGGGGCAAGGGAGCCCTGAGCGCTGAGAGGTGGGACTCCTTCCTGCACTACCTGCACACCTCTGGCCTCCCTCGGCCTCCGTTTCCCCACTGGATAGAAGCCAGGTGAGGGCTGGAATGCCTGCTCCCTGACAGTTCCCCAGGCCCACAGCAGGTGCTCCAGTACTTGTATGATGGTCGATGCCAGAACATCTTGGTACTCTTCAGCCCAGACCACCTCTGGTGGATTTGCCCTCCCCTCCCCTCCGCTGTCCTACCCAGAGGACATGGAGGAAGGAGCAAAGGGAGCCCACACTGACTACCTTTCCCTTTGGAACTGTGAACACACTAGGTGCCTTCTACGCTGTCTCAGGCGAGCCTCACAGCAGCGCTGTGGGTAGGTGTTATTACTGCCTGTGTACTGACCAGGAAACAGAAACGCAGAGGAATTCAGTGAGTTTTGTGCAATCACACAGTTAGCACTGGGACCTGCACCAGCAGCATCACCTTCCCCCAGCTGGGCTGTGTACACAGCAGGGGGTCCACAGACCGTGAGGCAGGAGACCGAGGTCCTGGACCCCCACACCTACCTCTGGGTTGAGTGGGAACTTCACGTGGGTTTTCTTCCTGAAGCAGAGCTTGCCAAGGTCATAGAGAACTGTCAAGAGATGGTCATCCGGTGTCACCCTGTCTTCATCGCAGACGTTCAGCTCTAGCACATTCTAAGGGAGAAGGGAGGGTGCAAGTCTGGTTGCCATGGTTGCACTGACCCTTTCCTCAGATTGGTGGCCTAACTTCCGTCCCAGCAAGGAGCTGGCTCTCAGGGACGGGAAGCCGGCACAGAGGCCCTGCTCAGCTAGCTGAGAGAGACCCAGGAGGGGAAAGGAACTAAGGGAAGGAAACCTCTGCCCCTCCTGTCCAGCTCTCCGAAGCCTTCCTCCGCCTCTGCCCTGGCCCCCTGCTGGAGAATTCTGTCCTTCCACCCGCTTGGCAGAGAGTGAAGTACGGAGGGATTTCACTTCACCTGGGAGAGGACAGAAGGAGAGAGCAAGCAAGACCCCGCCAAGATGTAGAGGGTATCCAGCCGTGGGCCCTGCGGAGCTGCAAAGCCCGGATCAGGAAGCTAACACCTCGACACTCCAGAGAGGGAGGCAGAAAGACAGGAGTTTCTGACAACTGGCTCATCTACCCCTAAGAAGGCCTCATGAATGTTTCCAAAGCAGTGAGGCAGGCAGCCTCTCCCCCCACCCCCATCCCCCAATCTGGCTGAACTCTGAGGTCAGTGGTCTCAAGTTGTTGCAAGGATCCTGGGAGACACGGGGCTGAGGCTGAGTTTGCTTCTTAGCTCCCTATCTAGCAAACCTAAGGTGGTTCTGGGGCTTCTCAACCAGATGAGTTCTGTCGACCTCATAACGAACAGAAACCCAGTATGCCCCAGAACCAACACAGCAGCCCCATAATCCTTAAGAAAAAGGAAGCCCCAATGCTGATTTCAAGATGGCAGACAAGCCTACATGGAAATCCTCCTCCTTCTCCAAACTGATTTGTATGATAGAAAAGGTGTTTTTAAAATAAGAAATACAAAAAAGAAATACAAAAAGGACTTCATGCCCTAGAAATGGGAAAGCATCCACATAGCAGCAAGCTGGCGCTGTTGAGCCAGTGCCTCACAATGGGTTGACGCCTCCACGATGAGGCCACATTGGTCTTAAAAGTTTTCTGCAGAGGATGTTACAACTCAGGATGTTCGAGGGGCCATTCTCCCAGCAGAGATGTGAACTTGACTTAGGTCATCATATATCTGAAAAAGGCTTACCAAGTGGAACAAGAATTCAACAAATGAAGGCACAGGAACACACACCCACAGAAATAGAAACAGAAGATGAATCTGTAAAGGATTCAAGGAAGACAGAACCCTTTGGGTGGAATCTTGACTGGCCTTGGAATTAGCATATAGAATGGCTTTTTCCCTCTGTGTATTCTGCTCAAAGCATGCTCTGGAAGGTACCAGAAGCCATGTTTTGGGGGCAAAAGACACCAGTACCAGCAGCAATTGGATAGAAAGACAACTGAGACCAGGAAGAAGGTGGAAGGATGAGTAGACAGAGAGAGATAAGCACGAGCCAGGCAGGAGGAAGTAGTGGATGAGTGGGAAGACAGTGGGTAGGACAAGTGGGCAGAAGGAAGAGGAAACGGGCCAAAGGACACACAACCAAGCAAAGGACAAGGAGGCAAGAGGGGACTAGAAATGCAGGCAGGGCAGACAGGTGCAGGCCTCGTGTCTCACCTTGACTTGGCTCTGGATCTGGAAGTTGAAGGCTTCATTCCACTCTGGGTTTGGGCAGTTGGAGATGGTCCTGGTCCTCAGCTTCTCGTGAGAGGCAGTGGGAAGCCAGAGGCTCACATAGCAGTCAGTCTGGCTCACTGTCCAAGGGAGACAGGGGTGGACGGCAGGGTGAGGAACCAGCTCAGGTTCGAAGAGGAAAGAGTGTGGTGACAGAAGGGACTCTCAGGCAAGCCTCTTCCAGAGCAAGGCCCCCTCCAGCTCCAGGCCCCTCTGACCCACGAATCTAACCCTCCAGAGGCCTTTGTCCTAGAATTCTGAGAAGATCACAGACAGCAGGCTGGCCAGGGCAGAGCCCAGGTCCCACGGACCATTCTCATGGACACAACCTCTGGCTCTCTTCAGAAGTACCTTGGTCTTTAAACAGCTGCCAGTGTGGGACAAGGTATGGCCACACAGTTTTCCCTCAGCCATGGAAAGATCTAGAAGGCCATCCCTGAAGGGTCCAGCTTACTTCTAGCCTTAACCAGAAAGTAGGGTCGAGCTCCTCCTCTGAGCTGAGGAGAAGTGAGGACTGGAAGGGAGTCAGCCCAGGAAGGGCTTAGATGGAGCAAGGTGTTTGCAGGATGGATAAGCAGGGACCGGCATCTCCACATGGCTTAAAGCCTCAACTGCCACTAGCCAGGCCCTCTGGACCTGTCCTGGGCCTCCACATGACGTTTATGACCCCAAACCCTCACATACAGGGCTCACACATTCTTTTTCATTGTAAATGAACGACCTAAATGTGACGCTGCTGGACCCGTTCTGGAGAGGGCACAAGGCTTTGACCCCCCAGGCTTCTCCCACAGTGGAGGAAGGCCTTCTGCGTCTTCTGGTTGGAAAAGCAAGAGGGATAGGGTAAAAAACAGTAGCCCAGGCTGGCTCCTGAGGAGCAGAGGAGGGAAGAGGAGGGGCCACAGTTGCCTGTATCACTCCCTTGGCAATCTACAAAAATAAATTTCAGGATGCACACGAGATACATGGAAAGCAGGAAGAGTCAAAACCACTTCTAGCGTCAGAGCCCTCGAGGTGGTAACGTTGGTATGAGGATGGCAGTTCTGTACTGGTAGGACTGATCCAAACTGGTTCGTAATTACTAATGATTGCTAATGAAAGAGGAAGCAGGGCTGCCCTCTGGGACTTAGTCCTGCATTGTTACCAGGCTGAAAGCTTTATCAGTGTCACGGTTTGCAATCAAGTGCTCCTGGTTTCTGACTTCACCCGTGATGTCTGGTTCATCTTAGAGGGTTCACCATTCAGTGCACTGGAATTCACAGCCCTCCTCCCATTGAAAAACGGCATAATGATCATCTAATCCAGGCTAAAGAATAACCAAAACCAAACAGAATCAATGGAAAATGATGACTCCATCATCCCCACCCATCTCTCCATGCCCAACCTGCTCCTCCTCACCCACCTGGGTGTCCAGGCCAGAAACCAAGCATCATCCTTGACCTCCACACTGAATTGGTTCAACTCTTCCCGTCTCTCAGGCTCACCCTCTCCTCATCTGCACTGCCACGGCTTTGGTGCAGGCCACCATTATCTCTGGGGCCGCTTCCCAAATGGGCTCCTGTCCCCTGTCCTGCCCTACTCCAATCTTGCCCCAAGAGAAGCCGGAGGGATATTTTAGATATGAGCCTTCCTGCTTTAAGATTCTTTAACAGCTTCCACTGAACAGGGCTGCCTCTGTCTCCTCTTCCAACCTCCCTAGTCTCTCTCCGACCCTGCACGCAAGCACACACTTAGGTGCACACTCCCACACACATTCATGACGACTGCCAAACCCGACTACTCAGGTATCTTCAAAGGTGCCGTGCTGTCTTGCCTCCAGGCCTTTGCACAAGCTGTTCCTTCTGCCTGGAACACCCTTCCCTTCTTCTTTCACCCCTTCTTCTCCAGGCTAACCCCTGCAGTTTTTGGAAAGAGCCACCTCTGGAAGACGTCCCTGAGCTAAGCCTGGGCCAGGTGCCACCCTAGCCCTGAGTCCTTTGGTCCTGCCCAGAGAATACTTTCCACACAGTGCTTCAAGGGTAGGAGGACACATCTGTCTGTTACACTGTGAACACTGCAAGGGCTGGGAGACCGTGTCCTGGAACACAGCAGGCACTGCCTGAACATTTGCTGAATGAATGAGTTGAAAGGAAAAACTGAACCTCCTGCTAAAGACCCTATCAGTCCCCAAGAAATCCTGGGCTGAGTCACTGCAGACAGGTAGGCCAGTTAGCGTGTCTAATTGCTCTGCCAATAGGGAGACTCACAGGGGACCTGCCCAGTCCACTCAGACCCCTCCCCTGACTTCTCCCAGACACCAGCTTCTCCTCCTAGGTCTGGAACATTCCCCTTGGGTCTGTGCAGCAGGAGCCCATAGGCAGGCACAAACCACTCTAAATCCATTGTCTTTACAACTTTTGCTTAGCATGCATGATTTGATGGATGCTTTAAAAGTCCCTTTCCTTCTAAAATCATTTTTCTGTCAACTGCCCATGCCTAGAATCCTCTCATTAAGCCCATTAAGCAAAATTTCAGTATGTTTGCACTAAGGTTTACATGTCTAGTTAAGCTAAAGATATTCCTGGAAGAAAAAAAAAAAAAGAAGACAGATTAGACACCCACATTCCAAGTGATTTTTCAGCTCTTGTGCAGAGAGCTGTTTCCTCTCTGTCCCCACCCCTGCCACCCACACCCCTGTGTTGGGAAGAAAGAGGGTGCAGCCCAAGGAGAGGGTGACTCCAGGGAAGGTGAGGGTGGGGAAGGTGAGCCAGGGCGGACGACAGTGGGGCAGGCACCTTAAGCTGAGTGAGGACGGTGACCATCACATTGGTCATGAAGAGTGGTTAAGCAGTGTTGAGCCAGTTCACAGGGCTTTGTGGACTACAGGGGATTGCCTAAGCACACAGAAGCTCCAGTCCCTGTTCGTCTCACAGTGACAGAGGGCTTGGTCATTTGAATGACAAGTTTCCTTTCCTGGATCATGGGTGGGAGAGATGACTCAATTATCTCCACGGATGCTCAGAACATGTCTCCCTCTGGAGACACCTGCCTGACAACCCTTGGGGTGCTGGTTTGGGTTTCAATTTACCTCCCCAAGAGGAATAGAAACTCCTGATGGCTGGGAGGTTCTGGGTTCTGGCCCAGGTCTCGGTGGAGCACTGTTTTAGTTCTTGGTAAGGGCATTATCCAGTGTTTCCTTTGTGTTTTAGCCTCTTTGAAGCTGTGGGAAATTTAGACACAGCTTGAAGAACTAACAAGAGTGGTTTATTTGGATTCAAGCTAGAAGGGAACAATTTCAAGCATTTGTAACCCAAGACCCAAAAGGCATTGGGATAGTTCAACAACAGGGCTGTGACAACCGAGGAGTTGACATGACGTGACCGGGGTGGCTCCCTCATACACGTCCTTCACTTTGCTAGGCAGTGGGTTCTCACAGAGGACCAGGTACCCCCAACAGCAGCCTTCATGCCAGAGGGCTATATGGGGTAAGGAGGAGGGGGAGAGGAGCCTGGTAACACCAAACCTGTATGTTTCTTTGGGTGACAGGTATGGCAGGGAGAGGACAGAAGAAAGGGCCTTGACAATGAGGAGGTCTGAGTATGTAATGCAGGCATGTAGAGTGAGTCTGTGGCACGGTGACTCCAAGGGCTGGCACATACACAACCCAAGAGGAATTGCAGGAAGGGGAGCACTGCTGTGGGCTTACAGGAGCTGGGGTGGTCACTGAGGGGAGGGGGTGACCTCTGCCCAAGAAGGGGTGAAGTGTCTGAGTGACCCACCATAGCAGGGACAAGAAGGCCAAAGGAAGTGGCCACAGTGCAGGCCCGGGGGTGCATCCTAGCTCCTTAAGTCACTCATTGGTGGGCTGCAGAAGCCCCAAGAAGCCAGCGGTGAGGTCCGGGCCCTCCGGCCAGTCACTAAGCAGACACAAGCTCAAGCACGAGGATGGCTGGAACTGCTTCCACTGGCAATGAGGCTCTGTCTCACTCCTGCTGGGTCCCTTTGCCATTTCTGTGTTGCAGGGCCCACCTGCCTCTGCCCTCCACACTCATCCCTGCATTGCCAGTTTCCAGCCTCTCCCACGCTATGCTCCAGCACAACCTGCCTTGAGCCTGTAGGAAGTGACTCAATCCCTTCCTCAAGTGCTTAGGCACCCCTCACTTAGAATGCACCGATGCCTTCTCTACCAGGCTTCCTGCCTCCAGCTTCCGGGCTCTCTACCCTCTGGCTCCGCTCCCTGTTCTGGGACTGCCCACGCTCCTCCAGACCTAACAATGCCTCTACCTTAGGTCATCATTAACCCCACATCTGCAAAACGGGCCTCCCAGGACTGCCCTCAGGTAGTTGGCAGGGTCAGATGGGGTTGGGAGTGGCCCAGGCTGGCTGCCCCATTCTCAGGCTACCCTGTCCCCAGATCCTGCTCCCTGGCATTTTCTTTCTTTCTTTTTTTTTTAAACTACTGTACTACTTCTTTTTCCTGCTCTACTGCTTTTTTTTTAATATTTATTTTTACAAGGGTTCTTCTATTGCTGGTTTGCTCCCCAAATGGCCACAATGGTCGAGGCTGGGCCAGACCCAAGCCAGGAGCTTTTTCTGGGTCTCCCACATGGCTGCAGGGGCCCAAGCACTTGGGCCATCTTCTACTGCTTTCCCAGGTGCATTAGCAGAGAGCTGGACTGGAAGTGGAGCAGCTGGGATTTGAACCAATGCCCATACGGGATGCCAGCGCCACACGTGCAGGCTTTACCTGCTACACCACAACATGGCCCCCGATGCTCACATCTTGTGTCTCTCAGACACCAAGCCCTCAGCGCAGCCTTCCTGAGCCCTCCCAGCTCTCAGGGTTTTCCTCTGGCCCTAAATCCTGGGGTGACAAGGTTGGACTGCTATCTTCTAGCCTATCAACTGCTTTAGGCAGAAATGTCTCCCCTGCTAAAATGTACACTCAGTACCTGCTATGAGGCTTTTCTGCCCCTCTTGTGACTTCCTTAGCTTGGGGGAACCCTGTGGCCTTTGAACCAATCCGCATGGTCACCAGTGCATGCACACTGCCCACAGCTGTGGCGCGTGGGTACAGAGTTTCTCCTCTTTGGGGGACAAGCGTCCTCTCTGGGTGGGAACAAGGCAAGGCCCAGCACGGGGAGAGGTCTTTGGTATTGTGCCCACTCAGATGCCTTCACTTTTTCCTGAAGCCAAGGGCTTCCCAGGGCCCCATGGGCTGGCAGTTCAGTGAGAGCTGGGGTAGAGGGGAGGTTAGGATGTAAGAAAACACTACACAAACAGCCCTGGCTATCAAACCACGTCCATGAGGTGTCACATGAGAGAGGCCAGTGCTCCTGAAAATGGATTCCAGGAGACAGCGGGGAGGAGGGGCAGAGGGGCAGAGTGGGAGGGGGTGGGCAAACAGAGCTCTCGGATGGATGCAGACACAACGGCTGGTGCGGCTAAGAGTGAGAGGCCTGGAAAACTCATAAATCTCCAAGTCAGGAATGCAGAGCAGAACCCACACACATGCACCTGCCCACTTCCCCAGCCAGGCCCTCTGTCCATGCAGGCCCCGCGAGCAGAGGAGGGCACTCACCTACATCGGCCTGCCGCACGTTTTTCATCCGGATGACCCTCACTGTCAACAGGTGGCACGGAGACAGCCCCTCCTGTGGGTTGAGAAGACACAGACTCACTCTGCAAGCATCATCACAAGGCCCAGGCCCTCAGTGGGGGAAGGGGTGGAGTGGGGGTGCAGATTTTCCCACCAGGCCCGCTGGGATCTGTCGGGTCGCATACAACCACCCCACAGTGCTTGTCATTATTTGCTTCTCTCCTGCCTGGAAGGTCTGACACTGCAGAGAGCCTGGGGCCCTGCCTGGTTTCTCATCGTTGTACCTCTAGTCCCAGCAGCATGCTGATGGATGGAAAGTGTTCAGTAAACGCTTGCTGACAGGTGAATCATGGGGCTGGCTTTATGGTGCAGTGGGTTCAGCCTCCAGCTGTGATGCCAGCATCCCATATGGGAACATCGGTTTGAATCTCAGCTGCTCTGCTTCTGATCTAGCTCTTTGCTAATGCATCTGGGAAAGCAGCAGAAGATAGCCTAGGTACTTGGGACCTAATCACTCGTGAGGGAGACCCAGATGGGATTTCAAACACCTGGCTTCAGCCTGGCCCAGCCACAGCCATTGAGGCCATTTAGAGAGTAAACCAGTGGATGGAAGTTATCTCTGTCACTCTGCTTTTCAAATACACACATAAATCTTAAAAAACAAACAAACAAACAAAAAAACAAAACTGGATGAACCAATGGATGAAAGTTTCTGCCCCAAGCACAGAACAAACACCAGCAGCGATGTTTCCACTCTCATTTTTTTTTTTTTTTGACAGGCAGAGTGGACAGTGAGAGAGAGAGAGACAGAGAGACAGAGAGAAAGGTCTTCCTTTGCCGTTGGTTCACCCTCCAATGGCCGCCACGGCCGGCGCACTGCGCTGATCCAATGGCAGGAGCCAGGTACTTATCCTGGTCTCCCATGGGGTGCAGGGCCCAAGGGCTTGGGCCATCCTCCACTGCACTCCCTGGCCACAGCAGAGAGCTGGCCTGGAAGAGGGGCAACTGGGATAGAATCTGACACCCCGACCGGGACTAGAACCCGGTGTGCTGGCGCCGCAAGGCGGAGGATTAGCCTAGTGAGCCGCGGCGCCGGCCTGCCACTCTCATTTTTATCTCCATAAATAGCCGCTCACTGGCAGCTACTGTGGCCGTTGTGCCTGCATCCATCTGAGAGCTCTGTTTGCCCACCCCCTCCCACTCTGCCCCTCCCCCCTCCTCCCCACTGTCTCCTGGAATCCATTTTCAGGAGCATTGGCCTCTTTCATGCGACACCTCATGGACGTGGTTTGATAGCCAGGGCTGTTTGTGTAGTGTTTTCTTACATCCTAACCTCCCCTCTACCCCAGCTCTATCCCTCCCTCCTCCCACCCCATGCAGAGACTAACGCTGCCCTTCCTGGCCCAAGGTGGCAGCTTGCTCAGGAGGCAGGCATGGATGGCTTGGGCGGGTGGTGGTGACAGACACCAATCAGGGAGGGACATATACTCACTGAGAGACGGCATGGCGGGTGCTCTTCCCCCGGGCAGAGTGGCTTAGCTCCAGCCCAGGGACATCTGTTTCTCCCCTGTCTACAAGCCTCCTTACCCAGGGCATTGTCCCCCAAGTCTCTGCTGTCACTCTGTTGGCCCTTGCCAGTGGCCAGTGTGCCTCTCTCCCCTACACTGCTCTTGCGAGAGCTACCTGTAGCATCTCAGCTGTGCTGCAATGACTTCTGCTTCATGCTGGCAAAAGCTCAAGTCATCCTTGATCCCACCACTGGTGCCTGTCAGAAGCCACTGTCGGTAACTGCAACCCCAGGGAGCCCTGCGGCCGCTGCCTGTGCCAGCGACCTTCCTGATGACTCTCCCCACGTGCACATGCCCGGGGCTGTGTGTTTGGTGGTGATGTTTCTCCTTCTGCCAGCTCCTGTTGGATTTCTTCCACTTCTTGGGGGCCCTGGCATCATCTCAAGTCCCTTGGCCATGGTGTCCGTGGTAGTGGGAGGGGCCCTGCCCACCTCCCTCCCCTGTACTCTGTGAATCACACATTAGCCACTGGCTCGCTTTTGTCCTCCACAGACGCTCAGCCTCCCAGACAGCCTGAACCATCTCTACCAGCCTCCCCACCAACTTTCCTGTCCACCAAGGACCCACCTCTCCCCGCTTCTCTCTCTGCAGCCCCTTCCCTGCCTACTGATCTTGCCCCAACCCAGCAGGCCATGGGAGCCTCAGTTCCATCCCCGCCCCCTTCTGCCTGGCTTGCTGGGCCCTGTGCCAGATGCTTGGGAGTCAGGGGTAAATATTAGGCAGAGAAGAGGGAGTGGAAGGCAAGGATGGTGGGTGGTCTTGAGGGGAAAGCAGGTCAAGTCGGCCACAGGCGCCCACTGGCTGGGCTTGGGGCCTCTCCCCGGCTCCAGAAGCCTCCCCACAGTCTAGCACGTTTCTGGACTTGGGAAGACCCTTCTTCTGCTCCTTTGGGACCAAGGCTGCCGAGCAAAGCGTTTTCCTCCTGCACCTCGTGGAGGCAGCACTCCACAGAAGGGGGCCACCTTGTGCCTGATCTGCAGGTGTCCTGGCTCTGTTCTCTGCAGTTCCTGCCCTTCCTGTTTGAAAGGACCGAAGTCCTTTCCCTCAAGGTTTCACCCAGGATTACACCAGTTTCTGTTACTGTCCACCCCCAGCCTGTGCCCACAGCAAATGCCACTGGATGCCCCCAACCAAATACCTGTGTTAATAGAGGCTTCTGAACTAGAACCCTTGACATGTCACCCTACCTGTGCTGGTCTGCCACTAGGACCACTTAGTGCCTTAAGATGATACAGAGAGCCAGTGCCACGGCTCAACAGGCTAATCCTCCGCCTTGCGGCGCTGGCATACCGGGTTCTAGTCCCGGTCGGGGCGCCAGATTCTGTCCCAGTTGCTCCTCTTCCAGGCCAGCTCTCTGCTGTGGCCCAGGAAGGCAGTGGAGGATGGCCCAAGTGCTTGGGCCCTGCACCCCATGGGAGACCAGGAGAAGCACCTGGCTCCTGGCTTCGGATCAGCATGGTGCGCCGGCCATGGCGGCCATTGGAGGGTGAACCAACGGCAATGGAAGACCTTTCTCTCTGTCTCTCTCTCACTGTCTACTCTGCCTGTCAAAAAAAAAAAAAAAAGATGATACAGGGGCCAGCTTTGTGGCATAGCAGGTTCAGCTGCCACCTGTAACACTGCATTCCCTATGGGTGCTGGTTCAAGTCCTGGCTGCTTTGTTTCTGATTCAGCTCCCTGCTGATGTGCCTGGAAAGGCAGTAAAGGATGGCTCGAGTACTTGTGCCCATGCCATCCACCTGGGAGACCTGGATAAAACTGCTGGCTCCTGGCTTTGTCTTGGCCTAGCCCCAGTGATTGCAGCCATTTGGGAAGTGAACCAGATGAAAGATCTCTCTCTCTCTCTCTCTCTCTCTCTCTCTCTCTTTCTAACTCTGCCTTTCAAATAAAATATATAAATCTAAAAAAATGCAATTCTTCTCTCTTTAACTAATATTGAGGTTTGGGGGAAAACAAAGTATGCCCCCCCAAAAAGAGTCCCTATAATCTAACGCTCAGAATCAGTCAGTTACCATTTTGATGTCTGTTTGGATCTTCCTGGGCTTAATTCTAACCAGCAACAATAGAACAAAGACTCTGGGAAAGCAAAGTAATTTATTCCCTGAGCTTGACAAGTAAGTAGATTTTAGGGTAGCCTTCCTCTGTCTCCCCAACAGCTGCCTCAAAGTCAAGCTGACAGTCAATTCTAGGTCGAAGGGCCCTTTTCAGGAGATTTTAACTCTCAAGTGTTGAATATTTTCATAATCAACAACTTGGACTCACAGCATTCTGTTGTGAGCATGATGAGCTGGGTCAAAGCCCACATCCAGGGTTTCCGGTTCTGGACCCATGGCTGTGTCTTTGGCCAGTCCCTCGCCCTGGGCATGGTGGGCTCCTTATTTCCCACCTGCACTGGGCAGAGTGACTCCTGGTCTGACCTGGTGAGGCAGCAGGAGTTGACTTGTACCAGGGGAGCAGTCCCCACAAAGGCCACTTTCTCAGAGGGCAACTAGATCCATGTTCTCTACAGTAGCAGGGCTCTGAACCCAGGGCTGTGGGCCTCTCAGCCATCACGGCCCTTTCTCCTGCCTCTAGGTGGGGCTTGCCAAGGCCCAGCCCAGCTCCTTTAGGACCCACTCTGGACAGGAGGGAGCCTCCGGGGCTTCCCCAGGACCTCACTCAAGGTCTCCCTGCCTTCCAGGAAAAGTTCTCTCCTGTCATCTAACCCCAGTGCCTTCCACTGAGGTTGCCTGGTTCTTCTGCTCTAACTCAGGAGCAGCAGCGGCCACATCAGTTACCATGTCCTGAGTGCCCGGCCACATGCCACAAACTGTGTGCTCATGCTCCATGTATCTTCTTGCTTAACCTCCGTAACCACTCCACGAAGCAGTCGCTATTATTTCAGTTTACAGATGGGGAATCTGGGGATAAATCCTTTGATGTGGGGCTCTCAGCTGGAATCAGAGGAACCCAAAAATTGAATCCAACCCTAATTCTCAAATCTGTGTTCGTGACCACTGCTCTCCTTGGACTCCACTCTTGTTGCTTTTCCTCCTTCGACTTCTTCTCTTAGGACCCCCATTTCCCAACAGAGTCCTTTCCTTCACCTTGAATTCGCCCAAAGCCTAAACCACGCCCAAGCGTTGACAGTCCTTCTGAGGCTGTGCTCCTATCAGCTATGTTTCTACAGACACACTCCATGATTGCTCTCATTTTCTAAAAATCCAGGGCACAGCACAGCCGTCAGGGCCCTTGGAGAAGTTCTCATTTTTCTAGTAAGCATGAGGGTTCTCCTCCACGGTCTGCCGTGGCCCCTCTCAGGGACCAGGGGCTTTCAGGAGTGACCCAGTTGCAAAGTACTCCACAAAGCACTCCTATATTTGGCCAGCAGAGACACAGCCTGGAAGGGTGTTTGAGAGAAACCCCAGACGGACCAGGCTGGGAGGAGGAAGTAGATGCTACGGTTTGAACACGGTTTGTCCCCTCTGAAGCTCCTGTTGGAATGCAGCTGCTGCGGGGCGGGGCTGAAAGGCAGGCCCTCTAGAGGTGATGCGCTGTTCAGAGAACGCAGCCCTCCAGGGGCTGGATAATTCACTGCGAGAGGGGCTTATTATAGAACGAGGCTGCCCCTCCTGTTGTTTTTTTTTTTTTTTTTCCTCTTTCACACACACCTGCTTGCCCTTTTGCCTTCTGCCATGAGTTGAAGCTGAAAGAGCCCTGTTCCAGAAGATGAGCAGGATGTCAACTCCATGCTCTAGGGCTTTCCAGCCTCCAGAACTGTGGGCTAAAACAGGCCCCAGTTTCAGATATTCTGTTATAGCAACAGAAAATGGACTAAGACACAGGACGATGGGGCTTTGGTCTATGGCCCAGGTGCATTCCGGGACTCAGTCTATGAACAAATGACCTGGGGTTAACACAAGTGTACAAATTGCTCCTGATGTCACAGCTCAATTGGAGTGGTGCTAGAGAGGCACAAAAATTCATGGCCCCAGAGGTCATTGATCTATGGTAGAACAAACCACAGTTTCTATAATGGGCAAATGGAAAACAGGGCCCAGGGAGGCTGTGGAACCTAAGTTTCTGGAGTCTCCTGTGCTGTGGTAAGGGTCAAACCCTCAGGGACTTGGACAAGCCCATCCTGAGAGCAGGATGTAGTCAAGTGAAAGTCAGAATACTTAGCAGTGGGCATGGCCAGACGCTGTGCCTGCTGGGCTGTGGCCCTGGAGCAGGGACGGGATTCACGCTTCAGTTTGTGAGGGCGCTGGGAGGGTCCTGGGCAGGGACCAGGGACTTGGGGGTCAAGGCAGGAACTATCTGGCCAGCACTTCCGAGCTGTAAGCAGCCACTTCCGCACCCAGCGCAGCTGCGCGGGGGCAAGGCTGGGCAGCAGCCTCTGGGCTGCCACGTGCGAGAGCGCGAGCTGCTGCTGAGGCTGTGCACACAGTCAGCCCCGGCCTCGGCCCTGGGGGTTGGTCTTGCCAGCACTGCACTTTCCCCTCAAGATCTATTCAGTGCTGGGAGGCGGGGGCTTCCAGCTCACACGGAGAAGAGGCACCCCTTGCTTCTCAGGACTGGCCATCATGAGTGCAGTGCTTCCCTTATTTTTCAGACAGGGACCTAGTTTTAGAGGACCTTTGGCGGAGCTGGGGAACAAAACCGATAACGCTCTCTGGCGTGCCAGGCCCTGGCTCTGCACTGGGTGCTTTGCATAGGTGCGAATCTACCGTGCAGCCGCCCACTGAGGAAGGCGTCTTCAGCCCTGCCTTTTACTGGAGAGGACGGGGTTTTGGCAGATTCTGTCTCTTACACACTCACGCAGACCAGGGGCAGGACCACAGCGCAGGTGCCGGGCGGCCTGCCTTGCAGATGCGCTTTTCCAGTGGAGACTGGCTGTCACCAGGAATTAACAAAGACCAGCCAACAGCCTGCCCTAGGTCACACACTACACTAGGCAATAGCAGAAGCAGGGGTAAGACCCTCAGCTCCCAAACTGGGACTCTCCCTATACCTCAAGAGGCCAGTTGTTAACACAGAGAAGTCAAAAGAATACTTAGCTACAGATGGGTTCCTGGGGCCAGGCTCCTGGGTGGGATAAGGGGGCTGGGTAGGTCAGACAATCTGGGTGCAGAGTGGCAGGTCTGATCCTCATCTTTGGACCACTTCACCAAACCATCCCCGGGGCCTCTGGTGCCTGGGGAGAGGAAGACAGCTCCCTTCCCAGGACTTGTCAGGACGGACCAGCAGGTGATGCCACCTGCCCCTCCCAGAGCTGGGTGTAGCCATCCAGCCCTTGCAACACCTGTGTCAGAGCTCATATCAGCCTGGTGATAGCTTCCAGGAGGAAAGAGCCCTCCCCACGAGTGAGGCATTGGGACGGGGACACATGGAACCCCAGATGGTGTCCTAACCAGCCAGGGCAGTACCCAGGAGGATGCCCCCGTGGCTGTTCTCCTTCTTACGCTCAGGCTAGGTGAGTGGTTAGGGCAAGAAGATCCAGCACTGAGTGACTAGCACCCTCCAGGACCTGCGAGGAACAAGTGCAGCTCAAGGAGGGCTCCTGGAGCCACACTCTGGGCCCTCAGTTCTCAGTTGCTTCACTGTTCCCTCCAAGGGCAGCAATGTGCCCTCAGGAGATCTGCCGGAAGCTTAATAAGACTGGAGAGGCAGGAACGGGCACTATTCAGAGGTCCTTTCAGCCACCCGAGTGCTGGGGTCCCTGGGCACACCTGGGGGCACGTGTGTCCCGTAGGGTAGCAGGGGCTCCGGTTGCCGAGCAGTATGGAGCTCCCCTTCTTGGGCTCCTTGGACAAGGTCTCCAGTTCTCACCTCAAAAGCCAAGACCCTCTCAGGGCATCACCGAGTTCCTTCAGTGACTTAGTGTGGGCTGCGGGAGCTGGCGACCCTCCCCCACTGCAACGCCATCGCGTGTCTGTGGGAAGCTGCAAGCCCCAGGTCTCCTCCCTATTGTCTAGATGGGAAAAGCAAGGCAGAGCACAGGCAACCTGATTCACCAGCCCAGAGGTCTCACGGGGTTGTGAGGTGGACGGACCAAGGAGCCTTGACTGTAAACCCAAGTGGGCAGAACTGCGGCTGACGCAGAGACTGGTAATGCCACTGCTCTCGCCACACACCGTGCCAGACTCACAACAAAGCCCTCTAGGACGTGTATAGCCAATACCCACTCAGCATGAGCACAGGCCAAGTGTGGCCCCTCCAGCAGTACTCAGCATGACCTACCCTGGGTGCTGGCCCCAGATGGCCCTGAGTCACTGCACGGGGCTGTAAAGCTTGTGGGTGCTCTCGGCTGGACCATCCACCCAGCAACTCAGGCCCCAGCAGGGCTCAACCACTTCCCCCAGGGTGCTTGGCACAGGTTCTGAAGCTGAAATCTCTGGAGTGTGTGATGTCCACTGGTCCTCCCTGGGGGCCTCCTCCTGCCCGCAGCCCCCAGCCCCTGACCCGCACCCCTGGAACACATCTCCCTGGCCCTCAGCCTCTGGCCCAGCCACCGGCACGGCTCCCTCACCTTCGATGCACAGGTGGCCCAGGGCCTGCCATCTTCTGCTTGGCACGGGTCCGGCAGGTTGTGTGAGATCCAGGCGGGCATCTGCCTCTGGAGCATCGTGGTGGCTCTCCAGCAGGCTGGCGAGCTCAGCAACTTATACTCTGACTCAGAGCCCCGCCTCCTGGCCGCCTCTCGGCAGTGGCTGGGATTGCCCAGGGAGGGGTTCAGGTGGGCAGAGTGGGTGCTGGGGCCCGGGACTCTCAGCAGCAAGGGCCTCGCAGGTCTCCAGCTCTTAAATGCAGGGAGCAGCAGGGGCTTTGGCCCTGGAGCCAGGTCATCCACGGGCAAGGGGAGTCGTCTAAGAAGAGGATGCAGGGCTCTCGCCACTTTAGGATCGGCCCAGCCACAATTTGGGAAAGTCCCAGCTCTTAAACTCACAGAGGTCAAGGCTCACAGGTGCCCCTCTGGGGGACAAAGCCCCTCCTCCCGACTCCACTGCAGTGCCAGCACTCAGCGCTGCGGGGGCTGTGGCAGGGGTCTCAAGGGAGGCATGAGCCATGGACAAGGCTCCCAGAGTCAACAAGTGCAGAAAGAAGATAACTGCGCAAATCCTTGGAGAGAAGAGTCCAGGGCGAGCAGCCCCTGCACACCACCCACTGGAAGAACAGGTGGAAAGAGGGTGTGCCGGCCTCTGCGGGTGTCGGGGCAGCTGGGAGATGTGCTGGCCCTGCCCAGGTGATTCCTATCTCTGGTCTGCTCCTTGGCCCACTTGGGGGCCCGGCAAGGGCGGCTTTGCCTGCTCGGCTGCCCGGCTCTGTACCTGGGAGTTCCCTGCTCCAGCTCTTGCCTGGGGCCCCACAACCGGCTCTTCTGGCCCGCAGACAGGAGTGATTTCATGAAACCGAGCATGAGCTCTGGATGCAGGGCAGACGGGCCTGGCACGGGGCTGAGCCCAGCGGTGCTATCAGTGCATCGCCCTCCAGAGAGGCTGGGCCTGGGCCTGGTGCCTGCAGCCTCCTTCCCGGCCCTGCACCCAACCCACTGCCACGGCCACACCCCTGCGCAGAAATGAGATTCAGTTTAGTTCATGTACCTAGGAAGCACCTACTGTATACATGATGCTGAGGGGAAACTCCAGGCTCGAGGCCAGGGAGCCACATGTGTGCAACCCTTGGAGGCTCCGGGGTCCGAGTGCCCCTGTGGTGACAGGGAGCACCCTGGAAGGAGCAATGCAAATCCTCCACACGTAAAGATCCTTGGGTCCCAGAGCTCCGTCCCACGGCTAAGCCCTGGCTGCGGAGCACAGAAGACGGAAAGAGGATTCTGGCTGCGGAGGGAGACTGTGCTGGAGAAGGCTTCACAGAGGAGGCGGCATCTGAATTGAGCCTTGGAGGCTGGATGGGAATTCAGCAGCTCATGGTAGGAGGGAAGCGCATCCTAGAAGGAAGGAACAGCACGGAGAAGGACGGGGAGGCCAGAGAGTGGGGACGCTTAGGTACGCAAATGCTCCGGACTCAGTGGCAGGGAGTCGCACGGCGGGAGATGCGGGGTAGAGTGAGACCCAGAGAGAAGGCAGGCACCAGGAAGCAACAGACTTGGAAGGACAGGTTAGGGACCAACGGTCATGACCCACAACTTCAGATATCTTCTCTGGGTGACGGGCAGCCACTGATGGCTGCTGAGCAGGACAGTGATGAGATCAAAGCTGAGCTTTAAGAAGCCACAGCAGAATGATGCTGACGCAGGAGATTTGCTAGGAGGAGGGGGACAGACTGCCTGGCACAGGGGGACAGATGTGGAATGAAGGGGGACAGAAGGCCAGATTGGTAGGAAATGAGTCCACGAACACTGTGGCAGTACAACCCACTGCACTGTATGTTTTCCAAAATGGTGGCATCCTACTGACCCCCATTCCCTCCACTCCTCCACCTTTCCCTGTAAACAGGCCCAGAGCAAGCCCTAAACACCAGGGCGTTCCTCAGGGCCTGGCATTTGCTCTTCTCAAGGAAGGAGCACAGCCACAAACTCATACCCTGTCCCCCTTCCCTCTTCCGGAAAAATCTCGGTCTCCAGCCCCCATATTCCTCACATCTGCCACCTCCTCAGGGCCAGGGCCTTGCCTCCCACACGGTAGTCCCACAAAATCACACTGCATAGGCGGCTAAGGGAGGTCAGGTGGGCTTCTTCCTCCACACCTCTCAGAGCTGGCACAACCTGGAACTGAACAGGCCGACCCGCTAGCAAGTATTCCTGCACACCTGCCCCCAAGCCCACTGCTCAGGTGGGGTCTGGAAGGCAGAGATAAGGACCATGTAACCCGGGGGGAGAGGACAGTGCTGAAGGTGACAGTCAGTTGTCCAGTGTTGCTCTAAGGGGGCTGCAGGGGGACAGAGGACCCTGGGCAAGGCAGAAGTGGGCTGGGTAGGTGACTTCGGGGTGCCAAGCAAAAAACAGGCCACAGTGAGGGGTGCCTGGGTCCCTCCTCTCTTCCAGCTCTCTAAGTGGACACACAGGGAAGCCAAGACAGCCCTCTGGGCTTGCAAAGGCAAGTCCCCTGCTTCCCTTCCGGGTGGAAATTCTGGAGTCATTTCTGGGACATGATGGCAGGGCAGGGTTCCCTCCGATCCATCACCCCTCCTTCCTCATGGGCAGGGAGCCCCAGGATCTTCTTGGAGATCCCCATCCTGCCCGGCTGGCCAACGTGGCTGTCTGCATTGATACTCTCAGGGCTTGTTCTGACTCCCACTGATAGGGTGACCAAGAGCTGCCTCTGGCCAGCGGCCCCTTGGCCTCAGATGACCCAAGCTCTCAGCAGCTGGACAACACTGCTCCCCGGCCAGGCCTGTAAGGACACCACCGCTTTGCCTCTTTGCCTTTGCACCTGTCAGCAGCATCCACTTCGTCCCGGAATCACACTCGCCCAGCTCGAGAGCTTTGTAAGTGCCTGCCTGCAGCTTCCGCCTCACCTGCTCAAACGCCTCTAGTGTTTCCAGTCTTGCCCTGCAGGCTCTGCGTTCCAGTGCCTTCCACCGAGAAGCAGAGCCAGGAAGAGCCCTATGTCCACATGCAATGTAGGTAAAGGTGGCAAGGAATTTCCCATCAGCAGCGAAAGAACAGGCTATCCAGTAGTGGGAAACTAACCTGGCATTGGCATAAAATAAAGTCGGAGGCCACTTTCATCACTACACAAAAATAAATAACAGATCAATTATCTGAGCATTAAACTCTGTATGATTTAAAATAAAATATTGAAGTATTTTTACATAATACTGGGGTGAGGAGGATTTTCCTAAACAAGGTACAAAGACCTGAAAACCTAGGGAAGAATTGCCAAATTGGAAGGTGTAGAAATTCAAACCTCAGTAAAGCCTAAGAGGCCAGCATAGTCCCACCTGCAAAACAATCTTAAACTTTCCTCCTCTTAACAAACATCCATGAGTAACAAAACCTTGAAAATATACAGTGAAGGAGAGAGTCTTGTCCTACGGATGTTAAGATACGTTACAAAGCCATACAAATGCAAACAGCACAAGAATAATATGACCAGGCGCCGTGGCTCACTTGGTTAATCCTCCGCTTGCGGCGCTGGCATCCCATATGGGCACCGGTTCTAGTCCCGGTTGCTCCTCTTCCAGGCCAGCTCTCTGCTGTGGCCCAACTGCTTGGGCCCTGCACCCGCATGGGAGACCAGGAGGAAGCACCTGGCTCCTGGTTTCGGATCAGCGTAGCTCTCGCCGTAGCGGCCATTTGTGGGGGGTAAAGGAAGACCTTTCTATCTCCCTCTCACTGTCTAACTCTATCTTTCAAATAATAATAATAATAAAAAGAATAATAGGACCAGTAGGAAAATAGAGGAATCAGAGATAGATTTCTGCTACTTAAGAGAGCTTGCTACTTAAGAGAGCTTACTTTATGATAAAATAGGCACCACAAATCAACAGGAAAATACCAACTGTTCAACAGACGACACAGGCAAAGGCAACATAATATATGGAGTAAAATAAAACAGTGTATGCCCACTTAATGCCATATTAAAAAATAGACTATACTGGCACTGTGGCACAGCGGGTTAAAGCCCTGACCTGAAGCACCGGCATCCCATATGGGCGCTGGTTCTAGTACCAGCTGCTCCTCTTCCACTCCAGCTCTCTGCTATGGCATGGGATAGCAGTTGAGGATGGCCCAAGTCCTTGGGCCCCTGCACCCGCAAGGGAGACCCGGAATAAGTCCCTGGCTCCCGGCTTTGGATCGGCGCAGCTCTGCCGTTGTGGCCACCTAGGGAGTAAACCAGCAGATGGAAGACCTCTCTGTCTCTACCTCTTTCTCTGTAAATCTGTCTTTCAAATAAATCTTAAAAAAAAAAAAAGGCTATAAAAGAAATCAACATAGGGGCCGGCACTATGGTGTGGTGGGCTAAGCCTTCGCCCGTGGCACCAGCATCCCACATGGGTGCCAGTTCATGTCCTGTCTGCTACTTTTCATATTCAGCTCTCTGCTATGGGCTGGGAAAGCAGTAGAAGATGGCCCAAATCCTTGGGCCCCTGCACCCACATGGGAGACCCGGAAAAAGCTCCTGGCTCCTGGCTTCAGATTGGCCCAGGTCTGGCTGTTGCAGCCATTTGGGGAGTGAACCAGCAGATAAAGACCTCTCTGTCTCTGTCTCTGTCTCTCCCTCTCTCTCTGTAACTGTACCTCTCAAGTAAATAAATAAAATCTTTTTAAAAAAGAAGAAAGAAATCAACATAGGCAAAACATCAAGGAAGTACAAATAATCAGGCAAATGTGAATTTAAGCAACAGTGGGGTTTTGCTGGAAGAAAGCTAGTGAAGGACTGATGCTGGCAGGGAGGTGGGAGCAGAGGACTGTCGTGCTGTGCTGTGGGAGAGGGCAGTGACACTCCGGGCCTCTGTCACTGCTGAGCCAGAGGAAGGAAGTGCACACAGCAATTCTGAGTCAGCTATGTACACCCCAGGGGAATTCTCCCACAGCCTACAGTGAGGTATTGTGAGGGCACTCACACTGGAAGGCCACCACCAAACACCGTAGTTAAAAGAGGGGGAGAGTGAACAGAGGGACGAAGGGGAGAAGGGTTGAGAGAGAGAGGTCAGGAGAGCGTGTGTGCGGGAAGCAGGTCCTGTTATAATCTTGCAGGGGAAGGGAAGTGGGAGCAATGAATCCTGTTAGGGTGGGGGGTGGAGCTGATGCTTGTGGTTGGGACATTTGGGCACCTAACTTCTAGCAAGCCAGGCTGGGCTTAGGACTGATGCTTATTGTGCAAAATGGCAACAGGGCAAAGAGCCTAAATGGTGTCTGGGGCTTAGATGGAGCCACAGGTAAGATGGTACCATTTTACTAACACACACCATATCGCTACGGTTTCAGAAATCTTGAAGCAAACCATGTGTCTGTCAGTGGGAGAGTGAACAGGAAGAGGTGAAGGATGTGCAGGCCCGAGGATGACATGGTAGTTTGCAGTGACAAATTAGATGCACCTGTCAGTGCATGGACGGATCTAGACAGGAAAAAGGTAGGAAACAGAGGTGGTATCTGTATCAAATATATCGACAAAATTAAAATGTGGCTTTATAATTTCTTCAAATAAAATCTGTATTGAACATAATAAAATAGTTGTCTTCCTGCAGGGCGAGAATGGGGATGGTCATGTGGATACAGGGACATAGTCATCTGTCAATGCCTCACACCCAAGTGAGGCCTTCAGGGACCAACAGTGCTGATGGGCCCTGTGCTGGGCCATCAGTGTCAGGCCGATGCAGGCCTCTGTGCCTTAGGTGAAGTTTTGCTTCCTCCAGCTGTTTTCCAGTTGTCAATGTTCCTGCTCTAGTCCAAGCGATTACCTTCACTCATCTCAACTCCTGCATTAGCCTAACGAGTCAGCCGGTTTCTACTTTGCCTCCCTATAAACCATTCTCTACAGAAGAGCAAGAAGGATCTCCTAAAAACATATGCTGGATGGTGTGACTGCCCTGATTAAAATCTGTCCAGAGCTTCTGGTTGCTCTAATTTCTTGCCATGGCTATGTAAGCTCCTGTGTGGTTTGGCTGCCCAGGGTCATTTTACTCCTGCCATCATGTCCGAGTGCCTCAAACACTGGTTTGAGTCCTGGCTGCTCCACTTCCGATCCAGCTCCCTGTTAATGTGCCTGGGACAGCAGCAAATGCTGGCTCAAGTGCTTAGGCACCTGCCATCCAGTTGAAGACCTGGATGGGGTTCTGGGACCCTGACTTCAGCCTAGCCCAGTCCTGGCTATTATGGCCATTTGGGGAATGAGCCAGTGGATGGAAGCTCCATCTCTCACTCTCTCTCTGTCTCTCCTCCCTCTCTCTGTTACTCTGCCTTTCAAATAAATAATTAAATAAGTAGGTCTTAAAAACAAACAAACAAACAAAAAACCCACAAAGGCTGTAGCCCTTTGCAAGGCATGTACACTGCGTGTTCTGTTCACTTCCGGAAGTATGTAAAGCCCATCAGAAACGGTATGGCCGATTCACACTCATCGCACATTTCCTCACGGGGACACACATGGTGTCAACAAGGACAGAGAGGCTCAAGTTCACAGATGATTACAACTGGTGGGGACTGCTCAAGCATTTTACACTACCTATGAAGTAGAGGCTTCTATTACCTCACGTCAAAGAAGAACTGAGACCACAGACTTAGATCACAGTCACCACGGTAAGTGACAGTGTTGTGACACGAGTCAGTCTGGCCCCAGAACTTCTGGCTTCAACCCCCATATGTGCTGCCTCTTGGGAGACGCTCAGATATCCTGGAGAAAGCAACTCTCCTGGGGAACTGCACTGTGTGTTTTAAAGGCCCCTTCTATGCACCTATGTTCCTTGATTTCCTAAAACAGACACACAATTTCACAACATGAAGTCAAACATGCTATTAAAGTCTCTCCAGGTCATGGAAGATTAAAGAAAAGAAAACTGACCATTAAAGTTAATACACAGAGATGTCTCAGATCTTCTGGCCAACAATCTCGATGTGATTCTGTTCCCTGATAACAAGATACAAAACAAGGATGACTGTGACCAGGGGACCTTCACCCCGATGTGGGTGATGTTTATACTCAGTGTCAGCAATGCACTGGCTCGTGGCTCATGAATATTTTGCATGCTTCTCCTTTGTAACAAAATGTGAAGAGCCAGCTGAGCACCTGTGTCCACAGCTCAACGTTTCTCAACCTTGTGAGGCTCCTCATGGCCTCTGGTCTCACCAAGATGCTAGGATCTTTTTTTTTTTTTTTTTTTTTTTTTTGCTCCTGACTCTCTTGCTTCCATAGTAAGACTGCTAAGAGCCTTTAGTACATTGGGTTCACTCTGTCACTGGTCACCTCATTGAGGATGGCATTGGCATTGTCTCAAAGGCCTAGACTTTCAAATTTAATGGACCTGAGTTGGAAGCCCAGTTCTGCTCACATTAGACTCACTAACTTGGGTAAGTTTGTCCCTCTAGGCCGATTTTCTCCATCAGTAACAGAGGAAGTATAATAGACTAAATGCTATTAGACTTAGCACAGGGCTGGTCCTTGGGGATGGACTTGATGCTCATGGATGCGTGGATGACGGTGGTGCACAAGGGACTCAGACGTCGTCCCTCCCCACAGATCTCATAAGCTAGGCTGAATGAGACAGAAGGCCAAGCAAGTGTCTCATGGCAGTCACATCACATATGAGGAAGCAAAACCAGCTGTGCAGACAGCACGGCCATCCGTGACTGGGAAGGTCAGAAGAGGAAGGAAGAACCTGAACTCACCCTTGAAGGAAGGGTAGGGACCCAGTGAATGCCGAGAAGGGGAAAGAGCATGTCTGTGAGGTGTGGCAGCGTGAGCCAAGGTGTGAAGGCTTGCAAAGATTAGCGACTCATGGATAGCAAGTGAAGGAATTGTGATTTTTCTTGTGTTGGCAGCAGTGACTCATGGAGTAGAGAGTGTTTAAGAAAGAGAGCAAATCCTGCTCCTACAGGGAGGGCAGGTGCCCATGAGCTATGTGCGGGTCAGTGAGCTACAAGGCAAGTGTGACTCCTTCTATCCATCAGTGTGGCTCCCCAGGGCAAGCCATGGCCTACACAAGGCCCCTGGTCCATGCCTTTTCCTCTAGGTCTCAGTGCAATGTAGGCTCCCAGTGCAGGGCCCACCTGGCTTGGGGTCTCCAGCTGGGCCTCTGCACCCCCAGGTCATGGGGCTTTGCAGGTACGTGGAGAAGGGCAGGAATTTGGAGCAGGGCCCACTGATTGGCAGAGGGCACTTTTGACATCTCAGGAGCATCTGGGACACAGCCAGGGCTCAGGCCACCAAGCCGGGCGGCCTTAGAATCCTTCTCCACCACAGACTTTCAGGGTCTGGCTTGTCCCTTGCTGCCCAGTGAGGCCACACCATGCAGCAGCACAGGATGAAAACAAGCTGGGGATGGGGAAGATCCATGGGGTCTGTGGGGATAAGAGTTGACAAAGGCACCGAACTGTACACGTAGCATGTTGCGTGCCAGAAAGGATGGCCGCAAGGACACAGCCACAAAAAGACTACTGGTCACCACAAACAGCTGCTGTTCCCTAAGGGAGACAGGCTGTGTGTGTATGGGGGAGGGGTGCTCAGGCTCCTCCCAGCAGTGCAGGCCTCTGGGAGGAGAACTGATCCTGAGACCCCACTGCAGAACAAACTCCTGTTGCTCCAAACTGGGTGGGGTCATCCGTCCCTGGTATCCCCCAGGCCACTGCTATGGCCCAGCAAGCCCCAGCCCCGCTTGTCTGCACTGCCGGACTTGAGACATGTATGAACCAATAACTGACCCTGGCAAAATTCCCCCAAGGACTTTTAAAAATGATATTTAGTTGGCTTTAGGATTTGGGCCAAAGGGTTTTCACCAGAAACTGGAGGAGTGGCTGAGTTGGCTCTTATGACACAGTGAGGGCTTCTGGAAAAGGTGTGCCCCACCTGGCTGCCCGGGCCCTCCCTGTCCCCAGCACAGTGACTGTGGGCTCTGAGGCCCGGGACTAACCAGGGCCTGCAAAGCCGAGATGCCCACGTGCATGGGAAGCAAAGGGCACTGAGGCAGAGGGCATCCTGGGAAAAGTGTGGTGGGTGGGGCTGTCCTTCTCACAGACTCTACAGCACAGGTTGTTGTAAAGTAGGCCGCACCTGGGTGAGGCTAAAGCACATCACCTAGAAGGAGGGTGACTCGGATCTGTGAGCAGCAGGAGAGGAAAAGGAGCCACAACCCGCAGCATTCTGCCTGCCGTGGGCTACTAGCTGTGCCCTCCAGCCAGCTCAGGCCTTGTGTCCTGTGCATGGGCGACGGTGGCACTGCTAGGCTCCCTCCCAGCACGGGAGGGACACGACTCCTTCCTGCCACTGTCTCCCCTGGTGGTTGTGTTTGGTGGTGGGGGAGGGGATGGGGGTAAGAGTGGGGATTTCAGGTCCTCTTTCTGTTGATGTAGAAATTCAGAGGGAGGGGCTCTAGACTCCAAGAATGTGGCCCAGCCCCTTATTGTATCGGCCTGGAGTCCTCGGCAAATGTTTGCTGCAAGCAACAGCTAAGCCTCCTCTGAGGGTGACCAACCACTCTGCTCTGCCTGGAGCATCTGGCCTCCCTGGGACTTGGGACTTTGGTGCCAAAACCAGAAGGTACCTAGAAAACTGGGAGAATTGAGTCCTCATTTCCACCTTTTCTTGAATGATTATTTTAAAAATTGTCTGCATTTATTTGAGAGGCAGACACATACACATACCTACAAAGAAAGAGAGACAGAGACAGAGCGATCTTTCAGCCTTTGATTCAATCCTCAAATCCCTGCACTATCCTGGGCTGGGCCACAGCCAAAGCTGGGAGCCAGGAACTTAATTCAGATCTCCCATGCAGGTGGCAGAGTCTGAGAACCTGAGCCATGCCCTGCTGCCTCCCAGGGTGCACATTAGCAGGCAGCTGGAGTCAGGGGCAGAGCCAGCTATTGAGTCTAGGCGCTCTGCTATGGGATGCAGGTGTCTGAACTGCTAGGTCAAACGCCTGTCCCTGGAGGATTTACTGGAAGCACAGGCATGCCTGGATGCTAGACCTGGGGGATGCCTAGCCTTTGTAATTATTTAATTGTTTTCTGATTTGATTTTGGAGAATATGGGCAAAGTCCACATAGGACAGCTGTTTAGAACATTTCTTTTTTATTTATTTATTTATTTTTGACAGGCAGAGTGGACAGTGAGAGAGAGAGACAGAGAGAAAGGTCTTCCTTTGCCGTTGGTTCACCCTCCAATGGCTGCCGTGGCCAGTGCGCTGTGGCTGGCACACCTCGCTGATCCGATGGCAGGAGCCAGGTACTTATCCTGGTCTCCCATGGGGTGCAGGGCCCAAGAACTTGGGCCATCCTCCACTGCACTCCCTGGCCACAGTGGAGAGCTGGCCTGGAAGAGGGGCAACCGGGACAGAATCCAGCGCCCCGATCGGGACTAGAACCTGGTGTGCCGGCGCCGCAAGGCGGAGGATTAGCCTAGTGAGCCGCGGCGCCGGCTTAGAACATTTCTGAGGTCAAGGTGGGACCTATTAGAGTGTACACAGGACCCCTGGAGTATGTTTTCCCTTCCTCTGATAGAACACCTTTTTTTTTTTTTTGGAAGGGGGAGTGGAAAGGAGGAAAGGAGAGGGAGGGAAAGAGAAAAAGAGAACTCTAAGGAAGTGGTAAATGTGGAGCACCTGGGTCATCTCTGCCCATGTGGAAGATCTCAGCCTTAAAAAGTTGAGAGACAGAAAGAAAAACAGAAAGTTCAAAGGTTACAGTCTGGACCATGGACCACTCAGCTTCAGCTATGCCTGAATCCTACACATGCCTCGGACTTTGCTGTTCCATGAGACAACAAAGGTACTTGTTTGCTAAAGTGTATTTGAACTTGGCTTTAGTTATTCCCCTTGCCACTGAAGGAGTTCTGATACACTTGGCCACCACATCTGTGGCAGGTCTCACTCAGGGCTCTACAGATAGGGGGACTCCCTTGAACTTGGTCCCTAATACCTTTATTTTTTTTAATATTTATTTTATTTATTTGAAAGACAGAGTTATGGAGAGAGGTAGAGAGAGAGAGAGGTCTTCCATCTGCTGGGTCACTCCCCAGATGGCTGCAACAGTCGGAGCTGCACCAATCCGAAGCCAGGAGCCAGGAGCTCCTTCTGGGTCTCCCACGTGGGTGCAGGGGCCCAAGGACTTGGGCCATCCTCTACTGCTTTCCCAGGCCATAGCAGAGAGCTGGAGTGAAAGGAGCAGCCGGGACTCAAACTGGCACCCATATGGGATGCCGGTGCTTCAGGCCAGGGCTTTAACTTACTGCGCCACAGCGCCGGCCCCCCTAGTACCTTTTTTTTTTTTTTTTTTTTTTGACAGGCAGAGTGGACAGTGAGAGAGAGAGACAGAGAGAAAGGTCTTCCTTTGCCGTTGGTTCACCCTCCAATGGCCGCCGCGGCCAGCGCAATGTGGCCGGCGCACCGCGCTGATCCGATGGCAGGAGCCAGGAGCCAGGTGCTTTTCCTGGTCTCCCATGGGGTGCAGGGCCCAAGCACCTGGGCCATCCTCCACTGCACTCCCTGGCCACAGCAGAGGGCTGGCCTGGAAGAGGGGCAACCGGGACAGAATCCGGCGCCCCGACCGGGACTAGAACCCGATGTGCCGGCGCCGCTAGGCGGAGGATTAGCCTAGTGAGCCGCGGCGCCGGCCACCCCCTAGTACCTTTAAATGAAGGTACATGGGGGTTATGGAACAAGAACTCTTCCAGGACCCTTCTCTCCCCTGCTCCACTTCTTCCCCTCGTTCTGAGGATCTGCTTGGGCTCTGGTTTGTCCTTGACTCTAGAAATCAGCACAATCATACACCCACCCACCACCCTCACACCTTGCTCCTTGTGACATCCCCAGTACATGGAAGTACAGGAAGGCCTCCTGGTCATGGGAGGACCGAGCAAGGCTTGAATCACTCCATTTCAACATGCGGCCACTGAGGTGGAGAAAGAGCATTGGTTGCTGTCCCTGCCTCCAGAGGGGAGACTCACTGCTGCTCGCCTGCTGGGGTGGGGGAGGCAACCACCCTTTCCCTGCCGGTAAGGCTGAGCTGGAGGAAGGAAAGGCAGAAAGGACAGGGCAGGCCCAGGAGGTGAGGCGCGGGAAGAAGCAGATGGCAGAGCAACCACAGGAAACGGAAACTGGGTTCTAGGCAAGTTAGAAGAATCTACAAATGAGCCCAGCAGGCTGCAGGATGGGCTTTCAATCCAAAGGGGTCTACCAGGGAGACGCCACGGAGAGGCCAGAGGAGGGAAGGGGGCGGGGCAACTCAGGAGCAAAGAGATTGCCCCAACAAATAAAGCAGCCTCCCAGATAAGCATACCTACCTTCTAATCTGAATTCCTCCTCTGTAAAAAGCATGAGGGAGGGGCTGGCGTTGGGGCTTAGCAGTTAAGCCACCGCCAGCATCTCATATGAGCGCTGGTTTGAGTCTTGGCTGCTCCACTTCCCATCCAGCTCCTTGCTGATGTCCCTGGGAAGACAGCAGAAGATGGCCCAGGTGCTTGGGCCCTGCATCCACATGGGAGACCTGGATAAAGCTCCTGGTTCCTGGCTTTGGCTGGGCCAGGCCGTTACGGCTGTTTGGGGAGTAAACCAGCAGATGGAAGATCTCTATCTTTCTTCCCCTTTCTTTCTCTATAACCCTGCCTTTCAATCAATTAAATAAATTAAAAAAAAAAGTTGGTGATGTACAAAACATAGAGAATAATCAAAGGAACACTTAAAAAGTCACATCAGTAACAGCTGAAGACCCCTCCCTGTGTGCCTCTCACTCAATTACTTTCCCTCTTCCTCTTCCCAGGGGTAATCTCTAACTTGAATTCTATCATTCCCACACATTTGTTTAATCTTCCTCTACATGTGTGTGTGTATTCCTCAACTATATTCAGGATTATTGCATATGTTTTAAAGCTTTCTACAGGTTATACCATACAACAAATTTGCATTCTGCTGTAAACATGTTTTTTTCTCCACTTGACATTATGTTTGTAAGATTCGCCTATGTTAATAAGTATAAATCTGGTGCATTCATTTTCATAGCTATGAACTATCCTATAAGTTGTGTATCTGTCTTTGGGTGATGGACATTTAAGCTGTTTCTAAGCTTTTGCTATTGCTATATTAAGTCAATTCTAAAATACACATTTCCCCTCATTTTAAAATATCTGAAATAAGGAATACTTCTTCTTTTTAAAGATTTATTTATTTATTTGAAAGGCAGAGTTACAGAGAGGCAGAGAGAGAGAGAGAGAGAGAGAGAGAGAGGTCTTCCATCCGCTGGCCAAAGCTGGGCTGACCTGAAGCCAGGAGCCAGAAGCTTCCTCCAGGTCTCCCACGCGGGTGCAGGGGCCCAAGCACTTGGGTCATCTTCCACACTTTCCCAGGCTACAGCAGAGAGCCAGATCAAAAGTGGAGCAGCCAGGATTGGAACCAGTGCCCATATGGGACACCAGTGCTGCAGGCGGCAGCTCTACCCACTAGTCCACAGCGTTGGCCCCCAGGAGTATTTTTGAAGGAATGATATATAGAGGTGGGTATTTGGTACAGTGGGTAAACCACAGTTTGCCATGCCTGCATCCCATAACGGTGTGCCTGGGTTAGAGTGCTGACTCTGTCCTCCATTCTAGCTTCCTGCCAGTGTGCACCTGGGAGGCAGCAGGTGACGTTTCAAGGAGTTGTGTCCCTACCATCCACATGGAGTTCCTGGCTCCTGGCTTCAGTCTGGCCCAGTTCTGGCTATTATGGGCATTTGGAGAGTGAACCAGAGGATGGAAGATTTCTCTTTCACATAAAATAAATTAAAGATTTTTAAATGATATAACTGGCAGCACTTTCCCTCAATGAATTATGTCATTTGATTCAATGAAAAACGGTACAAACAATGCTACTGTCAATTTCCTTATACATGCTGGATTTCTTTAGCAAATACTTTAGCTGCAGGGAGTAGAAATTGCTGGGTTATGAGGAATCTTATAGACAATTTTACTAAATACCACTAAGTTGTTCACCAAAGCACTGTGTACTGGTGACACTTAAACTGCAATGTGAGAGAGTTCCCAGCGGGGTACAGTAAAGGTTAAAACACCTTGTCCTAATTATTAGTGACATGTGCGTCTTTTCAGATCTGTCACTTTCTCCAATCCATGGACCCCTGGTCTCAAGCCTCTGGTCTTCCTCTGTCACGGTCAAGTCTAACCACCACTGACACTCCCCAACACACACCGGTCGTTGTCAAAGCCATGGAGCCAGTTATGTTCAAGTAACTCCACTCCCAGAAACTTACACTGAAGGAAAGTGTCTCATGAGCAAACACAGTAACTCCATTTAAATTTTTGATGCTGATGAATTGCAAATCATCTACATGCACATTCTTATGACTGAATTCGATGCATTTGCTGAGTTACAAAAGAGAATGTATCAATATGGAAAATAACTGATACTGGCATAAAAATTAGCAGTTTGATCAATGGAACAGAACCAATTTCTCTGAATAGAATCCTGCAAAAACTATTTTTTTAAACAGGCAGAGTTAGACAGTGAGAGAGAGAGAGAGAGAGAGAGAGAAAGGTCTTCCTTTTTCCGTTGGTTCACCCCCAAAATGGCCCTTATGGCCAGCGTGCTGCGCCAGTCCGAAGCCAGGAGCCAGGTGCTTCCTCCTGGTCTCCCATGCGGGTGCAGGGTCCAAGCACTTGGGCCATCCTCCACTGCCTTCCCGGGCCACAGCAGAGAGCTGGACAGAAAGAGGAGCAACCGGGACAGAATCCGGCACCCCAACCGGGACCAGAAGCTGGGGTGCCGGCACCGCAGGAGGAGGATTAGCCTAGTGAGCTGCGGCGCTGGCCACCTGCAAAAACTATTAATTTTTCTATAACAATCATAAACATAAGAAAAAACAAGTAATCATAAACAATAGCAATAAAAATAAAACAAATACACTTGAGGGGGAAAATAAGAAATTGACATATATAGAAAGCTATAAAACTATCCTGTGAAACATAAAACAGCTTGAAAAATGGAGAGAAGCACCTTGTTCTTCAACTGGAAAATAAAACTATCAATTATTCCTAAATAAATCCAAAGATGTAGTACAATAACCAAGTTTCCAATCAGAAATTTTTGGAGAATTTGACCAAAAGTTTTGAAAATCTATGCAGAATGATAATGAAAAAAATTATTCAGTGAACTTATAAAACAGATACAATGAAGGAGAAAAAAACAATTCTATTTAGTAAATGTATTCTCAAGCCACAGTATTTAAAGTCTTGGGACCCAGAAATGAATCCAAGTACACACAGGAAATTTACATGTGAAAATGATGGCATTAAAACTTCATAAGGGAGGGGCTGGCATTGTGGTATAGTGGGTTAAGTCACTGCTTTCAATGCTGGCATCCAAAATGGGCACCAGTTTGAGGATGGGCTGCTGCTCCACTTCTGATCCAGATCCCTGATAATGGCCTGAGAAAGCAGCAGAAGATGTACCTAGCGCTTGGGCCCCTTTCACCCATGTGGGAGACCCGGATGAATTTCCTGGCTTTGGCCTGGTCCAGTCTGCTGTTGCAGTCATTTGGGGAGTGAACCAGTAGTAGAGAGAGAAGCCCTCTCTCTCCCTCTCTCTCTCTCTCTCTCTCTCTGTAACTCTGCCTTTCAAAGACATAAATAGGGGCTGATGCTGTGGCACAGTAGGTTAATCCTCCACCTGCAGAGCTGGCATCCCATGTGGGCGCCAGTTCTAGTCCCAGCTGCTTCTCTTCAAATCCAGCTCTCTACTGTGGCCTGGAAAAGCAGTGGAAGATGGCCCAAGCACTTGGGCCCCTGTACTCGAAGAAGCTCCTGGTTCCTAGCTTCGGATCAGCCCAGCTCCAGCCATTGGGGCCATTTGGGGAGCAAACCGGCAGATGGAAGACCTTTCTCTCTGTCTCTCCCTCTCACTGTCTATAACTCAACCTCTCAAATAAATGAATATAAAAATCTTGAAAGATGAAAGAAAGGAAGGAAGGAAGGAAGGAAGGGAGGGAGGGAGGAAGGAAGGAAGGAAGGAAGGAAGGAAGGAAGGAAGGAAGGAAGGAAGGAAGGAAGGAGAAAGAGAGAAAGAAAGAAAGCATTCTGGGGGCTGACATTGTGGCCAGTCTTGAAGGGCAGTGTGAGATAGAAAGTACTTCTTTAATATTGAACAAGAAATGTGGCCGTGACCCTGCATGTGAGGGACCTCACAGCGCCCTGACATGTGACAGATGCTCGATCCCGTGTCATAGCAGGGTCATGAAAGTGATCGCAGGCAGCCCAGAGGGAGCTGGAGGGGATGTCCGGATTTGCCTGCCTCACAAACCCCACCTATTGGGTAAATGGAGATACTATCTTGACTTTGCCCAATAGCGTCCCTAAGTGATTATCAGCTTACCCAGATCTGCCTCTCCCAGCCTCTCCTTGGGATGAGTGTGTGAGCTCCTGGCTTCTGGCTTTGGCCTGGCCCAGCCCTGGCCATTGTGGCCATTGGGAAATGAACCAGCAGATGGAAGATCTCTATCTCTCCTGCTCTCTCTGTATCTCTGACTTTTAAATAAATAAATCTTTAAAAAAAAGAAATTTTTAAAAAAGAAAATCATATCTTAAAAATTAATATGGAAAAATGGATTACCTGATATATTATATTTTTTTGTTTACAAAAGACTGAAAGTTGGGGCCGGAACTGTGATGCAGCGGCTTAAAGCCCTGGCCTGAAGCGCTGGCATCCCATATGAGCGCCGGTTCTAGTCCTGGCTGCTCCACTTCCGATCCAGCTCTCTGCTATGGCCTGGGAAAGCAGTAGAATATAGCCCAAGTCCTTGGGCCCCTGCACCCCTGTAGAAGATCCAGAAGAAGCTCCTGGCTCCTGGATTCGGGTCAGCACAGCTCTAGCCATTGCGGCCATCTGGGGAGTGAAGCAGCGGATGGAAGACCTATCTCTGTAACTCTGTCTTTCAAATAAATAAAATCTTTAAAAAAATAAAAAAGAGTGGAAGTGAATGAGCGTCTCTCCCTCTCTGTAACTCTGCCTTTCAAATAATCTTTTTTTAAAAAATTAATGGCACAGAAAAATTATCACTATTTGCTATTAAAAAAGGATAAGTCTTACAACATGAGTTTCATTTTACATATATAAATATGTGTCTATACACACAAAGTCAATTTATATGTATTTGTGTGGCTAGAAAAAAGACTGGAAGGAAACATATTAAGGGGTCAAGAAATTATCTCTAGATGATGAGAATATTGGGAATGTTGACTTTATTGAATTTTATTTTTTCTAATATTTGTACTGAATATATGCTACATATTTTCTAGTCAAGAAAGAATTTTTTTAAATTATTATACGTTGGGGGCCTGCGCTGTGGCTCAGTAGGTTAATCTTCTGCCTATGGCACTAGTAACCATATGGGCGCCGGTTCTAGTCCCGGCTACCCCTCTTGCAATCCAGCTCTCTGCAATGGCCTGGGATAGCAGTGGAAGATGGCCCAAGTTCTTGGGCCCCTGCACCCATGTGGAAGACCGGGAAGAAGTTCTTGGCTCCTGGCTTCAGATCAGCTCAGCTCTGGCCATTGTGGCCATCTGGGGAGTGAACCAGAGGATGGAAGACCTCTCTCTCTGTCTCTCCCTTTTACTGTCTGTAACTGTACCTCTCAAATAAATAAATAAAATATTTTTTAAAAATATTATGTTAAATAATGCAAAACAAATTTAGAGACAGAGAAAGAAAAGTAACATTTTAAGTCACTTTTTCACACCTATCATGTTCTAGACCACCACACCAGATATTTATATATCCACGGTCTTCAAAAGTTTGTGGAGGGGCCAGCATTGTGGCACAGCAGGTTAGTCATCCCACAGTGGAGTGTCAGTGCAAGTCCTGGCAGCTCCACTTTTAATTCAGCTCCCTGCTAATGTGCCCGAGAAAGCAGCGGAAGATGGTCCAAATACTTGGGCCCCTGCCACCCATGTGTAAGACCAGGATGGAGTTCTAGGCTCCAGGCTTTGGCCTGGCTCAGCCCTGGCCATTTTAGCCATTTAGGGAATGAACCAGCTGATGGAAGACCTCTTTATCTCTGTTGCTCACTCTCTCAGTCACTCTGCCTTTCAAATAAAGTAAAATAAATATTTTTTAAAAATGTTCTTAAAGTCTGTGGAAAATGTTCACCTTCTTTTTACAATTTTTTATTTGTGAGAGAGAGTGCGCACTTCCATCTACTGGTTCACTCCCCCAAGTACCCTCAGTGGCTGAGCTGGGGCCTGCAGCTGGGAGCTGGGAACTCTTCAAGTCTCCTCTGTGGGTGACAGGGACTCAGCTACGTGAGCCACCACCTGTGCCTCGCAGGGTGCACATCAGCAGGAAGCAAAAATCTGAGCAGAGCTAGAAATTGAACCAGGCCCTCCGCTGTGAGATGCAGATGTCCTAAACAGCGTCTTAGCTTCTCTACCAGATATCCCTTCCAGCATATTCACTTTGGATTCCATTGTCCCATGGAGTATTTGAAGCACCCGAGGGCTTCCACTCTATAGCACGCACGCAGGCATTTCTCCCTTGTCCTCGCTCTCACAGCAGCAGGAGACACTGCTCAAGGATGGGGGCAGGCAGGTCCACCCAGGAAAGGAACAGTTTCTCAAGGGTGTCCCGCCCTCCACGGTCTGGGTCCTCCTTCTTCCCCCAATAACTATATCTATCAAGCATGGCAAGGCAGGGCAAACCATGGCTCATGGCAAGCGTGACTGAAGCAGACGCAGGAGCCTAGAAGCTAACCTGAGATAGGAGAAGGACATAGGGAAGGACTAGACTGGGGGGTCGCCCCTGCCAGTGGACACAGGGCCTCTATGGGTGTGCAGGTTTGACCTCTGTGCCAGGAAGAACTCGGCCACTTGGGAAATAATGATCTTCCTTCCTGGAATTACACAAGGGCTACCTACCTGGGAGGGACAGAGGAGATGGCTACGCTGGGTAAGGGGGTCACTCTAGTTTCCAGATGATCTGTCTCAGCCTTGAGCTTCTGCTAGCCTGCCTGCCTGCCTGTCTCTCTCTCACCATGCTCCAGATCCAGGGGACAGCTTGCTGAGCCCGTCAGCTGCTTCAAGCACCTGTGGGAGAGGCCCCAGGAGGCCGGGGCGACCTTTGTGGCTTCATCTGTGACTCTAATGGCAGAAATCGCACTGGCAGTGCAGCGAGGGCAGGGCGGGGTCAGCCTGGCCTGGCGAGGGAGCTACTTGGGAAGGCAGGCCTTTGGGCCCCTGTAAGTCAGGGTTTGTGGGTGCTTATCTTCTCTCAGAACCAGCCCTGGAACCCATCCCTTGAGGCAACTTTGACTTTGCTAACAGGGAACCTTGGGTCCAGCGTGGATCTCACCTTCTGAGTGACACACCCTCATGAGTGCCAGGTATTTAGGGAGCCCCTGAAGTGTGGTGGTGGAGGACACCAAAAAACAGACCAGAGAGGTTGTGGACAAAAATATCTGCGGTACCTGCTGTTGTGGAGCTTCTAGCCCAACAGATTTGATAGATAATGAACAAAGAAAAACCATCACTAATCACCAACTGTGCTGAGAATAAGGAAAAGAGCAGGGTGCTGTGGGAAACAGCAATGGAAGTGACCTGATTCGGGCTGGGAGAGGAGTCAGGGATGACCTCCCAGAGGAAGGAGTCTCTGAGCTAAAGCCTAAAGGAAGATTAGGAGTTAGCTCCGCGTGGGCTGCCGGGAACAGCAGGTGCAAGGCTGACAGGTGGGAAGGGCTGGCATGCTGAGAAATGAGGCAAGAGGTGAGAAGTGCCTGGGAAGTTGAGTCCCGTGAGGCCATGAAAACCACAGTAAGGATTTGTCTGCTTGTTTGAAAGGCAGAGATACAGGGACAGACAGGAAGAGAGGGATCTCCCATCCACTGGCTCACTCCTCAAAGCCCTCAACAGCTGGGACTGGGCCAGGCTGAAGCCAGAAGCCTGGAATTCAATGCAGGTCTCCCATGTGGGTGGCAGGGATCCAAGTACTTGAGCCATCACCCTCTGCCTCTCAGGGTGCACATTAGCAGGAAGCTGGAATCTGAGAGCAGAGTCAGGCCTAGAACTGCAATATGGGACGTGGGCATCTCTAAGGAAAAGGAGCAGAACAGAGAGAAGACCTTATGACCTTACAACCTCACAGCCAGAATGGATCTATTCAAGAAAAATAAATTCGCAGAGGCGGGAATATCCAACGCGTGGCAGAGGGCACGCGGCCCTCAGCGGTCCTCAGAGGCCCAGGCCTTACATATCTCGGGGTGGCTAAAGGTCTGCAGGGGGTAGGGGGCAGTAGACAGGTGAATCTTTCCACGCAGGCTTTTCAGGTTGCTCACAGGCTTTCAAACCTGGAAAATAATGCAGGGCATGGGGCTGAGCTGGTCTCTTAAAAGCAGGCAGGGGTATAATGCATTTCTTTTGGTCTGTTAAGGAAAGGTACAATTAGTAAAGAATTCAGATACAGTTTTGTTTAAATCCTTGCAGATCACATATTTTTGTAGTGGCCTGCTAGTCAGGAAAGGTGTTTTTCTAACCTTTCAGAATATTGACAGATAAAAATTATGCAGTGGTGTTGTTGAAATGCAGATTAAATGGCTCTGCATAATCAGTTTGCTTCCAATGTAGCCTAGGGCTAGTGGAAATTTAAAGGATTTCAGAAACATTTTACTCCTACCTTAAACGTACCAACAAACTAGGATGATGATAGGAGTGAACGATGCAAAGAACGTCTGCCAAGTTTGTTATTTGCTCTTAATTTGAGATGTCCATCCCTACTCCTTTAAGAATGCTGATGTGTGATGTGAGTGTGAGGATGCCAGAGAAACTGCTCAGATAGTCACTGTGCGCGTCCCTTCACCTGTATGTTGCAGGATCTCAGACTGGTCGCTGATCGTATGCCTTTAGTAAGAATGTGTTAAAATTACAGCTCTCTTTTAAAAAGATGATGTAGTTTTATATTTATTGTGCTGCGCCTGGTCCAAAACAGGAGCCAGTTAAACAAGTCTCATATGTATGTTTCCAGTGTTAAATCTCACACATTGTACCCTTCGGAAATTTCCTTCTATCCTAAAGAACGGAGAGAAGAGGATATATACGTATTGCCTGCTTACTATTGAGATTTCACTCTTTATGTTAAAAGTTGTGTATAATCGTTTAAAAAAATCTATGAAAGAATAAAAAGTGGATTTAAATTAAAAAAATAAAGAAAGAGGGGCCGGCAGTGTGGCGCAGTGGGTTAAAGCCCTGGCCTGAAGCACTGGCATCCATATGGCGCCGGTTTGAGACCTGGCTGCTCCACATCTGATCCAGCTCTCTGCTATGGCCTGGGATAGCAGTGGAAGATGGCCCAAGTCCTTGGGCCCCTGCACCCACATGGGAGACCTGGAAGAAGCTCCTGGCTCCTGGCTTTGGATTGGCACAGCTCCAGCCGTTGAGGCCATCTGGGGAGTGAACCAGCAGATGGAGGACCTCTCTCTGTCTCTACCTCTCTCTGTAACTCTGTCTTTCAAATAAATAAATCTTTTTAAAAGAGAGAGAGAGAGAGAGATGAAGGAAGGAAGGAAGGAAGGAAGGAAGGAAGGAAGGAAGGAAGGAAGGAAGGAAGGAAGGAAGGAAGGAGTTGGGCTTACAGGGCCAGCATCCATCTGGGCTTGCTGCACATGGACTGGCCCAGCTCAGTCGCCTTTGTGCCTATTTGGGGAATGAACCAGTGGAGGGCTTCTCTGTCTGCTTCTGTCTCTATGTAACTCTGCCTTTCAAATAAATAAATAAATCTTTTTTTTTTTTTTGACAGGCAGAGTGGACAGTGAGAGAGAGAGACAGAGAGAAAGGTCTTCCTTTGCCGTTGGTTCACCCTCCAATGGCTGCTGCAGCTGGTGCTCTGCAGCCGGCTCACCGCGCTGATCCAAAGCCAGGAGCCAGGTGCTTTTCCTGTCTCCCATGGGGTGCAGGGCCCAAGCACCTGGGCCATCCTCCACTGTACTCCCTGGCCACAGCAGAGAGCTGGCCTGGAAGAGGGGCAACCGGGACAGAATCCGGCGCCCCGACAGGAACTAGAACCCGGTGTGCTGGCGCCGCAAGGCGGAGGATTAGCCTAGTGAGCCACGGCGCTGGCCATAAATAAATAAATCTTTAAACAAGCAACAACAACACAAAAAAAGGCGGTAGGGGTAAAGGGTAAAATAGAATTTTATCTACTTTCAACAAGGAGCTAAAATGGCAGAGGCTTATGTCTTTGTTCCATTAAAAGTGGCATTAAAAGTGGCATTTTAATCACGGTGCCTAATGGCTGTCTCCGGATTGAGTATTTTCTCTAAGGGGACTGGAAGCCATTGAAGGGTATGAAGTAAAGAAGAGGTGTAGATAAGAGCACTCTGGCTGCTGGGTGAGGACAGGACTTAGGGGGAGTACAGGTGGAAGATGGGTTGCAGTAGCTCAGGCAGGAAGCAAACAGTGGCTTGGGCCAAAGACAGAGAGAAGTGCCACATGCCAGAGGGGTTTCCTGCGAGAACCCACTGTAGGATGGGATAGTTGCATGGAAGGGTGAGGCAAATGGCTGCAGGGCTTCAGGGATATGTGGACAAAGGCATAACCCAGAGGTGGGCCCTGAAGGGAAATGGTTAAGAACCAACAAGCAGGCAGATAAGATGACTCTGGGGAGCTGAGCCTTGAGCTGGGTCTTGAAATGGGGACAAGGTTTGGGTGGCAGCAGGGGCCTGGCAGGGAGAGCGCTCCAGGGGTGGGAGCAGCAGGTTTCCAGTGAAGAGGAGGAATGAGCTTGCCCCATGGCCTATGGTCATGCAGGGAGGGAGGGCTGGGTGTGAGCTGTGGACTAAGGTATGAAACCAGGTGGGCTGGACCTGGGCTGGCGCCTCGAGAGCCTAGGGGAGGCCTTAGCCTCGCTGTCAGATATGGTGGGAGGCTTAGGCCACTAGCCAGCTAGCCAGATGGCCACCTGTGACCTGAGCAGGTGTGTGCCAGGGGATGAAAAGACAAGGCCAAACAGCCACAGGGCTTGGGCCTTCTGACAGTATTTACTGATCACCTACTCTGGGCTCACACACATAACACTGGGTTCCTTCCAAGATTCCTTCCTCACTGGCTACTCCTTCTCAGGCCCCTGGGATGGTGCTTCCTTGGCCAGGTGACCGAAAGGTGTAGAGTTGGCCCCTTCCTTCCGTATCTTCACCCTAGCCTTTTAAAGAGTTGGCTCTATGACTTTAGAAACCATCTATATCCTGCTTTCTGTATTCAAACCATCCGTCTCCTGGGTTGCAGACACATGTCTTCATCTCCATGTGGACTTGGAACCCCAATTTAAAACGTCCAAGATAGAAACCTCCAAACCAACCCCCTTTTAATCCTAGTGTTCCCCAGTTATATAAGGGGTAACTCCCAATTATTAAGACAAAAAATCCAGGAGGTATCTGTGACTTCTCATCCCATATTCAATCTATGCACAAGTCCTTCAAATTCTACTTCCAGAAAAATCCAGAGTCTACTGCTTCTTAAAATAAATTAATATATATTTATTTATTTGAGAGACAGAGAGAGAGGGAAGGGGAGAGCGAGGAAGGGAGGGGGGGAGGAGAGAGAGAGAGAGAGACAGCCCTCTCATTCCTTGGTTCACTCCACAAATCCCAAAATGGATGGGGCTGGCCAGCTCAATCCAGGTCACCCAGCCAAAGCTGGAGCTGGGAATTGACCAGGTACTCTGATGGGGGTGTGGACATGCTGGGCTAATACCTGCCCACAGAGTCTGTGTATTACTACCCTCCATTATAACCATTCCAAATCAAGCCACCACCATTTCTCTCTGGGCTATAGTGAAAGCTGCCTCACTTGTCTCCCTCCCAACTTCAAGCATAGACCAGCCCAGGTGACCTGTGTAAAACACAGGCTGTATCAGGCCCATCGTTAGATTCAAACTCTCACTGGCTCCCTTCAGCGCAAAGCCGAGGCTGCTTTGTTCAGCACCTGGCCCAGCCCAAGGCTCTGACTCCATCTCTGCACCGACCTCCTCCCCACTCCCACTGCTCTCTGCACTCTGGACACCATGGTTTCCCCTGTTTCTCACCACAGGGCCCTTGCACTCAGGACCTGCTCTCTCTGCAGCACTTCTCGGCTCATCTTCTCACGGTCCAGAGCTTAGTTTAAATGTGTCCACCCCATCTGAGGGCCCCTCCCTGCTCTCAGGTACCCATGATCATGTACTTTGCTTTTTTTTTTTTTTTTAAGATTTATCTATTAATTTGAGAGGCAGAGTTATAGATAGACAGGGAGAGACAGCGAGAGAGAGGTCTTCCATCTGCTGGTTCGCTCTCCAAATGGCCATAATGGCCAGAGCTGGGCCGATCTGAAGCCAGGAGCCAGGAGCTTCCTCTGGGTCTCCCAGGTGGGTGTGGGGGCCCAAGCACTTAGCCATCTTCCACTGCTTTCCTAGGCCATAACCAGAGAGGTGGATTGGAAAAGGAGCAGCCGGGACACAAACTAGCACCCATATGGGATGCCAGTGCCAGAGGCAGAGGTTTAACCTACAACACCACAGCCCCGGCCCCATATTTTGCTTTTGACATCAGAAGTAGTCATATATTTACTTATTACCTAGCCCCTGCCTTAGAATGTAAGTTCCATGCTGGCTGGATCTTGCCCGACCTGCTCAGTGTTCCATCTCCCACTCCTAGAACCACGCTAGGCACATGGTGGGAGCTCAGTAAATATTTGTTCATGAATGAGAAAATGACTGAGGTATGGCTGCAGGCCTCGCTGGGGCAGTGTGGGAAGCCACACCTACTACCTAAGAGTACAGGGCAGCATGTGGTCACTCCGAGAAGTGACTCACAGCTCATCTACAGGCTGGTATTTGCTCCAGTGTTGCTGGCCAACAATACAGTACCCAGGAAAGGGAGCCTCTGACAGACGCTGCAAAGACAAACAGGTATGATTCTCAGGGGTCGTCCTGGAGGGAAGAGCCCAAGGATGAGATGGAGAGCTGGCCTGGAGCTCTTTGTGGTTCCCTCAAACCTGCCACGTGGGGCGGGCGGCTGGCACAGCGGTCAAGTTGTCACTTGGGACACCTGAATCCTGTACCCGAGTGGCTGGTTTGAGTCCTGGCTACTCTACTTCTGCTCCAGCTTCCTGCAGATGTGCACGCTGGACGCAGTAGGTGACGACTCAAGTACCTGGGTCCCTGCCACCCATGTGAGAGACCCCGATGGAATTCTGGGCTTCTGGCTTTGGCCTGGCCGCTGCAGGCATGTGTGCAGTGAACCGGTAGATGGAGGATGTATGTGTGTGTGTGTGTGTGTGTGTGTTTCTCTTTCAGATAAAATAAAAAAAAAAAAAAAGATATGGGTACTTTTATAAAACAAAATGAAACCCACCATGTCAGTAACCAAGGACTCTCCTGTTCCTGAATGTGTAAACGTCCCCCAGTCCTACACCCTCACCCCACCCACATCCCTGCACCCACTCCTGCAGACCTAACCATGACTCTTCAGCTTATTCAGGTATTTCTTTTTTTTTTTTTTTTTTTTTTTTTTTTTTTTTGACAGGCAGAGTGGACAGTGAGAGAGAGAGACAGAGAGAAAGGTCTTCCTTTGCCGTTGGTTCACCCTCCAATGGCCGCCGCTGCAGCCGGCGCACCGCGCTGATCCTGGCAGGAGCCAGGAGCCAGGTGCTTTTCCTGGTCTCCCATGGGGTGCAGGGCCCAAGCACCTGGGCCATCCTCCACTGCACTCCCTGGCCATAGCAGAGAGCTGGCCTGGAAGAGGGGCAACCGGGACAGAATCCGGCGCCCCAACCGGGACTAGAACCCGGTGTGCCGGCGCCGCAAGGTGGAGGATTAGCCTATTGAGCCACGGCGCCGGCCAATTATTCAGGTATTTCACAGAGGAATTGGGCAATGACCAACGGGTGAGTCTCTGGGAAATCCCGTAGAAATGTACAAAACTAAAGCACCTAGACGGACTGTGACATTTCACCACGAATCCTAATGAATGACCTACAAGCACACACTAACGTGACAGTGAAGAACTGTAGGGAGCAACCTAGAAAATACCCATCCCGTCATGGCTATGCATATGGATGTGGAATAACAAATACATCACATTATCAAAGCACAACAACAACTCTACCAACATTCTCTAAGGAGAAGACAGACTGAAAGGGAAGAGTTACAGTATTGGGTTAGTGGCATTACGTTGGATTTTCTCTTTGTGCTGTCCAAGCATTTAAAGAATGACTTTTACTTCTATGAAAATGAAAATATTCGCATCAAGTACACCTTGTGGTTGTTGGTGGCCTACATTCCCACCGTGTGGCCTTTCTGCTCGCCCCTCGAGGAGCTGGAAGCATGAAGGCGGCAGGGTGTGCAGAGAGGAGTGCGGAGAGGAAGCAACGCGTATGTGGGAACAGGCCCCTACATGACACAGCCTGGGATGAACTCTGATTCCAGAGCCCGTGCTCTTAACCACTCCAACGAGGCCAGCACTTTTACACATCCTAAACCACTGTGTTCTAATTGCTCCCCTAACCTGTCAGCTCCCACTTCTCAGTGTGAGTCAGGCAGCGGAGGATGCCCGGACGGGCAAGGGCAGCCCCTTGACCTCGGCATCGAGGCAGCATGGACAGAGCGCGTCCCGACAGCTATCTCCCCTGTCAGCGTACCAGCAGCAGGTGTGGCTGAGCAGCCACGCTGGAGAGGAGGCAGTGGAGGCAGAGGAAGGGGAGAGGAGCCTGCTCACGGGCACCTGGCGGACGGCAGGCTGATCTTTGTTCTTTGGGAAGGGTGGGATAGACGTGGGGCACAGCAGGTTAGGGAAACTCCACGGGGGTGGGGTTCTGGGGAGGGTCAGCGCACAGGCCCCGCGCCACCATGAGGCAGTCAGCCTGGCTAAGGCAGGGAGCGGGGCAGGTACTGCCGCTTGGGACGCTTGCATCCCATTATCAGAGTGACGGTGTGTGAGTCCTGGCTACTCTGTGCCTCTGACCCAGCTCCCTGCAGGTGCACCTGTGAGGCAGCAGGTGATGGCCCAAGTACTTAGGTTCCTGCCACCTGTGCCAGAAACACAGATGGAGTTCCTGGCTCCTGGCTTGGGCCTGGCCCAGCCCTGACTGCTGTGGGCCAAATGGAAGTGAAACAGTGGATGGAAGATTTGTCTCTTCCTCTCCCTCTGACATTCTATCTTTCAAACAAACAAACAGATCTTGGGGAAAAAGGGAAGGGGAGCAGTGTTCTGGAGGCCTGGATCATCCCCTCAGTTACGTGTGTGGTGGACACCGCTGGACCCTCTGGGGCCAGGCAAGATGAGCCTGTGGCTGAAGCTCAGGATGGACTCACCAAGCCAGGGGCCAGAGAGAGGGAGGCCAAGTGCAGTGAGGTCCAAAGGAGGCAAAGAGACCACAGGTAGTGTTCCCTGTGAGCAAGGCCTCAGGTCAGGCCTGCACACAGGCGTAAGAACACTGTCCCCCCAACCCTGCCCCCGAATTGCTAGAAGCTCCTAGGAGCTCACACACCCATCCAGAGAAGCCGAGAGAGGCAGATCTGGGTAAGCTGATAATCACCCAAGGACGCTGTTGGGTGAAGTGCACATAGCATCTGCCATCGTCACTACCCGGGGTAGTGAGGGGTTTGTGAGGCAGGCAAATAGGACATCCCTGCAGCTCCCGCTGGGCTGCACGCAGTCACATCCATGTCTCTGCTATGACGCCGTGCTGGGTCACACGGATGAGCACCTGTCACTGCCGGGGCGCTGTGAGGTCCCCCACACGCAGGGTCGGGGCACACCTCTCAGTCTCCTGTTCAGGAAGTACCTTCCAGCTCACGCTCCCATGGAGACCGGCAGGGCGCCCTGGGGAAAGCGCTTCGACCTCTCTGAGCTTCCATTTCCTAGATGCAGACACAACCCCTCCCTAGCAGAGTGTGAGGGGGACATGGAGGGAGGTGAGGGCCAAAGGGGACAGTGTGGGGGTGGAGCACTACGTACAGTGATCTTGGTCAGGGAGGTGGGCGTGAATGCCCCTTGGCCAGAGAAGCACTCATACCTGGGAGCCCCGGGGAGCCGCAGGAAGTAGAGGTGGGAGATGAGGTACGTCCAGGCACCCTGCATCCTCAGCCTTCCTGCACTGTCCTCCTGATCCGCTGTCCTCTGCATCCCCTGGCGGCCTCTCTGGGACAAACATCTCGGCTCCCGGGACTCATCGCAGCGTGGAGCTGGGGCTGGTCTGTCATTGCGGGGCCAGCCTCCGGGAGTTTCACAGGAGAGTGGAAGCGAGGCCATCGATTCCTCTTGAAGAGAAGCCACATGAATTATTAAAGGATGGAAAGCAGGCAGCGCTTAGCTAGCAGAGCCCCATCTCCATCTCTGCGAATATTCCAATCAGTCTGCTTTGCTGGACAGACAGCTCCTGCGCATTGCAGAGGGCAAGCAGGGAACCAGGACTGCTCTCACAGCGGGAGGCCTGCACCAGCAGGGCTGGCATCCAGGCTTGGACACAGCTCCTCGCTACACAGAAGCTACTGTTTAAAGTGTGAAACTCAATATGCCAGTGGGAGGGTGGCCGAGAGGGCTGGAGGCGGAGCGGCTGAGGCCATGCAGGCCTCTGAAGGAGAACCCACTTTCCTGGGGGGTGAAGCTACTCCCTGGGCTCCTACCTGACACCCCCACATCTCTAGTTGAGTCCTGAAAGTAAATACCCGGCCTTGCGTTCAAAGCTGATGGTGGAGAACAAGGGCCAGAACAGAACTTAATGATCTAATCTACCCATCATTCCAGCACTTTCTTTGGCTTAAATGATGTGTCTGGCAGCTTAAGGAGAACGCATCAACCCAGCTCCATGTTGAAAATAAATACATTAAAAAATACAAAAATAGGGGCCAATGTTGTGGCACAGCACTGCCAGTATCCCATATTGGAGCGCTGGTTCGAGTCCCAGCTGCTCCACTTCTGATCCAGCTCCCTGGTAAAGTGCCTCAGAAGGCAGCAGGAGATGACCCAAGTACCTGGGCCCCTGCCACCCATGTGGAGACCTGGACAGAGCTCCAGGCTCCTGGCTTTGGCCTGGCCCGACTGCTATTATGGTCCATGGGGAGTGATCAATGGGTGGAAGACCTCTGTCTCTGTCTCTCCCTCTCTGTAACTTTGTCAAATAAATAAAATTTAAAAACTTTAAAAAATTTTTTAATACAAAAATAAACACAAAAAGCAAACCTGCCCTGTGTTCTGTGTACAAGTTTTGTTTGTTTGTTAGTGTTTTGACAGGCAGAGTTAGACAGTGAGAAAGAGAGAGAAAGGTCTTCCTTCCATTGGTTTACCTCCCCACCCCCCAAATGGCTGCTATAGCCGGAGCGCTGCGCTGATCCGAAGCCAGGAGCCGGATGCTTCCTCCTGGTTTCCCATGAGGGTGCAGGGCCCAAGCACTTGGGCCATCCTCCACTGCCCTCCCGGGCCACAGCAGAGAGCTGGACTGGAAGAGGAGTGACTGGGACAGAATCCAGCGCCCCAACCGGGACTAGAACCCAGAGTGCCGGCGCTGCAAGTGGAGGATTAGCCTAGTGAGCCACTGCGCTGGCCCTGTGTACAAGTTTTTAAATGTACATTCAAAATACACACCTTTCATGGGGCTGGCACTGTAGTGCAGTGGGTTAACACCCTGGCCTGAAGTGCTGGCATCCCATATGGGTGCCAGTTCTAGTCCTGGCTGCTCCACTTCCGATCCAGCTCTCTGCTATGGCCTGGGAAAGCAGTAGAAGATGGCCCAAGTCCTTGGGCCCCTGCACCTGCATGGGAGTCCTGGAAGAAGCTCCTGGCTCCTAGCTTCGGATCGGCGCAGCTCCGGCCATTGCAGCCAATAGCGGAATGAACCATTGGATGGAACTCTCTCTCTCTCTGCCTCTCCTCTCTCTTTGTGTAACTCTGATTTTCAAATAAATAAATAAATATTTAAGAACAAAACAAAAACAAAATACATACCATCCCCCCCCCCCCCCCCCCGTTTCCAGACTCCCTGAGGCTGTGTGTTTTGGTGGTCTGCCGCTGGCCTACACAGCACCTTCAGAAACGAGCAAGAGCCTGGCCCACACTCAGACTGAGCATTCTCACATGTTCGGGTCGGAGGTGTGGTGAGGTGTCAGTTTTTGGTTGGTCGATTTGAGGGAACTGATAACTTGAACGGCAGCATTCATTATGGTAAGGAGAGCCGACGGTCTTCCAGGCACCCACTTAGAAAGCAAACGCGGTCTGCAAGAGATCTGGCTCACCTGCGCTGGCAGCTCTCTTCCCAGGGTGACTTTCAGCAGTTTTCAAAGCCCACCATTTACATCTTCCCTCTCTTAGAGGCCTCGTTTCTGGAGATGTTTAGAAGCCGCCAGGCTGGCCAGGGACTTGGGGGAAGGCAACTATTCATGGGGTAAGTGTGCAGATGCTGGCTGTAATATTTTGCCACAAGGGAAAGAGGAACCTTGAACTTGGAAGAAAAGTTCTGTGGGCCAGCGCCGCGGCTCACTCGGCTAATCCTCCGCCTAGCGGCGCCGGCACACCGGGTTCTAGTCCCGGTTGCCCTCTTCCAGGCCAGCTCTCTGCTGTGGCCAGGGAGTGCAGTGGAGGATGGCCCAAGTCCCTGGGCCCCTGCACCTGCATGGGAGACCTGGAAAAGCACCTGGCTCCTGGCTCCTGCCATTGGATCAGCGCGGTGCGCCGGCCGCAGCGCGCCAGCCGCGGCGGCCATTGGAGGGTGAACCAACGGCAAAGGAAGACCTTTCTCTCTGTCTCTCCCTCTCTCACTGTCCACTCTGCCTGTCAAAAAAAAAAAAAAAGTTCTGTGGATAGAGACATCCAATCCACGAGGGCATCTGCAACCATGCTTCTTTGAAGTGAAAGGAAGTCACGTGTAAGACCCAGGGCAACTTGATTCTAAGTGATCTTCCAGAATGTGAGGGGGAGACTGCCACCAGAACTATTGATCGGTGACAGCTGAACCTGGGAGAATTCAATACTTAATTGTACTGAGGCGTTCTCTTCTCTAAATCTTACCCTGATTAGAATTTAAAAATAGAGATGAGAACTTGAAGATTTCTTTTGGGAAATATTTTGGGGGCTTAGTCGAGACGAGCTGTGTGATGGGCCAGGTGCTCTGGCACAAAACACTCAGTGCATTCTGCCCATCCAGTGCACTCGGGGCCTGCCCATGGCCACCCAGGTGAGAGCCAGGTGGCGCTGGTTCTGGACAGCCGGCCGGAGAGATCCTTGGTCAAGAATCTAACCTGGTGCCAGTTGGCGGCAGCCAGAGCTGAGAGAGGCTGGGACAGACTGCAGAGTTAGCAGCTTTGCCATGGGCCAGGAGTGGTGCCAGGGAGCGGGGAGCCAAGGCCTCCTCCCCCTGCCTTTTGGGGTGTCCTTCCCTCCTTTCTTCCTGCCCCCGAAGGCCCTCTCATTGCTTGGGTCAATTCTCCTACCGTGGTCCAGGGCAGGAACTGCAGTGATGGTGCAGATGGGGGTGAGAGGCGGCCCTTCCCTGCAGACCCCCAGAGACGTGGGGCTGGGTGGCGGGTTCCCATCCCAACCTGTGGGAGGAGCAGAGAGGAGCCTTCGTATCCTTTCCCGGTCTTGTGTTTACACGCTAGGAATGTTTGTAAGGGACGTCTCCAAGCCGCATCTAGCTTAGTTCCCTGTACAATTCCTCTCCTATGTATTAAAAACCAAGCATGAGGATTTCAACCTCAGCCAGACAGCAACTCCAACAAATGTTCTTCAGACTTAGCACCATGTGCCCGGAACTGCCCCCCACCCCCAGGGCACCTGGCCACTGGTCTTGCCAAAGACCCCATTCCCTACATGACTGGGCCCTGCCAGAGCTCAGGGGCCAGCACAGATGGTTACTCCTAGAAGTGACTCCATAGGATTCTTGGCAATGCTGGCTCGGGATGGATTAAGTCAGCATTGTTCCAACAGAAAGTGAGTTCTGAGGTTAAGCATATACACAATCAACTATTTAGAAGAGAGACCCCTCCCCACGTGAGTGCTCCTCCTGCCCTGCTCATTTCTGCTCTGGTGCCCTGTGCCTCTCGGAGGGAGGCAGGAAATGGTGGAGAAAGTGCCTGACACCGGCCAGCAGCTTTGGCTAACACCGACAATGAGGGAAGGATGGAGGGGTGGGGGGGGAGTGAGGGACGATCTGTGGAGATGGCAGCAGCCCTTGACGGTGAGAAGTGACAGCAAGCTGAGACCAGGCCCCTGAGCGACCCTGGTCCTGGTCCTGGTCCTGGTGTGTGACCTTGCTGTGTGTTAACATCTCCCTTTTTTTCAACCTTGGGGAAGTTTACCTTAAACATTTTCACGGAAATTATCCCAATTTAATGAATTTTTATCTAGAAAATACTTTGTGAAAAATTCCTAAAGTTCACTGGGGAGGAGAGTGGGGACTGGGCTGGATACAGGCAGGCCAACGTTCTTATTTCATTGAAATTGTTCCTACCAGGAAAGCAGTTGTTTGGTTTCTCTTTAAAGACTTGTTTTATTTATTCAAAAGAGAGTGACAAAGAGGGGGGGTTGGGGGAGAGAGATCGTCCACGTGCTGGGTTACTCCCCAAATGGCTGCAACAACCCCGGGCTGGGTCAGGCCAAAGCCAGATGGCAGGAACTCCATTCTGGTCTGTGGCAGGGGCCCAAGCACTTTGGCCATCTTTCACTGCTTCCCCAGGTGCATTAGCTGGGAGCTGGATTGGAAGTGGAGCAGCTGGGACTTGTCAAACTCCTGCTCATATAGTGTTGCAGGTGATGGCTTAACCCACTGCTCCACAACGCCAGACCCAGGAAGCAGTTTTAAATTGACAAAATTCTAAATGAAACAAAAAAGTAGAAAATTATTTTCTGGAGTAAATTTAAGCCAATTCATTTCTTGATCAGTTTTTAATAGAGTAATTAGGGTTGGTCAGTTTTTACAATTATTTTCATTGGGATCAAGTCTTTTTCACATATCATGAAACTTTACCCATCATAGCTTTACTTTTGTGAATTTTCTTCTGTGGTTACTATTTCTTAACAGGTCTAGTTTTTGCCAGGTCAATATTTTATTCTCAAGATGTGATTCTGGGGGCCGGCACTGTAGCACAGTGGGTTAATGCCCTGGCCTGAAGCGCTGGCATCCCATATGGGCGCCGATTCTAGTCCCGGCTGCTCCTCTTCTGATCCAGCTCTCTGCTGTGGCCTGGGAAAGCAGTAGAAGATGGCCCAAGTCCTTGGGCCCCTGCACTCTCGTGGGAGACCTGGAAGAAGTTCCTGGCTCCCAGCTTTGGAGCAGCGCAGCTCCGGCCGTTGTGGCCATCTAGGGAGTAAACCAGCGGATGGAAGACCTCTTTGTCTCTACCTCTTTCTCTGTAAATCTTTCAAATAAATAAAAATATTTAAAAAAAAGATATGATTCTGCTAAAATTGACCATGGGAAATTTTAGCTGCATTGGTTTCATTTTGTACCAGTTATTCATTAAACGCTCATGGGCCTGGCATTGTGACACAGTGGGTTTGAAGTAACACCTTTGTCGCTCCTCCACGAGCGGAGGAGCGGCACCGGATCGGACGCTGTTTTTCCCTTGCTGTAGGTTTTTTCTATAGCAACGCAAGAACAGGTGAAGAGAAGACCAAAATAATGAGCCACCCCCCGAACTCTCCACCAGCCCGGAGACAGTAGTTGTCCCAGAAAGTGCCGTTGAGTCTCCTTTTATAGTCCTCTTCCACCCATCCGTGCTCCGCTGCTGCCCACGTGCTGAGCACGCCGCTTTCTTCCAATCAGAGGTTGGGTCAGCTCCTGCAGCTCATTAGTCAAATTGATGAAGCAGCCCAAGCCGCTGTGTAAAATTTGTTTACTCCCTCTCAGCGCCATGTTGTGGGAGCTGGGCCCTGCTTCCCACAACCTTGACAGTAGGGACTCCATGTTGGAGCACCTGAGACTCCATCTTGAGAAAGCACCGCATACACACACCCTCCACCGTGAGACTCTGGTCTGAAGCTATGATCTAAAACACTCGGACACCAGCAGTCACTACCTCACACCTGGGCCCTGCATCACTCTTGGCAGAGCATAGAAACCCCCAGTGTGATTGCTCAAGCTTGGAGGCAGATAGGCTGCACCTGGGCTACCAATGAAAATGATGTTTGTCTATGTCCTACATATGATTTAAGCTAATGCCTGGATTAATGTCAAGATTATAATTGAAATTGTTAAGACTATAACTGGTATTGTCAAGATTATAATTGATACTAGTTTCACGTAGGTTTTAGGTCAGCTTGACCCCAGTAACCATGTATTCCCCTCCCAATTTTGTGGTTTTTGCCTTTATAAACCCTACTGCTTTGGGCATCGGAGTCGAGAGTTCTTTAGGGCATGAGCCCGCTCTCCACCACCTTCAATAAAGGACCATCAGATTTTATCAATGTGTGGGGCTCCTTTGTTTGCACTCGCTCAGGCACAACAGGTTAAACTACAGCTGCAATGCCAGCATCCCATACTGGAGTGCTGGTTTGAGTTCCCACCACTTCACTTCTGATCCAGCTCCCTGCTAACACACCTAGGAAAGCAATGGAGGATGGCCCAAGTTCTTGGACCCCTGCCACCCACACAGGAGGCCGGACAGAGTTCTGGACGCCTGGCTCTGGCCTACCCTAGCTCCAGCAGTGGCAGTCACTTTGGGAGTGAATCAGCAGATCTCTCCTCTCTATCATTCTGCCTTTCAAATAAGATTTTTTTTAAAGTAACTCTCACCAAAAACTGGATAAAGGACAAATAATTTGCATTAGTTTTTAAAAACACTGATAAATAAAGGGAATTTCCATAGCCTGGTTAAAGTGATGGGAGACTCTGTTAGGTTAAAATAATTACACACAATGTTACAATGTGGGAAATCCTTCCTTGTGGCGGGGAGAACTGAGTGGTTAAGGAAGAATGTTCTCCAAAAAGAAAGCCCTGGGCTGAGAAGCAGAGAATACGGTAAAGGGGCTGACGGGTAGACTGTAGACTGGTGATAGCCGGCTGCTGCCCATTGAGTGCATTAATTGTACCAGGTACTGGTGTGTGTCTAGGTTTGGGAAGCTGAAAACTTAATTAGCCTTCCTCCACCGGCATACCTTCAATTGTAGGGAAGTGAAGAAAAGTCCATAAATATAAAAAGAATACACATGAGGATATCGTGTGTTGTGTAAATGAACAGGGCTTGTGGCCTCACGGTGTTGGGAGAACCCATTTTCTGAATTATCTGTATATGGCAGCAAAGGAAGATTTGATGGAATACAGCTGGGGACAATTACTAGGAAAAATAAAACCGGCTCTTGTTTATCGCGGAATAGGCCGAGACGCTAATAAACTGGTTCAGTTTGAAAAGGGCTTAGGAGTAGAGCCCTAGGGGACAGCAGCTGCTGCCACTGTTGTTAGGTTCAGGCTGGCTGTGCCCAAGGCGCTCCAGTTTCAGCAAACAAAAGCCCACTTAATTTGCTCCAAAAAGGGAACAGATTTATGGAAAGGAGCTGACTTATCTTCAGCCATCGATCCAGGGAGGTAGTAATCTCCTTACAGGTCCAGGAGAGTCAGGCTGGGCTCCTGCTTCTCCCAGGGTCCTTGACTCCAAAGTAGGGGTGCGCAGCCTCCTGGGGAAGGCAGGGCTGTGGAAAGGGGACCAACAGCTCTCCAGCATGTTCTCAGCAAGCTGCCAGTCCTGAACTTAGGAGTCTGTGTTTTTTTGTTGTTGTTGTTGTTTTTTGGTTTTGTTTGTTTTTTTTTTTTGACAGAGTTAGAGAGAAAGGTCTTCCTTCCATTGGTTCACCCCCCAGATGCCCGCCAAGCCAGGTACTTCTTCCTGGTCTCCCATGCAGGTGCAGGGGCCCAAGCACCCGGGCCCTCCTCCACTGCCTTCCCGGGCCACAGCAGAGAGCTGGACTGGAAGAAGAGCAACCGGGACTAGAACCCGGCGCCCATATGGGATGCCGGTGCCGCAGGCGGAGGGTTAACCAAGTGAGCCATGGTGCTGGCCCTCAGGAGTCTTATTTGTAAACAGGGGTCATAATGACACCGATGACACCGACCTTGTTGAAAGACAAGGACTACTGCCGGCAAACTGGAGGCCACAGGCCGCGCCCTCCTTTTCTGCCCAATCCCCATTGCAGAAAGTGGCTTCAGTGACCCAGCTGAGTCATAGGAGTATTATAGCTATACTGCAACTCCTAACGTGATCGCAATGAAATCATCATTTTTACAAGAACAAGACTTATTGTCATTTTCGAAGCCCATGAAGGGCATTTTCTAACTTTCCTTCTAGAACCAATTTTAAAGGCAGCAGCATCGGCATCTCCCTGCCTCCCCCCTGCCCCGGTTCTTCATCAGAGTAGGGAACAAGGACAGGGCTGGCCTCAACAAGAATTTCCTTCATTGCAGGGGCAGAATAGAGAAACAAGGGAAGAAGGGTGACGCAAGGCGCAGTGTAGTTCAAGTGGCAGTGCAGGAATCCCTTCTGGGCCCTGGCACCCTGGCATGGCAGGCCCTGGGGTGAGCTGTGAGGCTGGTGCCAATACCAGTGGGTCTTAGCCAGCGAGACCACTTGCCCCCAGGTCCTGTGGGTGTGAGCCCTGCAAAGCCCTGGCAGCTTCATTCCCTGAGAGGGGGTCAGGGGGCATGCCAGGCATCAGGTGCTGGCGGGGGACCAGGGCCAGGCTGTCCAGGGCACCAGCAGCAGACAGATCAACCCAAGTGGGCCTCATGGAGGCTGCACGCTCAGCAGGGGCAACACCAGGGCGATAGTTTGTGTTCCAACACTGACACCTTGTGGCACAAAGAGCAAAAACAGCTGGAAATGCTCTGAAAACCTTGGCTCCTGTGTGGGGAGGTTGTCCAGTTCCCTTCTCTCAGGTCTTTACTGGTCAGGCCCTGCCCCCTGGAGTAAGTTAGCCTTCCTGGGGGCTTTGTGATCATCACTGATGAGAGAAATCCAGGGAGAAAAGAAATATTTCCAAGCCAGACCAGTTGAAGGCTTGATGCCAATTCCATCATATGAAAACGTATCCTGTCAGTCTGAATTCCGACCTAGGGAGTGGTGACCCAGCACTGCCTCGGGGCTAGTCGCAGGAAAGACCTCGGGACAGCGCACACCCCTTCCTGGCTGGACTGACCATGCTCACGCTTGCTGGAGCAGAGACGGCTCCTCACCTTCCTGTGACACCAGTTCAGGAAGGGGCCCTGCCGTCCACCTGTTGCACCATGGGTTAGTCAAGACTCCGTCACGGCTGTCAGGAGCCAAACGAGGCAAGCTTAAGCCTCACCTCGCTGGAAAGATGCCGAACGAACTTACAGAAATGAAGATCCTGGCAAGCTGGGGGAGGGCCCAGCTGGGATGTGAACCAGTCAGGGCAGTCCTGCTCTAGTCTCCTCCCCATCGGCCTCATCCTCCACCTGCAGGGGCTACGGTCTGGCAGCCCACACTCAGCATAGCCGACGCCAGGGGAGCCGTTTGCTCCATCCTGGGGAAGGGTGCTGATCAGCTTGCTCAGGCTGGGTGTGTGCTCCTGGGCTGGTGCCTGGTGCCAGGGAGATGACATCCTGAGCTAGGCCCCTGCCAGTCACACCCTGGCCCCTGAGGCCGCTGGCCAGGAGTGCTGAGGAGACAAGACGGATGGGACGCTTACTTGGCAGGCACACATTAAAGGTTACCACAGTCCATCCTGCAGGGGCTGGCACCCCCCCAGGTTTCTGTGTTGTTTTGTTTTAGTAAACTCTTAATTAAAGGACACTTTTTTTTTATTTGACAGTTAGAATTATAGACAGTGAGAGAGAGACAGAGAGAAATGTCTTCCTTCCGTTGGTTCACCCCCCAAATGCCTGCCACAGCTGGCGCTGCGCCGATCCGAAGCCAGGAGCCAGGTGCTTCCTCCTGGTCTCCCATGCAGGTGCAGGGCCCAAGCACTTGGGCCATCCTTCCCAGGCCACAGCAGAGAGCTAACCTGGAAGAGGGGCAACCGGGACAGAATCCGGCGCCCCAACCGGTACTAGAACCCGGTGTGCCGGTGCCATAGGCGGAGGATTAGCCAAGGGAGCCGCGGCACTGGCCCTGAAGGACAGTTTTTAAAAAGTGGAATTAAAAGACAAGTTTATTTTGGTGCAAAAAAAAAAACAAAAACCTGAAATCCATGCATAGGTTCTTCATGATGTGTATTTGCTGTCAACTTTTTTGAGGACTCTCGGACACACAGGAAAGTAGACGAATCCTAAGCATGTGGCTGGACAAAGTCTCACCAATTGCGGCGGCTTCAACACTGCTTCCCCAGAGTCCACGCGTTGGAGACTTAACACGCAAAGTCATATATTAGCGGCATTTGGAGGTCTGGGAGGTAACTGGGTCCTGAGGACTCAGTCTTTGTGAATGGGTTAATCCCTTCGTGGATTAGTGGGTAACAGGCTAGCGGGTGATCACAAGAGTGGCCACTCGGGCTGTCTCCTGGGAGCCCTCTCACCTTGCGATCCCTTGAGACTCTGCAGAGATTCCCCCACTGGCAAGGAGGCTCTCACCACGCGGCCCCTCAACCTTAGACTTCCGCCCCTCAGAACCGTACAAAATAAACTTCCCTTTACAAATGACTCGGTCTCAGGTGTTCAGTTACCACCACAGAAGACAGCCTAAGATGCTACTGAACACACCTGCGCAGCCAGCACCCTGATGGAGAAGCAGAACGCGGCCAGCATCCCAGAATCCATCGTGCTATTCCCCCCGCCCCCGCTCTCCTCCCCTCCAGCGTAAACACTGGCCTGATGTCTCAGCCACGGCAGCTGGATCGATGTTACTTTACAGAAGCGCAGCCAGTCAGTGTTGTTCTTTTAACACCGGACTTCTTACACGCAGCATCGTGTTTATGAGATTCATCCGCGTTGCTCTGTGTACTGCAGTCTTTGCTTTCAGCATTCTGATGCACAATACCCTGAAAGGGCTTTAGTGTAGATGGGCATCCTCACTGTGAAGAGGAAGATCCAAGTGTCTACTACTATGAGACTTTACCTAGGCATTTTAACAAATGTACGTACGTACGTACGTATGTGTGTATGTATTTGAAAGGTAGAGTGACAGAGAGCGATGGAGAGTCAGAGATCTTCCATCCACAGGGTCACTCCCCCAATGGCTGCAATAGCTTAGGCCAAGCCAAAGCCAGGATTGTGGGGAGCAATCCGGACTGGACTGAGTTACTGGAATTAAGACTTATTCTATGCATCTGCTCCCCCACAATATGGCACTGGGAGAGGAGGAAACAGCTTCTACGCAGCTGCCTCTTGCCAACTTGAGTGATGACCTCCAAGAGCTGATCCTGCTCCTGATTGGAGGAGAGCAGCGTACTCGGCGTGTGGGCAGCCGAGTTGGGATTGGCGGAGGAGGACTATAAAGGAGGAGAGAGACAACATGCACCAGGAACATCTAGGGGGAACATCTATCTGAAGGAACACCTGTGCAGCCCCCGAGAGAGCCGGCTGGCGGTGTGCCGCTCCCCCGCGGAAGTGGGGAAAGCGGCTAGGGGGAACCGCCCTTCCACGGAGGTGGAAGGGACGGCAGCCAACCCGGGAAGAACCAGCAGCAAACCCGGGGAGGGCCGAGCAGACGAAAGAACAGCGCAGGGTCCTGTATCGTTCCTCCACGAAGAGGGGGAGCGACATAATGGTGCCGTGACTCGGATATGAAGCCTAGGCAGGGTTTAGTGTTGTTCCTCCACGAAGAGGGGGAGCGACAAGGATTCAGGAACTCCATCCTGGTCTCCCACGTGGGCCATCTTCCACTACCTTCCCAGGTGCATTAGCAGGAAACTAGGACAGAAGCGGAGCAGCAGGGACTTGAACTGGCACTGCGGTGTGGAATGCTGGTGTCACAGTAGCAGCTCAGCCTGCTGCACCACAACACTGATGTCTTACCTAGGCATTTTTTTTGACAGGCAGAGTTAGACAGTGAGAGAGAGAGAGAGAGAGAGAGAGAGAGAGAGAGGGAAAGGTCTTCCTTCCGTTGGTTCACCCCCCAAATGGCTGCTGCAGCCGGCACGCCACACCAATCCGAAGCCAGGAGCCAGGCGCTTCCTCCTGGTTTCCCATGGGGTGCAGGGCCTGAGGCACTTGGGCCATCCTCCACTGCCTTCCTGGGCCACAGCAGAGAGCTGGACTGGAAGAGGAGCAACCGGGACAGAATCCAGCGCCCCAACTGGGACTAGAACCCCAGGGTGTGGTTGCCACAGGTGGAGGATTAGCCAAGTGAGCCGCAGCGCCTGCCATCCTGAGCATTTAAATCTTAGAATTTTATGCTGTATTATGTCCTCCTTTGAATACATATGTCAATTCATATTAATTAATATATAATGCTGTCACATGAATTTAAAAATAGATTTTATGATGGGGCCAGCATGGTGGCATAGTGAGTTGTCACTACCTATAACACTGGCATCCCACATGGGCACCAGTTTGAATCCCAGCTGCTCCACTTCTGATCCAGCTCCCTGCTAATGCTCCTGGGAAAGCAGCAGGATGGCCCAAGTGCTCCCTGCATCCATATGGGAGACCCAGATGGAGTTCCAGGCTTCAGCCTGGCCCAGCCCTAGCTGTTGCAGCCATTTGGACAGTGACCCAATGGACGGAAATCTCTCTGTAACTCTGCCTTTCCAATAAATAAATGAATCCTTTTTTAAAAAAATGTATATTTTATTAGGAGGTTTACACCATGATAAAGTGCTGTATGCTCTTGGGGCCCACTACCTTTTTACACCCAGGGCCAGCCAGACAAGTCGCTAAGCAACACAGCCCCCTGGTGGTAGCCACCTGAATTGCACGTTCCCCCACAGAAGGTTATTCCTGGCTTTTCAAACCAGGCATTTCAAGTGTCACAGGCAAAACTTGTTATATTTGAAACAGTGATCATTTGTGCAAATAAAAGAGCTACACTTCAGGGAGGACATCTGACCTAGTGCTTAAGAGGCCAGCTAGGAAGCCGGCTTCCCATGGCGGAGTGCCTGGATTGGATACCTAGTTTCCTGCTAATGCAGACCCTGTGAGGCAGCGGTGAGAGTTCGAATAGCTGGGCTCCTAACACTCACGTGGGAGACCTGCACTGAGCTTCTGGCTCCTGCCTTCAGTGCCAGCCCAGCCTCAGCCGTTGTGACCATTTGGGCAGTGAATTGGTGGATGGGAGCATTCGCTCGTGTGTGTGTGTGGGGGGGGGGCGCTCATGTGTTGTGTATGTGTGTGTCTCTTCCCCTCTCAGATTATCTCTCAAATAATTTTTTAAAAAGTTTAAATATAAAAGTGTTCCATCTTCATGAAGTTGTACTGACTCAGGATATACATCCATCTCTAAAATTAAGATGAAAAATTTAAAGTGATGGGGGTCAGCGCTGTGGTGCAGTGGGTTAACGCCCTGGCCTGAAGTGCCAGCATCCCATTTGGGCGCCGGTTTGAGACCTGGTTGCTCTGCTCCAGATCCAGCTCTCTGCTGTGGCCTGGGAAAGCAGTGGAACATGGCCCAAGCCCTTGGGCCCCTGCACCCACGTGGGAGACCCAGAAGAAGCTCCTGGCTCCTGGCTTTGGATCGGCACAGCTCCGGCCATTGCGGCCAATTGGGGAGTGAACCAGCAGATGGAACCCCCCCCCCGGCCCCGCCTCTCCTCTCTCTGTGTAACGCTTTCAAATAAATAAATAAATCTTAAAAAATGTAAAGTGATGACTACCATTTATCAAGTAACTATGCTGCGTCAGGTGTTATTCCAGAGTCTTCCCGTCAGGGATTCTGGGTAATCCTTCCAGCTATGCTCTGAAGCCTCTAGTGTTGTCTGCTCTCAGAGATGCAGAAACAGAAGCTTCAAGTTCAGTAATCACCTGCAGGTACGCAGAGGCAGGATTTGAACTCAGCTCTCCCACAGTCATTCTCTCTCTGACAGGACGTGCCCAGCTCTGCAGCGCTCACTCAAGGTTCCTTCTGGCAGGAGCCCCACCCCCACCCCCATCCCCGCCAAGGAGTGCTGGAGCCAAACAAGAACTTGCCCTTCCTCCCGATTCTTCCCTTGGGCACAAATCCCTGCGGCCCTTCTCTCCGCATCCATTCCCAGAGGCGGACGAGCTGGCTTTCTGACTAGTAGGAGCCCAAGACATCGGTTGGGCCCTGCACTGGTCGGTGAGGCTAATACACCTAATGTCCAGGAGCCACGTGGTGTTTCCGCGTCGTCCTGTGCCTGGCCAGCGTCAGGACCACTGAGGCCGGAGGATGAGCGGCTCCAGGGCAACGGGAACCTTTTCCACGTTCGCACTGAAGTTCTCCTGTCTCAGAAACCCCTCCGTCTCAGGAAGCTGACTTTCCTCCCAATCCTGGGCACGCAGGCCCCGGCTGCCCTAGATCCCGAGAGAGGACGAGACATTCCTTCAGCCTCCGCGTCTCTGACCTGCTGGTCCATCCAGCCGTTGCCAGTCTGCACTGGGCCCAGGGTTCTCAGGGGCTTGCCCTGCCTGGCTGCACGGGAGGTGGCACATCCCTTGTGTTCCGCAGGCGGGGTGTGATCCTGGCTCCACCTCTCACTGGCTCTGTGGCGTCTGGCAAGCTCTTTCACTGACTCCAACCTCAGAACCTAACTCTTGGGTTAGTACCGATCTCTCTAGGCTGTGGTGGAAATTAAATGAGAAAATGCAAAAGTTTACAAGCGGTCAGTCCACAGGGCGTGAGCAATAAAGGGCAGCCCTTGGCATTTCCCTCTGGCCCTGGTACCCAGGGCAGTCACACCGCCCCCGGGGTATTCTAAGTCTTTAAACTTAGTAGGAAATGCTTCCCCGGTACAAGCGAATACATCACACATACAATATGAGGAGGAACAAGTCATGTCCTCCACATATAGCAGCCCCTCCGCCCCAGCTTAAAGTAGGATAGTACCAATGCTTTTGAAGTTTCGTGTGCCCCCTCTTCGTCATCACCTGCCCCGTGAGAGTCCCAGCTAATCCGAATTTTGTGTTTATCACCTCCTCGCTTCTGCTGTGTTTACTGCAGATTTCATGTCTCCCCAAATAATATTGTGTTAAGATTTGGCTCCTGGGGTACTGATCCAAACACAACCACTCTTACTTTGTCTTTTCACTCTGAGATTCATGGGTGAGGCCGTGGTTCGTCTATTACTGTCCCTTGGTGTACAGCATGCCACTGTTAGAATGTACCGTGATTCAGCGTCCACTCCCCACCGCCGGGACACTGGGTGGTTGCTAGTGTTTTGCTGATACACACAGGGCTGCACAGACTTAGCTCTCCCGCGGCACTTGTGCCCAAATTACTGGAGGGCGTCGGTCTAACCTCAACATTGGTCTAAGCTCAACATCCTTATCGAGGGCCCCAGGGCGAAAAGCCCGCTCTCCGGTTTGGTTTTTCTTCCTCCTTGGAATTCTGAGTCCAACACTCTCCTCTCCATTTAAACTCTGTCTTCCTGTATTTTATACCAGCTTTATGATTGTGAGTGACAGACAAGCTCGGTGCAAAGGAGATTAGAACAAAAAGGAGAGGGGGCAGGGGCGGCGCAGGAGGCGCATCTGGGGACCAGCGACCCAGCGGCCCGCTGGGGGACTGGTTCTTTTGTCACGGCCACCGTCTCTCTGGGCTTGGCCCTCTCTGTCTTCCTCCATCCTCAGACAGGCTCCTCTCTCCTCAGAACCAGAGGGCCGAAGTCTCCTCAGGTTCACATGGGCCCAGGTTCGAGGCCAGCCACAAACCACACCTGGCCTCGGTGACCCTTTTTAAAAAGTCTCCTGGCATCTCATTGGCTGTGCCTGGTCACCTGCTTATCCCTAAGCCAATCTCTGCGGCCAGGGCCATGCAGCGTACTGCTCTGATTGGTCAGGCCTGAGCCACAAGCTCACCTCTTGAATTGGGGTGGAGTCAGCTGGAGCCCGGAGTTTGTGTACCGGGTGGGCTGGGGGCTCCTCACAGGCAATGGGGGCGCTGTTTCCAGGTCCTGACCCGGTCCCGCGCGGGCCCTGGCTGCCGAGTCGCTCTCCTCCTGGACGCTCCTGGGCTTTTTTCACTTTCAGAGCTGGAGCTGAGGGCTTTACATTTTCCTAATTTATTCTCAAAACACCGCCATTGTGCGCTCCCCTGCGAGCACTCTCCGCTTGCGGACCACACGTGGGACAGACGTCTCACCCGCAGCCCGAGGCATCTTCAGAGGCTTCTGTGGGTCCTCACCTTCCTCGGATGCGACACAGAACGGGGGTGGTTGCCCCTTTACAGATTCACCCGGTCTCTGGTTCCTGCACGCCAGCAGCCCGAGAGGAACTGAACCCTGCGGGCAGCCTCCCTCAGGCCGCATGCAAACCCCAAGATGCCTGCGGCCCCCCCGCCACTGCAGGTTAGGAGAGCAGCCTCGAGGTCGCACCTCAGTCCCTGACCTACAGAAACACCAAGCGCCCCAGGAAACCACTGTCAGGAAAGGGGGACAGTCCTGACCTTGTTCCTGACCTGTAAGGAAATGAATCTCAGATTTCACTGTTCAGGGTGACAGCTTTTTTCTTACAACAGATACTGTATTAGTGTTCTACAGAGAAACCATCTAACTGAGAGAGAGATTTATTTTTTAAGAAATTGGTTCACACAATTGTGGAAGCCTGCAAGTCTAAAATAAATCTGATGGGGTAGGCTGTGGGGCTGGAGACCCGGGGAAGAGCTATCATCCAGTCCAGAGGTGGTCTGATGGCAGAGTGCTTTCTTGCTTGGGGAAGAGTCAGTCTTTGTTCTAGGAAGGCCTTCAACTGGTGGGGCGAGGCCCACCCACATGACTCAGTCTGTTTATTTTTAAGATTTTTATTTACTAGCCGGTGCCGCGGCTCACTAGGCTAATCCTCCGCCTAGCGGCGCCGGCACACCGGGTTCTAGTCCCGGTCGGGGCGCCGGATTCTGTCCCGGTTGCCCCTCTTCCAGGCCAGCCCTCTGCTGTGGCCAGGGAGTGCAGTGGAGGATGGCCCAGGTGCTTGGGCCCTGCACCCCATGGGAGACCAGGAAAAGCACCTGGCTCCTGGCTCCTGCCATCGGATCAGCGCGGTGCGCCGGCTGCAGCGCGCCGGCCGCGGCGGCCATTGGAGGGTGAACCAACGGCAAAAGGAAGACCTTTCTCTCTGTCTCTCTCTCTCACTGTCCACTCTGCCTGTCAAAAAAAAAAAAAAAAGATTTTTATTTACTTATTTGTGTGAGAGAGATCTCCCATCTCCTGGCTCATTCCCCAAAAACTCAAAATGGCCAACAGTGGGCCAGACCATGGCCAGGGCCTGGGAACTCAATCTGGGTCTCCCACGTGAGTGGCAGGGACCCAGCCACTTGAGCCATCAGCTGCTGCCCACCAGGATGGACATTATTAGGAAGCTGGAATCAGCAGTGCAGCCAGGAACTCAAACCCAGGCTCCCAGGATGGGATGCAGGTGTCCAAGCAGCATCTTAACTGTGCCACCACACTCCTGCCCCTCCGTCTAAATTAAATGCTAATCTCTTAAAAAAAAAAAAAAAAGCCCACACCTTAACAGAATCAAATATTGGGCCTTGTGGCCCAGGTACATTGATACATAAAATGGACCATCAGAGATAGCTTATATCAGTTTGAGTGCCCTAATTTAGTAACACCTTTTCATAAATTCTGAGCTTGTATTGAATTTTATCAAGCAATTACTTTTATATTAATGCTCTCATTTGTCTATGAATTATTTTAAAATTTGTTAAGTTTTCAAGTCTAAAGCCATTCCTGCACGGTTGAGATAAATCCGACTTGACCAAAAAAAGTGTCTCTCAGTGTGTCCTTCCCTTGCCATTCCTGCTGCCTGGGAGGGGCCCACAGGCTGTGGGAGGAGCCTGGCTGGGGCCTGAGAGCAGCCGGCATCACAGTCCTCACCCAGACAGGGCAGGGCTGGAGGACCTCCTGGCCCTCTAGTAGTTGGGGGGAGGGTGCTCGGGAACAGCTATGGGAGCAGATGTGAGACAGACAGGCACTCTCCCCATGCCGCGGGTGGCCTTGAGCTTCAGCCCAGCCCACCCTGGGGACTGTATAGAGCACTCTTCAGCCCTGGCTTCACTGAAGGTTCCCTGAATGAAGAGAGTCTTTGTTCTACGTGAGCCCCCTCTTGCTCTCCAGAGCAGACGTGTGCAGAGTTGGCCAAACCCCAAGGCGGACTGAGGCCACGGTCCTCCAGCCTCCAAGTGGAGGTTACCAGACTGCACAGTCCGCCCCCAGCACAAGGTCAGGGACACTTGACTTCAGAGCACCCCCAGATTCCATCATTTGCTGGGATGACTCACAGAACTTGGGAAGGTACTAAGCTTAGGTGCAGTTTTATTCCAGCAGAAAGATACGAATCACCATCAGCCAAGGGAGGAATGTCCTTGGGCAGAGTCTGGAGGGGTCCAAACATGGTGATCCAGGCATCCTCTCCCTGGGGAGTCATGGACAGCGCTCCTGGCTCCAACCACGACAGGTGACGGTCCTCACAGAGCGTTCACTGGACAGCTACCCAAGCCTTTGGTGTCAGTTACTGTGGGAGACCACGTGGCTGACTGCTGGTCTCTGGTTCCTCCACGTGGCCAGAGTCCCCCAGCACACAGTGGCACTTCCGTCAGGCAGGACAGCCCAGGGCCTGGAGATCATCTCCACCCCAGTGGCCAAGAGCAACGTCCAGAACTCTTTCCAGTGAGGTTAATTCCTCATTGCAAAAGGGCATGCTACAGAGCCAGCGTCCAACAATGCAGAGTAGTGAAGCAGTGAGAAGCCTGGGTACTGAGTTCACAAGCCTCTGGTCCCTGTCCTGGCTTTCCCACTTTGCAAATTCGTGATCTGCTTTGATTGTCCTGTCGGTGCTCCCCAGCCAAAGGCCATCAGGAACATCCCAGGAGCTGGATAGATGTGGGCTTATTGGTTCTTGCTGCAACTGAAAAGACTTAGGGCAGGTGCTGCGACGCAGCAGACTAAGCCACGGCTTGCAATGCCAGCATCCCATATAGAAGCACTGGTTCGAGTCCCAGCTGCTCTGCTTCCCATCCAGCTCCTGGCTAATGCACCTGGGAAAGCAGGAAGAGATAGTCTGAGCGTTTAGGTCCCTGTCCCCGACATGAGAGATCTAGATGGCGTTCTAGATTCTTGGCTTCAACCTGGGTACCCAGCCACTGCATACATCTGGGGAGTGAACCAGCGGATGGAAGATCACTCTCCCTCTTCCCTTCTATGTCACTCTCAAAGAAAGCAAAGACCAAGGTGATGGGAGAACAGTGGAGTGTTTCGGTGACTTGGGTGTGTGTGTTGGGGAGTCCTTACTGCAGATTTGGGGCTTCTGTGAGGTGATTTTAGGGAATGTTCAAGGAAATGAAATTTTGCACTGGATTTGGTACTGTCAGGAAGTGGAGGCAATTCTACAACTGGGATTTTTTTTTTTTAAGATTTTATTTGAGAGGTAGAGGTACAGAGAAAGGGAGAGACAGACAGAGAGGTCTTCCATCTGCTGGTTCACTCTCCAGATGGCCTCAATGGTTGGAGCTGGGCTGATCTGAAGCCAGGAGCCAGGAGCTTCTTCCAGGTCTCCCATGTGGGTGCAGGGGCCTAAGCATGTGGGCCATCTTTCACAGTTTTCCCAGCTGCATTAACAGGGAATTAGATGGGAAGAGGAGCAGCTGGGACACAAGACACGAACTGGTGCCATATGGAATGCCCCCAACTGGGCATGTTTGTCATTTTTACCTAGGAGGTGGGAGAATAGGGCAAGGCCAAAGAAACTGTGATTAATAAAGAAATGGTAATCACGACACAGGAGAGGGGAAGGCCTGCACATTTTTTTGCAGTTTCACAGTGAACTTGTCTTCGTCCACATTTAGACACATTTGTGTAGTCATCTCATTCCTGTCCTGCTGCCTCCCAGCTGCGGTCACCCTGCCAGGGATTTGTGTTCACCACGGCCCTGCAGCCAGGGCTGGATCTGCTCCAGCAGACAGGGTAGGGGCTGTTCCTTGTCCGTTCAGCCTTGAGTCTCATCATCAACATCAGGGAGAAAATGACCCTGCCCAACACATGAGGCCGCTGTGCGGATTAGGAAAATGATGTCAAATGCCCACCTCAAAATAAAACACGACAGCAGTAAGTTCCATCTTTAGTATGATGGAAAAGTAAGTTTGAGATAAAATGGGGAAGTGGAGAGTCAAGGCCAAATCCAGCAGAGGCAGAGGGAAGAGGGGTGCTGAGACAGGACATCCCGAGCCCAGGTCTCTCCTGAGGCTCCCACTGAGACTGCCCTGGGCCAGGGCAGCCATCCTTGTGTGTGGGATTGTGTGTGTTCAAATAAGAGTGTACACCTTTGTGTGTGGGAGCTAAGTGTGCCAGCAATATATGAAAAAAGTTCCAATGCCACGATCAAGAAGGATTTGTCCCAGGAATGCAAGGGTGGTTTAACATCCAAAAATCAATGAAGGTAAAACACGTAGAATATTGGACAGAATCTATAGCATTGTCTCAGTAAGCACAGAAAAATACTTCCCTTTCGAATAAGAAAACAGTCAACAAACCAGGAAGAGAACTTTCTCAAACTAATAAAGAACATTTAAGGAATGTTAGCACTGAATGGTGAAATACTTAATGCTTTCTCCCCATACCAGGAACGAGACCAAAGCTGTCAGCACTTGCCACATCTGTTTAGTGTTGTTCTGGAGGTCCCAGTCAAGGCGATTAGGCAAGGAAAAGACATTCAGATCAGAAGGAGGAAGTCAGGCCATCTCGATTTACAGATAACGTGATCTGTGCATAGACAATTCCAAGCACCAGAGCTAATAAAGCAGTTCAGTACGATTGCAGACTACATGATCAATATACAAAAGTCAATTTTTTCCCCTAAAATAGCAATGAACAATCTGACAATGCGATTGAGAAAGTAATTCCATTTACATTACCATCAAGAAGAATAAGATACTTAGGAAATAAACTTATGCAAGTGCAAGTCTCATATCCTGAGACGAGCAGGAGCAAGGCAAAGGAGAAAGGGAAGGGGGTGAGAAGGACGTGCTGGGATTCTCCACGCCTGAAGCCGCCCCAGATCCATTCTGCTCGGGGACCAACGTGATGTCGCGGAAGATCGTCTGAGAGACCAGACCCTGGCATGGGAGAGCCAGGGAACTCCAGCCCAGGAGGACAGTGGTTGTGCCCAGCACAGACCTGGGGTCAGCCTCCCGCCTCTGAATGGTCAGTGTGTGGCTTCACAGTTCTGGGGTCCCTGGGCAGCCTCAGGTCTGTGCCCCTGGAGGCCGCAGCCCCGAGGCCCGATGCTTCAGAGCGGCCCTCAAGGCCTGCAGGATGGCATCCTGGCTGTTCCGCACGTTGTAGTCACTGAGCTGCAGCAGGTGGTCAAAGTCTTCCTCCTTGTAGGTCATGTTGAAGAGGGCATAGGGGGAGGTAGGCCCGGTGAGGTCCACTTGGCCAGCCTGGAGCTCTGCAGGGCTGCGCCGGACACCTGCCCAGGGGTGGGAGAGGGTCAGGAGCAGGACCAAGCATCCCAATGGGGCGCAGGGAGGGGCTGCCACCCACTCAGGGTCCCCATTTTCTCCCAGCTCTGTGTCCTTTGCCCAGAAACACAGATGCGGGCAATAGGACACTGTTTGGAGGTCTGAAGGGTCTCTTGCTTGCCTATTTCCTTGTAGCAGTTCTACTACTGGGGCAACCGCAACATATCTATCACTTCCGGGTCACGCATAAGCAGCCAAAACAAGCAAGTCAACTATGTTTGTGAATGGATTCTTGCAGCTCATGATTGAAACAAGGGGGCTTTTTAGTGTTCAAGAACCAGTCTTTGTTGAGAGAGAAGACTTCTTTAGAATTCTAGGATGTGGGCTAAGCACGTTAAGAGTGAGGCAGGCAGACTGGGAATTCTAGTGAGAGCTAGGAAGCTGGGAATCCATGCTCCAAGGCGATTTGTTTTTCCCACCCAAAACAGGTAGAATTCTGACAAGCTGGTGAGAGGAGGGAAGAGGAAGGAAGGCAGAGAGGGTTCAAATTTCGGGATCCCTGGAGCAGAGAGTAGGAGCCCAGCCTGGGCTTGATTTGGTTGATGGAGAGGCCACTGAACACCCCACACTGAGCAGGTGAGCAGAATGGCCAAGGAGCAACCAAGCGGCCAAAGGAGCCCTGCTGTGGTAATGTAGAGGACGCCAGCCCAGCGAGGTGGCAAACGCAGGGCCCTGGCTGGGTGGAGGGAGCTTTCAGCCATGCTCAGGGCAGACCATCCTCCCCCTAAAGGGGCAGCAGGTGAGGGGCCCAGGACAGGGCCTATGAGGGGCCGGGCTGCCTGGCTGTCGGGGGAGGGGTCGCCTCACCAGGGGCCGAGTGGTCCTTGAAGGAGGCGTTGACCAGCGGGAAGTGCAGCAGGACAGGGGCCTCGGGGCAGGTGGGGTCTGAGAAGAGGTGGCACTCGCCCGGCTGGCGCTGGTCCTGGGGGCTGGGCTGCATGTGGGGGAAGGGCAGCCCGCGGGCTCGGCAGTACAGCTCCGTCTGCTGCAGTGCCTGTTGGCAGGGGCGGCCACAGGAACCCGGTCACCCCAGACCAGCACACCCCAGCTTCTCCCTCAGGTTCAAGACAACAAGCAGGTCTGGCCCGTCCCTGGCCAGCTCAGTCATGCAGTACCTCAGAGGGGGGCCAAGGGCTTGGCGCATGCACAGCTGCTGGCTTAACATCTTTAGGTGGGTTCAGACCTGGCGGCCTCCCCTCCACTTTGGATTGCTCTTCCCACATTATTCAAGTCCCAGAGCCTAGAGGGCCTGCATGGGGGAGCTCCATCTGCACCCCAGCCCTGCCTTCCAGCTCGGTGCCCCGGTGCCCCTTCCGGGCAGGCTGTGGTGAGGCTCCTCCCAGCACCACCTCAGCCCTTCCCGATGCAGGACCCTGGCTGGAGCCATGGGTCTCCCCTCCTGCCCATGAGGACCCAGCAGGTATGGGATAGTGGCTCAGTGACCCTGCTTCTCGCCCCTGGGGCTTGGCCTGGCTGGGGGCGACCAGCAGCACCTCAAAGTGCGAGGACAGGGAGTAGTCGAAGGAGAGAATGAGGTCCAGCTTTCGGCCTGGCCGGAACATGCAGGGGCAGCTGGTGTTGATGAAGTAGCCGGCGTCCACCAGGCAGAGCTGGGGCTCCTGGGGAGTCAGCTGGCCAGGGGTGGAATCCAGCGGACTGTCTGGCAGGACAGGCAAGGACAGCTGGAGGCGGCCACCCTGCTACAGGTGGCCCAGCTGCCCTCTCCCGACCACATTCAGCTCCGGGTCCCTTCCTTCCCCGTGGACATCCCAGACCCTCCCCCAGACCTTCCAACAGGATCTTCTCAAAGCCACACCCGAGAAGCAGATGTCATGACACTCAAGGCCTCAGCCAGTCAACAGCCACGGGCCACTGCTACCCAGGGATACATGCTTGTCCTAACATGGCGACTCCTCCACAGCCCTTACCTGCCCAGGTGGAGAAGTCCCTCTGGCTGTAGTAGTCCTGGTGCAGCTGCAGGCCCTGGAGGAAGTTGGTGCTGTGCTGGTGGAGTGGCCTGCCCGTCAGGAAGCCCTTCAATGCCTGGGCCAGGGCCGTGCCAGGCTGCAGCCACGACGCCTCCATCCAGGAGGAGGGCTGTGGGGAGGCAGGGGGGCGCTCCTTCTCTGCAGCTTGAGAAACACACGTCGGTCCAGTGAGGGCCTGGAGACGCCTGCCCCTCCTCCCCGCAGACGCTCTATCAGGGAAACAGCCTCATGCAGGCCAGCGTCCCGCTGCTGCCACCACTCCTACCCATGTTCCTGATCTTGTCCTTGAGGTGGTGCGTCCAGGCCTCGCCAGAGCTGCCGAGGTCATGCCAAGCATCCAGCAAGTTCAGGGAGAAAATGTTGCTCCAGATACCTGGAGGCCAACCCCCCCGAGAGAGGTCAGCCCTGGGGTCCCAGTGCCGTGCCTGCCCCACGCGGAGGCCAGAGGTCCCAGCCTTGGGTGCTGATGGCAATGGGGGTGAAGACAGGGCTGTGCCGCAACAGCTCTTCCCACTGCCCAGCCCTGCCCCCTCGCCCTGGGGCTCTCCCACATCTGAGCCACAGGACTCAGGGTGACTGACCCCCCCACACCCGTCACCTTCCAGAAAGCAGATGCGGGGCTCAGGCAGCCTCCTCATCAGCCGCCCCATGAAGAACTCGGAGCCGAAGAGCTCAGGGGGGACGAAGGCGCCGTACTTGAGGAACCCAGCCTCGTAGGGGGAGAACTCCACCCACTCTGATGGGGTGGACAGAGATTGGGCGTGAAGGGAGTGGCCTGGGGAGCCCAGCTCGGGCAAGGGCCTCAGCCTCCCTCCAGCCTGGCATCGACTCTGCACATGTGAGGAAGGCACACTCCTGGGCTGACCATGCCCCCACCCCGCCTGGTACTCTGTGCCTGCTCTGAGCACAGGGCACTCCCCTGGCTGGCCTCTGACTCCATCACACCCACACCCCTGTGGAAGACTGCAGATGGGCAGAAGTGTCCAGTTTGGGAGCCCTGGGTGCAGAGGATTTGGGGAGCTCAGGCGTTGGAGCAGGGCCGTACCTTTGAAGTCGAGGGTCTCCAGATTGTTCTCTTTGACATTGAGGCTCAAGTAGAGGGGCAGGGGGTTCTGCCCCCGCTCCAGCGCGGCTCTCTGTCCCGACAGCTTCTGGTCCATCACCTGGGGTGGGAGGGCGTGAGGGCCTCAGGGAGGCTGGGGGCACCCACTCTGCTAGGACAGGGTCTGGGGAGGGGAGGCAGCTCCTCAAGTGGGAATCGGAGGGCCTGGGTGGGTGGGCACCGACTGTGCCCACTCCTGACCCTGTCGCCAGCCCCTAGCCCCACATCTTGTGCTTCCAGTGGCCCCATCTGTGAGTTTACAGGTGGAGCGGGTGTGGATTCTGACACAACAGACACAAAAGGCATGTATGTGCACGCATGCACACGCACACACACACAGCTTTCCAGAAAGGACCAGCGAGCCTGCTCCAGGATATAGTGTGAGCGACGCCAGCAGAGGGGCTGCCCCTTCCAGGTTCCCCTCAATGCAGTCCAAGTCTCAGCCCCTCCCCAGTGCTCTCCTGACGTCCTGCCTTCCGGGTCTCGCACACTGTGAGGTTGTACCAGTTGTTTATTCTTGCAATCTCTTCTCCATTGCCTCTTCAGAAAACCCCAAGCCCTGTCTTTAATGGTCTTTTTAGGGAACCTCCCCAGGTCCCCCTGGGTTCTAGGGGCACAGAAAGGCTGTCTTCTATCCCGGGTCAGGGATGCAAAGGAGGCTCAGCTCCAGCTCCAGGAGGGTCAGGGACCTGCACCTCCCTCTCAGGTTCTCCAAGCTGGAAAGGAGTCTGGTCACGGTGCTCCCAACCAGCCCTATCAGTCAGCCCTTTACTTCCAGAGCGTGTTAAACCCACAGATTTGGGGTCTCTACAGAGAATCAGCCTATCAGAAGTCACTTTGAAATTTGCCTTTTATTTTTATTTATTTATTTTTTGACAGGTAGAGTTAGACAGCGAGAGAGAGAGACAGAGAAAAAGGTCTTCCTTCCGTTGGTTCACCCTCCAAATGGCTGCACCGATCCGAAGCCAGGAGCCGGGTGCTTCCTCCTGGTCTCCCATGGGGTGCAGGGCCCAAGCACTTGGGCCATCCTCCACTGCCCTCCCGGGCCACAGCAGAGAGCTGGACTGGAAGAGGGGCAACCGGGACAGAATACAGCGCCCCGACCGGGACTAGAACCCGGGGTGCCGGTGCCGCAGGCGAAGGATTAGCCTAGTGAGCCGTGGTGCCAGCCGAAATTTGCCTTTTAAAGCAATCTCCCATGGGGCTGGCATTGTGGTATAGCAGGTTAAGCCACTGCCAACGACACCAATATCCCATATAGCAGCCAGTTTGTGTCCTGGCTGCCCTACTTCCAATCCAGCTCCCTGCTAATGCACCTGGGAAAGCAGTGGAAGATGGCCCAAGTGCTTGGGCCCCTGCACCCATGTGGGAGACCTAGATGAAGCACCTGGCTCTCCAGCCCTGGATGTTGTGGCCATTTGGGGAGCAGACCAGTGAACGGAAGATCTATGCTTCTCCATAACTCCATCTTTCAAATAAATAAATCTTTTTTTAAGATTTATTTTATTTATTTGAGAGTCAGAATTACAGAGAGAGGTAGAGACAGAGAGAGAGAGAGGTCTTCCATCTGCTGGTTCACTCCCTAGATGGCCGCAACGGCCGGAGCTGTGCCAATCCAAAGCCAGGAGCCAGGAGCTTCTTCCAGATCTCCCAAGGGGGTTCAGGGGCCCAAGGACTTGGGCCATCCTCCACTGCTTTCCCAGGCCATAGCAGAGAGCTGGATTGGAAGAGGAGCAGCTGGGACTAGAACCGGCGCTCATATGGGACGCCGGTGCTTCAGGCCAGGGCTTTAACCCACTGCGCCACAGTGCCGGCCCCTCAAATAAATAAATCTTTAAAACAAAACAAAACAAAACAAAAATATCTTCCCAGGTGATTCCAGCGACCAGCCCTGTGTGTGTCCGGGGCTTCTAGTCCAGCCTCCCACATGAATGGCAAAAGCCAGCGGGGCCAGTCTGTTTCCCTGTGCCCGGCAGCCCTTCTGGCACCCCTGCGTCCACTCTATTCACCGTCCCCAGGTGCTCCCCTGGCACCCACTAGGACCTGAGTCATGGAGAATCCACAGGAAAACCCCCAACAGGGCTCGAGCCCCAGCCATGGATGTTGCTGTTCTATCTACAAGTCAGTCCTCCAGGAGTGTGTGGAAGGGAAGGGAGGGAAGGCGGGCGGCTAATACCTGCAATGTCCCTTCTCAAAGTCTTCTGATCAGAAATCCTCTTCATTGCCCTTTTGATATGCACAGTTAGAGAAAAACTGTCCTTACACAACTTCTGCCTGGTGATAGTTTGGGGGAAGGGTTAGAACACCCCTCCACCTTCCAGAACCTTCGGTTCAGGGCCGGCATTGTGGCACAGGCATTAAGTCTCCACGGTCAAAGCCAGGATCCCATACTGGAACCATGGTTCAAGTCCTGACTGCTCCATTTCTGACCCAGCTCCCTGCTAATACACCTGGGAAAGCAGGAGAGGATGGCCCAAGTGCTTGGGCCCCTGCACCCACATGGGAGTTCCAGGTAGAGTTTCTGGTTCACGGCTTTGGCTTGGCCCGGCCCTGGTTGTTGGGACCATTGGGGAGTGAACCAGCAGATTGAGGATCTCAATTTCTCTCTTACTCTCTCTCTTTTTCTGTCTTTCAAATCTTCCAAAATAAATAAATAAATAAAATGTTCTGTTCAACACTGAAGAAAAACATGTAAGACTTTCTTAACCCAGGAGAAGGTCGGAGGAAAACTGACTGCTCGGGGAGGCAGCAGGTGCTGGCTCCAGTAGCTGGGCCCCTGCTCACCCACATGGAGACCAGGACTGAGTTCTAGGCTCCTGGCTGTCGCCTGGCCCAGCCACAGCTATTGCAGGCATCTGGGGGGTGTAACAGCAGACGAGAGATCCTCGTCTCTAAATATGTCTTTTTCTCTCTGTGTCTCTCTTACTTTCAGAAATACAAATGAAAAACCAGCATAGGTACTTATTTTTAAGAATACATAGTTGTCCATTAGCACTACAAAAATTCTCACTCTTGTGAACAATAACAACAAAAAAAATGACTACAGTGACCAGTGCTGTGGCGCAGTGGGTTAAAGCCCTGGCCTGCAGAGCCAGCATCCCATACAGGTGCCAGTGGGAGTCCCAGCTGCTCCACTTCCAATCCAGCTCTCTGCTATGGCCTGGGAAAGCAGTGGAGGATGGCCCAGAAGGCCCCTGTATCCATGTAGGAGACCCAGAAGAAGCACCTGGCTTCAGATCAGCTCAGTTCTGGCTATTGTGGCCATTTGGGAGTGAATCAGTGGATAGAAGGCCTCTCTCTCTCTTTCTCTCTCTCTCTCTGTGTGTGTGTGTGTGTGTGTATGTCTACCTCTCTCTGTAACTCTGTCTGTTAAGTAAATAAAATAAATCTTTTGAAAAATACAAAAAATAAAGCTCTGGCCTGCAGCACTGGCATCCCACATGGGCATTGGTTCAAGTCCCAGCTGCTCCACTTCTGATCCAGCTCCATGCTAATGTACCTGAGAAAGCAGCAGAGGATGGCCCAAAGGCCCCTGCACTCATGTGGGAGGCCCAGAAGAAGCTCCTGGCCGTTGTGGCCATTTGGGGGGTGAACCAACAGATGGGGAGATCTCACTCTCTCTCTCTAACTCTGCCTCTCAGGTAAATAAAATACAATCTAAAAAAAAAAAAAAAAAGAACTAAAAAATGACTACAGGGGCAAGTGTTTAGCTAAGCAGGTAAGACACTGGTTAAGATGCCTGTGCCCCACACTGGAGTGCATGAGTTTCATTCCTGGCTTTGGCTCCTGATTCCACCTTCCGGCTAATGAAGAAGATTCTTGAGGCAGCAGCAAAGCTCAAGGAATTGGGTTCCTGCTGTCCATGTGAGAGACCTGCACGGAGTGCCCAGCTCCTGGCTCTGGCCTGGCCTCGTTCTGGGCATCTCGGGCATTTGGGGAGTGAACCAGAGGATGGAAAATCTCTCCCTCTCTCCCTATCTCTCTCCCTCTCTCCCTCTCCCCCTCTCTCCCTCTCTCCCTCCTCTCCCTCCCTTGGACTGTCAAAGAAATTTCTTTAAAAATCAATCAGTAAAAATGACTATAAACCTAATACATAAAATCATTCATTAACTCATTACTAGAGGATCAAACGTAATTAAGTAAAAGTTTATTTTTATAGCCCGGGTTCAAACTGCACTTTCAAGCACCTTGTAAACTGAACTGTTAAGACAAGTTTCTCCTACCTACAGTAAGTGGCTGCTGCCTCCAGGCAGAAAACTCAGCCACTGAACATGAACTGAAATAGTAGATCCAACAGATACATAAGCCAGCGATGCAGGATCCAATATCAGAGCACCGGTTCAAGTCCCGGCCACTCTGCTTCCAATCCAGCTCCCTGCTAATGTTCCCCAGGGAAAGCAGCGGAGGGTGCACAGCCCCAGTGGTTACAGCCATCTGGAAAGGCAACTGGCAGATGGAAGATCTCTGTGTCTCTCCCTCTCTCTCTGTAACTCTGCCTTTCAAATAAAATAAACCATTTTTTTTTAAAAAAAGGAATGCATTCTTATTTTAAAATAATGTATTTCAAGTGGTTGTGCTGGTTTTATAAATTCAATGCCATGTCAAACAAAATCCCAATGCTGACCATGAAAATGGACTGGCTATTATGGAAAGAGAAGGACCACGGACCAAGAGGAGCCATGAGAATTCACAGGAAGAACCAAGGTGGCAATGGGGCAAACCCGCCCACAGATAATCGAGATTTATTACATAGGCAGTGTGCTGTGGCATAGGGGTAGAGAAGCAGGCCTGTTAAGATAGCAGAGAGCACTCAGGAAGTGTCCCAGGCATGGACGGAACCTGATACAGCACAGAAGTAGCAATGCAGATCCCTGGGGGGAATCTTCATCTTATAGAGAGAGGAGGAGAGACACAGAGATCTTCCATCTGCCAGTTGACTCCAGATGGCTGTAACCACTGGGGCTGTGCACCCTCCGCTGCTTTCCCCGGGGAACATTAGCAGGGAGCTGGATTGGAAGCAGAGTGGCCAGGACTTGAACCGGTGCTCTGATATTGGATCCTGCGTCGCTGGCTTATGTATCTGTTGGATCTACTGTTTCAGTTGATGTTCAGGAAGGGGCTGGCACTGTGGCACCATGGGTCCCATGTGGGCGCCGGTTCACCACATGAGCTGGTGCTGCCTACAACACTGGCATCCCATAATGATTCCAGGTTCAAGTCCCAGCTGCTCCACTTCTGATCCAGTTCCCCACGAATGTGCCTGGGAAAGCAGTGGAAGATGGCCCAAAGTATTTGAGCTCCTGTGTACCCACTTTGGGAGACCAGGATGGAGTTCCAGTCTTCTGGCTTTGGACTGGCCCAGCTTCACCTGTTGTGGCCATTTGGGGAGTGAGCCAGTGCATGGAAGATTTATCTGTCTGTCTTTCCCTCTCTCTTAACTCTGCCTTTCAAATAAATACCTTCAAATAAAAATAAAAAGTAAGTGAACTGGGGGATTTTCCTATCCACTGGAGAAAACAATCATTTATCTCTATTTACCTTATACATAGAGATAAATTCTGAAAGCATTGAAGTCCTATTTGTAAGAAATAATTCTTAAAAATGATTTATTTGAAAGGCAAAGAGATAGAATGAGACAGACAGAAATGTCTCCCATCTGCTGGTTCCCTCCCCAAATGCCCTCACAGCCAGGCCTGGGCCAGGCTGAAGACAGGAGGCAGGAGAGAACTCAGTCCAGGCCCCACACATGGGTAGCAGGGATCCAACCACTTGGGCCATCACTGCTGCCTCCCAGGGTGAGCTGGGTCAGAAGCAGAGACGCTGGGACTCAAACCAGGCCTTCTGCTATGAGATGCTGGTATCCCGAGCAGCATCTTAACTACTGCACGCATGCATCAAGAAATAAGTCTTTAAAACTTTCACGAGAATATATGGGGGGTGGTGAGGTGGGAGTGAGAACTGGCGTTGTGGCATAGCAAGTTAAGCCCGCAATGCTGGCATCCCATGTGGGTGCCAGTTTGAGTCCTGGCTGCTCTACTTCCAATCCAGCTTCCTGCTAATGAGCCTGGGAAAGCAGCAGAAGATGGCCCAAGTGTTTGGGCCCCTGTACTCACGTGGGAGACCCAGCAAAAAGCTCCTGGCTCCTGGCTTTGGATTGGCCCAGCTCTGGCCGTCGTGGCCATTTAGGGAGTGAACCAGCGGGTGGAAGACCTCTCTATCTCTCCCTCTCTCTGTCTGTAACTCTGCCTCTCGAATAAATATTTAAAAAAGAGAAAGAGAGTGAGTGAACCAGCACAAGGGAGCTCTCAGTGTGCTTCTCAAATAAAATTTTTTATAGAAACAATGTTATGTTTTTCTTAAGGATGCGTAACAAAGGTATATATTAAAGCTATATAAAATACATATTATGTGCAATGACACATTATTTATCATATAACAGAACAGCTCTGCATATGCCTGAGATGATAAACCCGAGTCTGGGATGCTGGGTACCCCTGGGGGTGGGCAGGCCCTGGGACTGGGAGGGGTGCACCGAGGCTTCAATGGCACCCATAGTATTTCATTTCTTGGGCTCCTTGGTGAGGTCATGCATCTTCATTACTTTATCATTTTCTTAGGTGTAAAGATTTTCATAAAAATGTTCAATAAATGTTGAGATTTGCATAATAAATATTTGCAAACTAATAAATAAAAAGTAAGAATGGCTGGTAGTTTCTCAACAGCACTGCACTTGCCAGTGAAGATAAAATTTAAAGAAAAAATTCTAAGATTAAACGAAAAACATTCATGGAGGAATTCTTTCTGGTTGGCTTGCACTATAATCATTCTCAAACACCTCATACTTGAAGATAAAGAAGAAGCCCTATGCACTAGTACACTCCATGGTCCACTGTTTTTGTTACCTGTGTTAGATACTTTTTGTCCTGTACTTGTTTCAAATGCTTTTGAAACTTTGTTCAGATAATTCTTGCTGGCAACACAATAGTATAGGGGGAAAAAATCACCATTTTGATAATTATCTCCATTAGTGTAAGGGTTAGCAGTTAATTTCCTTAGCTTCCTTAAAGGAGCATTGTAATAAAAAAAAAAAAATATGCCATGGGGCTGGCTTTGTGGCACAGTCTGTTAAGCCGCCACCCACATAGCCAGTGTCCCATATCAGAGTCCCGTCTGCTTTGCTTCCAATCCAGCTCCCTGCTGCTGCAGCTGAGATGGCCACGGAAGTGCCTTCATCCCTGCCAACCACATGGGAGACCCCAGTGGGGTTCTAGGCTTCTGGTTTCAGCTTGGCCTACACCTGGCTGTTGTAGCCATTTGGGAGTGAACCAGAGAGTGGAAGGTATTTCTTTCCTCTCTGTCTTTCTCTGTCTCGCTGCCTTTCAAATAAATAAAATTTTAAGATTTATTTATTCAAAAGGCAAGCTACAGTGAGAGAGGAAGAGAGATACAGAGATTGCTGGTTCACTTAGTTCCCAAATGATCCCAATGGCCAGGGCCATCCTATAACAAAGCTAGGAGCCAGGAGCTTCTTCCAGGTCTCCCACATGGTTGCCATGGACCCAAGCACTTTGGCCATCTTCCATTGCTTTCTCAGGTGCATTAGCAGGGAGCTAGATCAGAAGCGGAGCAGCTGGGACTTGAACCGGCACCAGCATCAGAAAAATATTTTAAATCACCAGTTTTTTCTTGATGGCAGAATAACATTAAGGAAAAACAATAGCTGGGATGTGGGTAGTGCTCACTCTATACCAAGGCACCACTGAGTTCTCAGAGCAAGCCTCTCAGGCAAGTGCAATCCTTGTCCCCGTCGGACACGAGAGACAGCTGAAGCACAGAGAGTTTAAGTCACTTAGCTGAGGATGCAAGCTAAGAGGTTCTGGGATTAGAACCACGGGAGTCCGGTGGAAATAAACCCAAAGCAGCTCTCCGAAGCTCACCGAGCTTCTCTTGCTTCACTGGTGCTGGCTGACCCCTGGCTCTTGGGAGATCCAGAAACTAAATTCAGAACAGCCTGACTCAGACAGGCAGCACCCCAGGCTGGGAGACCCTGAGCCACGGAGCTGCCCATCTCCTTTAGCAATGGTCCCAGTGTCTCACACCCTGCCAGAAACACACACCTGCTCTGTCCTGCGTGCCCTGGGGCCTACCTGACCATGCAGCATGAACTCCAGCACCAGGGCCCACAGATCCACAAAGGTCGTGGGGTGGCCCCGCTCAGCCCTCAGCTCCAGCTCCCGCTTGTAGCTCGCCAGGCGCGCCGGGGAGAAGGCGTCCAGCTTGCTCTTGGCCAGGTGCTCCCGGGCGTGGCTGATGGGTCCCTTAAGGTCCTTCTGTGACCACTCAGGGTCCCCGTACAGGTGGGCCATTGCCCTGGGGGAACAGAGGACAGGTTTGTAGGATGCGAGGCCTAGCTTGGGGCAATGAAATCCTGCCTCCCGCCCTCCAGCTCCCCCCAGCATGAGGCTCCTGCCACGGAGGCTCTACCTGTCTGGAAAATGAGCCACAGGGCTCTTCTCCCACATCACTGCTACTCGCTTGTTTGTTTTTAAAGATTTATTTATTGGGGCTGGCATTGTAGCACAGCGGGTAAAGCCATTGCCTTTGATGCTAGCACATATATGGGTGCTGGTTCAAGTGCTGGCTGTTCCACTTAGCGGAGGATGGCCCATGTGCTTGGGCCTCTGCCACCCACATGGGAGACCTGGAGGAAGCTCCTGGCTACTGGCTCCTGGCTCCTGGCTTCTGGCTTCGGCCTGGCCCAGTCCTGAGTGTTGCAGCCATCTAGGGTGTGAATCAGTGAATGGAAGACCTCTCTTTCTCTCTCCTACCCTGCCCCAATTCTGACTTTCAAATAAATAAATAAACCTTTAAAAATTATTTAATATTTATTTATTTACTTGAAAGGCAGGTTGCAAAGAGAGAGAGGTAGAGACAGACAGTTCACCTCACAGATGGCTGCAATGGCCAAAATTGGGCCAGGCCAAAGTCAGGAACCAGGAGCTTCTTCTAGATCTTCCACGTGGATGCATGGGCCCACGCACCTAGGCCATCTTCTGCTGCTTTCTCAGGTGCATTAGCAGAGAGCTGGATGAGAAATGGAGCAGCTGGGACTTGGGATGTGGGTGACACAGGCAGTGGCTTAACCCACTATGCTATAATGCTGGCTCCAGTGCCATTCACTTTTAGTAGAATGTGAGCCACATGTACACCTGCAAATTTCCTAATAGTCTTTTTTTTTTTTTTTTTTTTTGGACAGGCAGAGTGGACAGTGAGAGAGAGACAGAGAGAAAGGTCTTCCTTCCATTGGTTCACCCTCCAATGGCCACCGTAGCCGGCGCGCTGTGGCCGGCGCACCGCGCTAATCCAATGGCAGGAGCCAGGTACTTATCCTGGTCTCCCATGGGGTGCAGGGCACAAGCACTTGGGCCATCCTCCACTGCACTCCCTGGCCACAGCAGAGAGCTGGCCTGGAAGAGGGGCAACCGGGACACAATCCAGCACCCTGACCGGGACTAGAACCCGGTGTGCCGGCGCCACTAGGTGGAGGATTAGCCTAATGAGGCGCAGCGCCGGCCCTAATAGTCATATTTAAAAAGTTTATAAGGGGACCAGCACTGTGGTGTAGCAGGTAAGGCTCCTGCCTGTAGTGCTGGCATCCCATATGGGCGCTGGTTCGAGTCCTGGGTGCTCCACTTCCAATCCAGCTCTCTGCTGTGGCCTGGGAAAGCAGTGGAAGATGGCCCAAGTCCTTGGGCCCCTGCACCCATGTAGGAGACCTGGAAGAAGTTCCTGGTTCCTGGCTTCGGATGGGCGCAGCTCTGACTGTTGTGGCCAACTGGGGAGTGAACCAGCGGATGGAAGACCTCTCCTTCGCTCTCTCTCTGTATCTCCCCCCACCCCTTCTCTCTCTGTGTAACTCTTTCAAATAAATAAATAAATCTTTTATAAAAAAAAAAGTCTATAGGGGCCGGTGCTGTGGCATAGAAGGTTAAGCTTCCGTCTGCGGTGCCGGCATCCTGTATGGGTGCTTGTTCAAGTTCTAGCAGCTCCACTTCTGATCCAGCTACCTGCTAATGGCCTGGGAAAGCAGCGGAGGATGGCCCCGGTGCTTGGGCCCCTGCACCAACAAGGGAGAATTGGAGGAAGCTCCTGGTCCCTGGCTTCAGATAGGCCCAGCTCTGGCCGTTGTGGCCATCTGGGGAATGAACCAGAAGATCTCTCTCTGTCTCTCCTTCCCTCTGTCTATAACTCTGCCTCTCAAATAAATAAATAAATATTCAAAAAAAGTTTACATTCACAAAAAGCCTATAGATAAGCCACTAAAAATTAATTTTAAATATATCTAAAAATTATCTTTTAAACAGGGAACTGGTATAAAAAGTTATTGACCTAATGTGTATGGTTTTTCAAACCAAGCCTTCCAAATGCATTGTGAATTTCATGTTGAGAGCAGACCCCAGTGTGGAGGAGACACATTTCAAGTGGTCAGTCACCCCCCACAGCTAGTGGCCACCGCCGGGGACAGCGCTGGACCCTACTCCCACCTTCCTGGGCCCGCCCCAAAGTCCCTGATGACTGTGCTCGTCAACAGCTGGCGCCTAAACCCTTCCAAGGGGCTGACGCCTCTTGTACTCTTCCAGTCATGTTTCAAGGAGGCTCAAAGGAATGAAACTGCAACAGTGAAGCGTTGCAGAGCTGGGCGGGTGTGTGGGGAGGCAGTGCTGTCCTTAGATAACATGCCCTCTTGTGACCCCAGACTAAAGGAGGTAACGATAATGAAAACACAAAGAGCTTCCAACGTGGAGCTCCTGGTACAGGCACACTTCAGGCAGCTCATGGGAAATGGAATTAAGAGACATCTCTTTTTGGCCAAAAAACTTTCTTGAAACTCATGTATTGGGGCTAGCACTGTGACGTGGCAGGTAAAGCCACTACCTGCAGTGCCAGCATCCCCTGTGAGCACCAGTTGCCAGTTCTAGTCCCGGCTGCTCCACTTCTGATCCAGCTCTCTGCTGTGGCCTGGGAAAGCAGTAGAAGATTGCCCAAGTCCTTGGGCTGCTGGACCCGTGTGGGAGACCCAGAAAAGAATCTCCTGGCTCCTGGCTTCGGATCGACACAGCTCCGGCCATTGTGGCCATCTGGGTAGTGAAGCAGAGGATGGAAGACCTCTCTCTCTCTCTCTCTCTCTCTCTCTCTAAGTCTGACTTTCAAATAAATTAATCAATTAAAAAAAAAATGTAGGCTGGCGCCGCGGCTCACTAGGCAAATCCTCCGCCTGCGGCGCCCGCACACCGGGTTCTAGTCCTGGTTGGGGCGCCAGATTCTGTCCCGGTTGCTCCTCTTCCAGTCCAGCTCTCTGCTGTGGCCAGGGAGTGCAGTGGAGGATGGCCCAAGTGCTTGGGCCCCTGCACCCTCGTGGGAGACCAGGAGGAAGCACCTGGCTCCTGGCTTCAGATCGGCGCAGCGCACTGGCCGTGGCGGCCATTTGGGAGGTGAACCAATGGAAGGAAGACCTTTCTCTCTGTCTCTCTCTCTCACTGTCTAACTCTGCCTGTCAAAAAAAAAAATGTATAGATTCTTCATAATACATACTCCTAGTGAACGTTCTGAAGTTCACGAAAATACACATGTCTCTTAACTCCATCTTGCATGAGCCCGTGAGTCCCTGGTGTGTGCGAGTGGCTTCTGTGGGCGAGCCCACTCGGGTCCTGTGGACTGCGGACTTTCATTACACCCATTTTGGAGATGTGTTGACTGAGGCCCTGAGGGATAGGCTGTTCCAGGCCGCCCTGGCTTGTACGTGGTGTTGCTGGGCCTCTGGCCCAGCTCCTTCTGCATCTCCCCGGGGTGCAGCTCCTCAAGGACTTCTGGGAACTCACCCCCACCTCACTCAGGCAGACCCTCCCCAGGTGGCTGCTCCCTCCCCCTTTGAGCGGGCCACTTGCAGCCATCAGACCCCACTGCTCACACACACACATGCACACACACGCGTGCACACACACACACCGCATAAACGGTCCCTCTGGCACTCACCGCCCCCTCCCCCAGTTCTGGTCGTCTCTGCTCTCACCAGGTTGAGCCTGAAACGCCACTGAAGTAGGTCACACAGTCCAGGAGGCCGAGCTTCTGCAGACCCAAGAGGTGGCCGTAGAGTGAGGTCATGGCCCTGGCGCCGCCTCCTGTGGCCGCAATGCCCACAACGGGAACCTGCACCACACACGGACACAGGCTGCCTCACATGGACAGGAACGAGCAGCCTCGTGCCACGGCCTGCCTCCAGGGAAGGGGCCTCTAGGGCAGGGTTAGCGCCAGGACCCAGCCCCTCCCCATGAAGTGACAGCTTCAGTCCAGGACAGTGCTCCAAAGGGGGCTAAAACCTGCAGTCCACCCACACCCCATAAGTCCCCGGGCGGCTGCAGAGCGCGTGGGAATCACGTGCTCCCGTAAGGTCAGCCCCGGGCATCTGTCCGCACACCCCCTGGAGCCCAGACCTCATCCTCCTGCAGGTCTCTGTCCAGCTGCAGGGCCTGCTTCAGGGCCTTGGCCACCACCTGCTTCCGCCTGCTCAGGAAGGCCTGCTCCTCCGCGCAGAGGTCGAAGCCCAGCCGCACGGCCAGCTCCTCGGGGCTGCAGCAATGAAGAATCCGGGGGTCGGGGGCTCCAGCCTGGCTCAGCCATGGCTGAAGCTCATGACAAGCTGCCCTATAACCTCTTTCCAACCCCAAGACCACCCTTCTCCCGGCATTCCCCTCCCCCGACCAGACAGGAATGTTCCTTACCAGGCCCCTGCCTTGAGCTGCAGCCTCACTCCTGGGCCCTGAAATCAAAGCAAGAGACCTTGCCTTGAACGTCCTAGACCTTGAGCGGAGTGTGGTACCCCAGGGCCTTGCGCTCCCCCAGCCTCACTCTTGCTGGCACTTCCTGTCCAGTGGGGGCCACTCACGTTTGTAGCGGGAACATCCACAGTCACCTCCTTCCCCGTGGCCAGGGACTTCAGGGGCAGAGTGAGGTGTCCAGCTGAGCCATGGGAGTTCCAGCCATTGCTCGTGGAGCCCTGGAGGGAATTCTGCATTCATGCATGGAACAAATGTTTACCAAGTCTCTGGACGGCAAACAAGACCATTTGTATTACCCCCCCCCCCCGGGTAATACAGAACCAAATACATCCATGACAGTTACTGCAATGGTGACAGCAGTCATTGTAATTATTAATACTCAGAAGATAATAATAGCTGATACTTATTTAGTGCAAAGGCATCGCTCCCACAGAATCACATGTCTGAGTGTATAAAGAAACAGTTAACAGACTGTTAAGTTGCTGTGATGGAAACAAGCAGTGGGATGTGATAGAGTGACCAAGGTGGGGTGTGGAAGGTCAAGGGGGGCTCCTCTGAAGCGGCGTCATGTGAGCTGAGGTGGAAGAGGAAGACAGGAAGAGCTCAGCATGTTGCAAAAAGCAAAAGAAGGCAAGGATGGTTGGAGCATCGTGACCCAGGGGGAGGCGGAGGTGGCGTGGCTGTGCAGGGCCTTGTGGGCACGGGCAGCAGGTCAGGCCAAGAGCGCCCCCGGAGGAGCCCCTGGACAGCACACTGGAAGGCAGGCATGACACCGTAGCCTCCAGCCCACGGAGGGTCAGTGCCTGACTGAGGGAGGTCAACGGGGCCACAGGAGACCTGGCCTCGCACGGGGAAGGTGGGTCATGGACGGAGCTCCAGAGCCGAGACCCACCCTCAGGCGCCCATGCAGCTCCGTCTCTTGAGCCGCCAGGTAGTGGAAGCGGAAGGCAGAGGCTGTGCCCAGGACAGACGTCTGCGTGTCCTCATAGGACCCCTTCAGCACCAGCTCCAGCTCCAGCTTGTCCTGATCTGGGGAGAGGGGGGGCGGGCTGCATGAGGCCAACACGTGGAAGCCGCTCTCAGACCTGGAACCCAGCAGTACTTTCTAGATATGGAGGTGGCCCAGGAGGCTGGACAGGACCCTCTCCTGTGTGCCGCACTCCACAGCCCTCACAGGATTCCCGTCTGGGCATTTGCTCTCCTCCAGATCAGGTGACCCCCTCCTGTCTGCCCTCTGCTCACCTCCCACCCTGCACAGGTTTCCCAGCCACCCCAGTCTATCCTCCAGAGGCCTCACCTGCCACCGCTGAAGTGCTGCCTGCTCTGTCCAGACGCACATCCAGGCAGGATAGCTCCCGGGCCTGCGGCAGACTGCATCGTGGGAGGGGGCTCTGCGGGGTATGCTGAGGCCCCAACCTCATCCCTCTGAACCCCTCCAGGACCAGAGGTACCACCACAGGATGAGTGGGTGCCGAATGAGGCTTGGAAGCAGAAACCGCCCCGCCTCTGATCTGCGGGGTGGCGGCTGCACCTGCTCCTCCAGACTGCCCGGGGAGCCCTATCTCCACCCTCACTCCAGCTCTCTTCGCTCTGCCGAACTCCTGCGATCTCTGAACACCCCCAGCTCCCCAAGGCAGTTCTTCCCTCTCCGCATGGCTCTGCAGCCGTGGCTGGGGGATGTCTTTCTACCGTACAATACTCAAATGGTGTACATACATCTCAGCCCTTGGGGTGTCAGGAACATTGAGAATGGTAGAACGCCCCCTACCGGCGGCCCCCAGCATGTGCTCTGTAAAGCAGCCCACTGATGCATGCTGCCCTTGCTGAAGAATTTATCTAATCCCACAGAAGAAGCCACTGGGCATGACTTTATTGTAATGCAGATTTTAAAAATACCAGCCCCTCAACTGGCGGCAGGGCCCTGACAGTGCGCATTTCCTTCTGAGCTCTCAGCGCCTTCTCTTCCAACCCCAGGTCCACTGGCTCCCAAGTGCCCCTGAGCTGCTGCGGGTCAGTTCGAGGCCCACACTTTATGCCTCGCTCGCCACCTTGTGGCCGCCCCTGTCCACTGCAGCATCCTGAACCTGTGGATGGGCCCTCAGACTCTAACCCTGTCTCTGAGACCAGCACATCCCACTGCAAACTCCCTCGGAGCGTCAGTGACCTCAATAGTAACACCCGAAGGTGTGCCTGGCTGGCCGGGCTCTGCCATGGCTCCCAGGGAAGAACTCAGAACTACCAGTCTGTCACACATGACAACACCAGCAGGCAGCCCCTAGGCCTCCCCGCAGGGTCCCCTGTCCCACACCTTTAGCTCCAGGCCCTTGGGAGCCCCACAGCCGCCCCAGGGAGCGCCTGGGACCCCTTGCCCAAGTGAACCTGGGGAAGGCGCTCACCACAAGCACTTGGTTGGTGACGAGGTTTTCCGGACGGTCTAACCTGGAAACAGCAGAGCCCTCTGAGTCTCGCCCTGCCAAGGCAAAGGCTTCTGCCACGGCTCTGCCCCAACACGCCCACGCTCCTGCCCACCTGTGGTCTCCCCGGGAAACGGGAGGGCCCCTGGAGGCCTTAAGGAGATTCACCAGCAAGAGGGGGAGGATGGGGTGGGGGGAGGGAGGAAGAGGAAGGGCACATGTTGGAGCCCTCATGGATGTCCCTCTCCTCTTCTCCCGGTGGACCCTCCTAGGCCTCCTGGGACAGCGACTCCGGCCTGGACCGATGCACGTGGCACCTGGGTCGGGGCCATTCCCCGAATCCCGCCGGCCCGGCCGCTCCCCGTGCTGCACGATGTCACTCACGCTTGTTCCATCAGGAACTCCACGTCCAGCTCTTCCTGGGCCTGAGAGGAAAGAGGAGGAGTGGGTGGTGGGCTTGTCCAGCCACAGGCCTTTCCCACGGCGTCTCACCATCCCCAGCCTCAGCGGCGTGTCGGGGAACAGGGTTACTCTGCACCAGCAGTGTGCAGAGAGCAGCCCTGCCTTCCTTCTGGACCCCCAAACTCAGGGCAAGGCGGGATGACAAGGAACACAGGCAAGGGAGGCCCGAGAAGCTGGATGGGCTCATAGGCTGCTAGGTCAGTCTCTGACAGAATGAGAAAAGGGGCAGGATCCCTTTAAGAGTGGACAAAGTGCTTGCTTCTTCTCACAGGCTGCCTTTAGTTCGTTTTATTAAGAGAATAGGCTAGATAGGATTACAAATTCCAGCTACCTGATGGGTTTTTATTCCTGCCTCTGATTGGTTGCTATCCCAGCCCTCTGATTGGTTGTTATTCTAGCCTTCTGATTGGTTAAATCTCCCCTTATTGGTTAAATCCAGGTAGCTACTTTTGTGCATAAAAGAGCCAGTACCTGCAGGCTTCCTGGACAACTCCACTCTTGGAGCCCCACTCCCAACTGTTGAGGCAGGAGGTTTCTCCAATAAACGCTGCCTGTCCGTGTGGAAATTCTTGGATGTGAGACAAGAGCCAAGAACACCTTCATTGCCCTGTAGCACTCCCAGGGACACTGTGGCTTCCTGGACTCACAGACATTAGTTCACCATCTCCCAAATCCTCCCCCAACAGGGGACCCAGGGTCCTCCCGTGGGTGAGTCCTGGGTAACTGCAAACGCAAATGCAAGCATCTCTGGGAGGGGCTTCCATTTGTCTGTGAATCGGCTCAGCCTAGCAGCGTCCCAGCCGAAGGGAGAGCAGTTTCCTCCGCCAGCAGCAGGAAGAGGTGAGGCCCAGGGACTCCCGCCATGCACCTGGGGACTCTGGGAGAAGGTCTTCCGGAGCCGCTGGCCAGGGAGGACTTCTGAGACATCGTAGAGACACTTGAAGCAGATGTCATCCTCCGTCGCCGAGTCCTCATCATAGATGCTCAGCTCTAGAACATTCTAGGGACCCAGGACAGCAACGGAGCACGTCACCTTACCACAGCACAGCAGCACGCCTCCGAGGGATGCTGGCTTGATGGCCAAAGTCAGAAAGGATGATGATGACCCCATGCCCGTCTACGTCAACATTAAAGTAACTATAAAACTTTCCAAACAAGTAGAAGGAAATCCAGCAAAGCTTCTAGTTTCTTCCTCCCAATTTTTATGTTTATCAAAAATAGAATTTCGCTAAAGAATATGCTCTCTCTCTCTCCCTCCCTTAGGGAACTTTGCCAGTTCCCTAAGGCAAAGCTGAGCTGTGTAGGGTGCAGTGTCAGTACTCACCCCTGTATTGCCCCCTGGGACCCCGCAGCAGCCCAGCCAGGCGGGGACTCATTGGCTCCGCTCCTGGGCAGCTTGCCATGTGTGGGCGCTGTGGCCAGCTGGTATAAGGCCTGTGTTCACTGGACCTCACATTCCCTCGTGCACACAGCACATGCGGGCTGGGCAGTCACCCTCCTCCCCAATTTCTCCAGCTGAGCCCTGGAGGCAGTGGGCGCACCCCAGGAAGCCCCCACTGTGGGGGGTACAGCCTGTCTAGAGGTGAGCAGCCAGGGGCAGCCTGGCCTTTACCTTGACCTGTCTCTGGACTAGGAAACTGAAGGTCTCGTTCCACACAGGATGACTAGAGTTGGCGACTGTTCTGGTCCTGAGCTTCATTCCAGGTGCGGTTGGCAGCTGCAGGAGCACATAGGCGTCAGCCTCGCTCACTGCCAAAGAGAATCCTTTGTGGGGAAAGAACCACTCCCAGGCCTCTCCAGGGGCCTCACCAGACTCCTGCCAAGACCCTGGTGGCCATCAGGGTGGCCCAGACCAGTCCCAAGGCACTCATCTGGGCCTGTCCCATGGGACCAGTGCTCCCCCCACCTCCACCCCCGGGAACCCAGGAGCAGGGACTCACACAGGTCTGTCCGGCGCAGGCTCCGCGCCCTCAGCACTGTCACGGTGAGCCGCCAGCAGGCAGAGGTCTCCCCCTGAAAGAAACATCCAGTTCTAGGTCCCTCCTGCTGGGTCCCTCACCCAAATCCGGGCTGCTTACTCCACTTGTCCCTGGCTGCACCCTGATGGTCTCCTGACACCAGGCCTTCGGGGCTGGCCCCTGGGGACAGGTTGGCCCCCACGGGCCACACAGCCTTTGCTCACTGTTGTCCTTGGGGTCCTGGTTCTGGGCTGCAGCAATCAGGTACCAGCAAACCATCCAGGGTGAAATGGGTGGGACCCCTTTCCCTCAGGCACAGGATTGCAGGCGAAGAAAGTGAGGAGAATGAGGAAGTGGGCGCAGGACCCCAGGGAGGCTGGGCCCCAGAGCCCATGGTGCTGTGGTACCCACAGGCCTAGCCCTGCTGCTCTGCCCGAGGCGTGAGCTGAGCGACAGCAAAAGCGTCAGGCCCAACTGGCACAGCGGGTGCTGTGGGCGAAAGGTCCCTGTGGGTTAGGACGCTGGCGAGGCCAGGTGGCCCAGGCCAGGTGGGGCCACAGACAGCATGAGTCCAGCCTGGGGGCGTATCCCAGGGCTCTGGGGGGCCCTAAAGTCACCATTCTTTTTGGGGCCCAACTGTACGGCATTTTCTGGAACCCCTGCACTTGCTTCTTAAAACTGTCGGTGCGACCTGAGGTGTCCCCGGGTCCGGTAGGGCTAAGGGGTGATTTTTCCGGGGCTGGCCCCTTGAAAGGGAGCCCTTAGGGGTGGCCCTAGCAGGAAGAGCCTAGGCCGGATTTGGTTTTGACCAACATGATCACTGAGCTGACTGATATGGCGACTCCTCTCTCCCAAGAGCGCGGGCACCGCATCTCCCTTTTTGAAAAATCCTCCTGTCTGCCCCAGGTGCCCAGCCCAGCAGCCTGCGCAGTCCTGGGAGCACCTCCCTCTGCGCCCCGTCTGTGGAGAGGCCCAGGGCTTACATTTGCCAGGAAATTTTGGGAAAGGCTCAGTGCCAGCCCCAGGCCAGGGGAGGGGATGGGGCCCGAGGGATCTCGGTTGGGCTGAGCCCCAGACTGGGGTCCTGAGTCTCTGTGACCAAGATCCTGGGTCTTTGGCAGGAGAAGAGAAAAAGAGCAGCCTGCCCCTTCCCCAGTGACCCGCGGTGGGGGTGTGGGTGGAGAGAGGAGGAAGCTGTGAGCGCCACCTAGAGCCCTACTCCTCCCTGAGCCAGGCCGAGCTGATGTGCAGGAGCCACACTGTGGACACATCCCAAACAGTCCTGGGTGCCCAGCCTGCTGTGCCAGCCAGGCTCTTGCTACCAGGGCAGGCTCCAGGCTCCCGACCCCGCAGTCAGGAGGCTGGGCTCAGAAGGCAAGTGCTGAGGTTCACTTGCCAAGTTGAGAACCTGGCCCTGGGCACCTGCGCCTGGGAACATGAGCTGGCGGTGAGATGCTTCCCAAGTGTGGGGCAGACACAGGCTCCCAAGGCACTGAGCCTGTGCGGGACCCAGAGCAGGCAGATGGAGGAAGGGAAGGACGTGCAGCCCTCACCATGCCTAGGGCTGGAACGGGGGATACTTCAGAAACAACCACAGCTGGCTGTTCCGAGGCCCCCAGCTCCTGGTGTGAGCGGTGATGGAGACCTCAGGATGTTTCCACAGGTGTCTGCCTCGGAGATGGGTCCTCTCAACTCCAGGCTGGCTCAGGCTTGGATAGCAGGTGCAGGCCATCAGTGAGGACGGCTCCACTGTCCCTGCACTGTCCAGTGCATCCCAGGCAAGGCTCAGGCCTGGGTCCCTGGGCTGCAGCTCTGGAAGCTGGTGCAGGCTAAGAATGAGGCTGAAGACCTGGGGACAGCAGCCCCAGCACACTGAGCCTGTCTCACCTCCACCATCTGGGCACCAGGGGAGACCTCAGGGGCCAGTCTTCTAGCCTTGGTCTCCTGCAAAGGAGACGAGGTCTGGGCTGAGGAGAAGCTCATGGCAGGTGTGGGGCCAGCAGCTTGACGGCCTCCCTGGCTGGGCGCAGCCTCAGCTCCTGGGTCCAGTCACCAGTTAGCAGAGGGTGGGAACTTAGGTACATGGGGTGAGCCCTGGACCCAGCCAGTGCCAGGGAGCCCCCTGGCCTGTGGTGGGGGGCTGTGGGCCTGCCTAATCTCCCCTCAGATAGGCAGCCGCGATGTTCTCTGATGGGGGAGGAGGGAGGGCCCCTAAGGGTGCTGCTGCCTGCTCGCCGTGGGTGCCAGGGAGGCTCTGCTGCCCAGACTCACAGACCCGAGCCCCTGCTGCTCTTCCACACCACTCGCTCCATGTTCCCAAGCACAGGCTCCCTCTGCTCTTAGTCTCCACAGAGATCCCGGGTGTGGCACCCCAGCCCTCTCCAGAGACTAGAACCGCCAGAACTTCAGCTCCTGGCACCCCAGCCCCCAGCCCTGACGGTGCCCACGGGCCCAGCAGGCCCTGTTACCTGCTGAGGATGGCCTGGCGGTCCCTCAGGGGACAGGCTCTCCATGCCAACCTTTCCGACTCCACTCCAGGCCTAGCCCCCGGCAACGTGCTGGCTCCTAGGCTGCTGGCAGCCACTGTCCCAGCGGGATGGGGCAGCTGTGAATGTGAGAGGCTCCTATAAACAGGCCAGGACTCCGCCCTCGGCTGGCTCTGTCAGCCCAGCACCTTCCCTGTTCCCTAAGAAGCTGGGTTAGGCAGCATCTGCAGAAACCCTGGCAAGGCTCCCAGCTCCACGGCAAGTGCCCCTTCCAGTCCTGGAGCACCAGGCAGCCCAGCCCCGCCTGAGCCGGCTCAGCCTCAGAGACCAACAGGCAGCCAGACACCTGGGCGTCCGTGCAGCCCTGCGCTGGTGCCTCCTCCTCACCTGCCTGGCCCCCCACCCCAGCAGGCCCCAGACAGCTGCAGAAGGGTCTAGTGACGCCTGATCACGGCCACTCATACGCAGCTCCGCCCTCACACCCTCTGGTGGGGCTGGCCCTGGGAGTTGATAGTATTTTTATTGGAATCGAACAGCAGACTTTGTAGCAAAGATAAAAGCCCAGTCAGGAAACTCTCAGGTTCAGGAAACTGTAGAAGGAAACTTTGTGGGGCTGGTGCTGTGGATTAGTGGGGTAAGCTTCCACCTACAGCGCTGACATCTCATATGGGCGCTAGTTCATGTCCCAGCTGCTCCTCTTCCAATCCAGCTTTCTGCTAATGCACCTGGGAAAGCAGTGGAAGATGGCTCAAGTGCTCAGGCCCCTGGGAAAGCAGTGGAAGATGGCTCAAGTGCTCAGGCCCCTGCACTCATGTGGGAGACCCAGAAGAAGCTCCCTGGCTCCTGGCTTTGGATCAGCTCAGCTCTGGCCATTGTGGCCATCTGGGGAGTGAACCAGCAGATGGAAGACCTCCCTCTCTCTGTCTGTAACTCTGCCTCTCAAATGAATAAATCTTTCAAAAAAAAAAAAAAAGGAAGAAGAAGAAGAAGAAGAAAGAAGAAGAAGAAGAAGTAGTAAAAGAAGGAAACTTTGTGAAGCCACCTAACTGCTCTCTTGGAATGGCAGGAACTCGGTCACTTTGCGTCAGTGCCTCCTCTAACTGAATGGAAATAATTTGTCCTTCAAGGTAAGTGAAACCAAATGAACAGTGAATTATGACAAGTTTGTTATTACAGAATCAGCTGAAACAGAAAATTAAGGATGGTCCGTGAACAAGTGAAAATCCATTGAAAGGGAAGTACTTCTACTTTGCACGAGCAAGATGGACAATCCAAAGAGACATAAATGTAAAATGCAGGAATATTTTATTCCAAAGCGAGTCATAGGTGAAGCAATGGACAAAGTCCAGCTGGAAGGACCAAGTGTCTTCCAGAACTCCGGCGCTGGGAGCCAGGAGGAGCTGCACCTGGAGCTGCAGAGTGTGGCCGTCTTGCCTGCTTCAAGAGGAAATTGTGCCAGAAAGTGGAGCCAAGAATGACGCAGGCTGCCACCCTGGGCTGGCCCTGCCAGCTCTCACTGCGTGCCAGCAGAGGCGGGTTGGCGGCAGAGCGGACGATGTGGAAGCCGGGTCTCCCTCTGGGGCTTGCCCCTCCCAGGCTCTGAAAGGAGCCCCATCATGGGTTCTCAGGATATGTTTTAGCAAAGTTTGCAAAAACTAAACCACGTTTTTTTTTTTTAATTGATTTATTTATAAGTCAGAATTACAGAGAGAGAGGGAGAGAATAAAAGAGAGGGAGAGAGAGATCTTGCATCTTCTGGTTCACTCCCCAAATGGCCACAATGGCTGGGGCTGGGCCAGGTGGAAGCCAGGAGCCAGGAGCTTCTTCCAGGTCTCCCACATGGGTGCAGGGGCCCAAGCACTTGGGCCGTCCTCCAATACTTTCCCAGGTGCATTAGCAGGAAACTGGATTGGAAATGGAGCAGCTGGGACTTAAACTGGTGCCCATATGGGATGCTGGCTTTACTCGCTACACCACAATGCTGGCCCATGGTTTCTTTTTTATGTCATTAGATTTGGGGTGTTCTGTTACATAGTCATACTGAGTAAATCAGAGCTTTTGGCAAATTTTCCTACAATCCTAAAAGCTTTCCATGATAGTATCAATGAAGAGTTGAAAAGCAAAAAGAAACTACCAATATTTTTTTTAAACTCAACCAACCAGACTAGAGGAAAAATTACCACCCATTTGCACTGAAGAAAATGACATTACACATTATACATCTGGGGTTGACTAGAGAGAGTGTCTAGGAGTAGGCACCCAGACAGTGGAGGGGACAGTGGGGAAGGTGCCCCTCGCAGGCAGTTATGACAAATATTATATTATGAAAATGCTGGTGATGTCTTGACATTTGTCAGCTTTTCAAAATTTGTATTTTTGGGAGCTTATTTTATTATTCTACATAAACAGTCACTTTTGTTCCTAATTTTGAATCAACTTATAAGACCTTCAGGCTCCATAGGACGTAGCCCTTGTGTCACACCATCCAAAGCACTGTCTATAGACGGCACCATCCCCAAAGCCCTGGGAGGCATAGGCAGGTACCTGGGTATCCTCATGTTACCTGAAGCAGGAATTGGCTGGGGAACGTTCTGCCAGTCACCCTGGGAGTGCAGCCCAGAGGCAGTCCGCGTGACCACCTGCATGATGGTCTGCCCCAGAGGCAGTGCAGGCAGAGAGCCAGAGAGTCCCCGGATCAAGCCTTGCCTGACTAGAGGGAAGCTGCTTGGTCTGATTTTCAGTTGAGTCTCAGCATCTCCTCCCTTTAACTCTGGGAAAGACTGGTTCAGTCATGCCCCTTCCTCTCCCGTCCCTCCCCTGGAATGGCACTCAGTGACGGTGCGGTGGAAGACAGGAGGCAGCTGACAGTGGTGGAGGAAGACACGGGGCTAATGCCCAGCTGAGTCTCAAACCCCAGCAGAAGTCCCGAAGCAGGAAGTGGCACAGCTGGCAAGATGTATGGTGTGGGGTAGGGATGATGCGCGCTCCAGCACTGGGCACCAATTACCCTGTCGAGAGCAAGGCATGGGTGGGTCTGTGCACTCGGCTCATGAGGAAGTGGTGACACTCTGCTGACAAGTGAAAAAGGACCATTTCCTGGCCAGGATTGCTCAGGACCAAGCTGGGAAGGCACCCCAAGCTTCTCCCCACGCTCTGGGGCCAGTTGAAAGGATGAGTCTCCCTCTAAGCGAGGGGCAGGCTACCCCTCTGCCGATCTGTCTCTTCACCTGTCAAGTGCTCACCCAGCGTACCAGGCACTGGAGAGCCAGCCAGTGGAAACAGGCCTGACGCCCACTCGCGGAGCTCCAACCCGTGTACCATCCCCCTTCTACTCCATCTTGGCTGATGGAGCCCATCTGTGTTTTAGAACCTCAGTCTGCAGGCTCTGGAGTGGGATGGGTATACTTTCCAAAGCAGAGCCCCTGGAATCTCAGGGAACAGCGTGGAGGAGCTGTAAACAAACGTCACCCAGCTAATTATGTCTGCGTGGAGCCGAGGGCAGCAGGTACGTGATCTTCCGGGTGAGTCAGGAAGCGGAGTGTGTCTCAAGAGCTCCTGACGTGCCTGGGCCAGCCTGCCCCCCACTCCCACGCCTCTCCCCGATGGCTCTCCCAGCCCTGGGAGCTGTCCCCACCCTCGCTCCACCCCAGTGTTTTTCTCTCCTTGATCTTTCCGCAAACCTTCCACACATCAGAAACTTATGTAATTTAAACATCTTTTGTTTTTATATTCAGTCTCCTAATTTTAAAACATAGAGCTTTTTATACACGTTGAAAACATAAGCCAAGCCAAGCTGCGGCTCAGTAGGCTAATCCTCCGCCTTGCGGCGCCGGCACACCGGGTTCTAGTCCTGGTCGGGGCGCTGGATTCTGTCCCGGTTGCCCCTCTTCCAGGCCAGCTCTCTGCTGTGGCCAGGGAGTGCAGTGGAGGATGGCCCATGTGCTTGGGCCCTGCACCCCATGGGAGACCAGGAGAAGCACCTGGCTCCTGTCATCGGATCAGTGCGGTGTGCCGGCCGCAGCGCGCCAGCCGTGACGGCCATTGGAGGGTGAACCAACGGCAAAGGAAGACCTTTCTCTCTGTCTCTCTCTCTCACTATCCACTCTGCCTGTTAAAAAAAAAAAAAAAGTGTCAGAGAGAGAGAGAGAGACAGAGAGACAGAGATCTTCCACTGGCTGGTTCACTCCCCAGATGGCCTCAGTGACTGGAGCCAGGCTGATCTGAAGCCAGGAACCTAGAACTCCATCCAGGTCACCCATGTAGGTGCAGGAGCATAAGAACTTGGGCCATCTGCTGCTGCTTTCCCAGGGCATAGCAGAGAGCTGAATGGGAAGGTGTCCCAGGTGGTGCTGTATCTTAAAAGATTGCAACCTCTACAAAAAGATGCTAAATAGATCTCATTAAGAAGATATCCTAGGGCTAGTGTTGTGGTGCAGCAGGTAAAGCCGCCGCCTGCAACACCAACACGTTCCATGTAGGCACCTGTTCAAGTCCCAGGTGCTGCACTTCCACCCATGTGGGAGACCCAGAGGAAGCTCCTGGCTCCTGGCTCCAGCCCGGCCCAGTTCCACCCTTTGCAGCCATTTGGGGAATGAACCACTAGATAGGAGATCTCTCTCTGTCTCTCTCTCTCTGTAACTCTGACTTTCAGATAAAAAATAAATAAATCTTTAAAAAGAAAAAAAAAAAGATCTAGCTGTGTGTTTTTGGTTCAAAGAAAGCACTTGCTCTCTTGGACTGGAGAGTTATCTCATGAACATAGCACCTTCTGTTTGGAGTTGTCTTAACTAACTGCAGTACTGCTGCATTTGTAGTCCAGGTATTCAAGAAATATTGAACTAGAGTATGCATTGTTCTTGCAATAGAAATGTTGCCTTGGTGATTATAACTATTCATTTCCTTAAAGATTAAGGAACTATAGAGAAGTGTCTTTTAGGCAGAATGTACCTCGGTGTGGTTGAAAAGTAGTATAGTGGCTGGCACTATGGCATAGCAGGTTAAGTTGCCGCCTGAGACACTGGCATCCCATTTGGGCACAGGTTCAAGTCCCAGTCCTATACAGCTCCCTGCTAATGTGCCTGAGAAAGCAGCAGAAGATGGTCCAAGTACTTGGGCCCCTGCACCTATGTGGGAGATATGGATGAAGGCTCCTGGCTCCTGGCTTCAGCCTGGCACAGCCCTGGCTATTGCAGTCATTTGGGGAGTGAACCAGCAGATGGAAAATCAATCAATCAATCAATCAATCTCTGTGTAACTCTGCCTTTCAAATAGTCTTTTTTTAAAATGCAGTTACATCGCTTCTCAGCCTTTTGGCCAAGATCAAGTGTAAAAATGTGGTTACAGTGCCTGCCTCTGTGCAGGGCGGAATTGTATTCAACAGGTATTTTCAGCATAAACGGGATAATAGGGTCACTGACCTTGGCCTCAAGATGCACTTGCTAGGGTTTCCTATTTTAAATGCTGGAAGGAAGGTTTATAGGGCTCTGCCCCCTATCTTTCTGGCTGTGACACCTCTGAATGTAGTGCCCTCCTCCCCATGTTCTCACGGGGCACCCTGAGGGAACCAGTCCCCTGCCTTCCATCCACGGCTTCCAGGAGTGGGCCTCCCAGGACTTCTGCTTCTGGGCCACTCCTCTGCCCTGGCAGGGGTCCTGATAGGTGCCCAGCCCCCCATGCCTCGGGGGACACCTGCTGGGGAGGGCTCCTCTGCTTAGCCTTTGTTTTTGGAAGCGTGGCAGTGGAATATGGGTAGAGACTGGCTGTGTAGGAGCTGAGTGACAAAGACAGGATGGATTGTGGGAAGGGGCAAGGAAGCAGGGAGGCGTTCCCAGCAGCCAAATGAGCTGAATTTGGGTGCTAGATGATGCCATAGCAGCGTCTCACACAATACAAACGACAGTGCTCCTCTTTCTATTTCCATGTTTATTTATCTGCCTCATTTGAAAGGCAGAGGGAGAGACAGAAATCTTCCATCCATTGTTTTACTCCCCAAAACCAACAATAGCCAGGGCTGGGTCAGGCTGAAGCCAGGAGCCAGGAACTCAGTCTGGGTCTTCCATGTGGGTGGCAGGGGTCCAAGCTCTTGAGATATCACCTGCTCCCTCCCAGGGTCTGGAATCAGGAGCAGAGCTGGGACTTGAACCCAGACGCTCTGATATGGGAGGTGGGCATCAAAGGGGCATCTTAACTGCTGGGCCAAACGCCTCCCCCAGTACTGCATTTTTAAATAGCATGGAGTACTGGAAATGTGTAGCAATACCCAGGAAGCACCGGCCCCTTGTCCAAGCCACCCCTCTGAATCTTTCCCAAGTGCCACGTACCCTGTTTGGGCTTTCTTCTCTTCTGTAGGTCGAGGTATCTTATTTCTCAGTGCCAGACCTTGGGATGTTGTGTAAGGGTAAGATACAAAGGTCTGGGAAGTTCAGCTTTGAGTAAACTCTGCTTATTTCAGAGACGCCCCACCCTGTGCCATGTAGCCAGGCTGGCCGCCAAGCACAGGGGACACCTTGATGGCCTTGTGTCTGGTGGTGGGGTTGTGGTCTAGAACCTGCTTGTGGTCTTCTGAGACAGGCCTGCACTGGCCTCTGGCCTCCTGCTTGCACTCATGGCTGAAACCCCAGCTGGTGGGACCACTGTTCCGTTCTAAGCTGGCCAGGTCAGGGCTGGCCTTGGCTCAGGCTGGCCACTCCATAGCTGGACAACACCTACCCCTCTCTGTGGCAGCCCTGGGCAAGCCTCTGGTTCCCAGCTTAGCCACAGCTATACCCCAATGGGAGCTCAAGAAGACTTCTAGATCCTTCCATACCACAAGGGGCCTAGGGAGATGAGGAGCACTGGCTCTTGCCCTACCTGGACTCTTTCTTTCTTCCTTCCTTCTACCCTCCCTCCCTCCCTCCCATCTTTCCTTCCTTCCTTTTTTTAAAGATTGATTTATTTATTTGAAAGGCAGACTTACAGACAGGGAGAGAGAGACAGAGATCTTCCATTCGCTGGTTCACTCCCCAGATGGCCATTAACAGCCAGAGCTGGGCCAGGCTGAAGCCAGGAGCTTCATCCAGGTCTCCATGGGGGTGCAGGGATCCTAACACTGGGCCACCCTCTGCTGCCCTCCCAGGTGCATCAGCTTGGAGCTAGAACAGAAATGGAGCAGCTGGGGCCCAAACTGGCTCTCACACGGGATGTCAGGATGTCGGGATGCCGGCATTACAGGCTGGGTGCAACGCCCTTAGCCTCTTTGGACGAGGGGCTCCTCCCAGAGGACACGACTGTCCCCAGGGCATAGACCCAGCCCACGCTTACAGGATTTCACCCAGATCTTTTGCTTGTGTGGAGATCGTGCTCGGGGTATGGGGCTGGGAGGAGGAGCCACCCGGGCGCCTGGGATCCATGTCCTTCTCCCGCTGTTCCCACATTGGGGCGTCCTCCTCTCCTCTCCTGCTGCGTGCCGCTTCCTGAGGTGCCCTGTCTTCGCTGGACCCCCAATCCAAAGCTTTGCTCACGCAGGTGCAAGGCAATGAGTGCAGCTTGGAAGGGCTTGCTTCTCCTAGGCGCTCAGGCCTCCGCTCTGGAGTGCCGGCTCCGAGCCTTGCAGCACAGGGGCCCAACGTGCCCTCCTCGCTCGCGCCTCTGGCTTCAGTCACAGCTGCTGTTTGCTTCAGGCAGAAATAAGACGTGGCAGGGCTCAAAACCACGCAGGCACATTTACACTGAAACCCTGTGGCGGGAGGCGAGGCCAGCAGTTGCCGGGAGAATGTGAAGACGAGGACTGGGCTCCACGCTGGCCCCAGTGTGGTGCCAGAGGAGGGAGGTCTCAGGCGCTGCTTCCTTGGGCTCAGGAAAGGAGCAGGCTGGCTGGCAGGTGGCACAGCTGTGCCCGCAGCCAAACTCCAGGCAAGCAGCTCGCTGGCCCCCAGACTGCCCCCTCGGTTGTTGCTTTGTTAGGAATATACAGGAAGCCTCTTTCACTTTTTGGCGATGATTAGCTCCTGACTCCAGGATAACATCTTGGCAACACTTAATTTCTTGAGATCAGAGTTTCTGAAACTATCAAACACAAGGGTATGCCAAATAATTTGTGGAAAATGGGATTAACAGAGAAGTGTGTCTTCGCACACACACATACACACACACAAAATTGGAATCCTGGTATCGTTTTTTTCATACTATGCATTTTCCATGAACATTTTGAACACCACCCCTTCCCTGCACCCCACAAGGGTGCCTCTTGCTCAGACCCTGCTTATCCCTCCCCAACCGCTCACCCCGCAGCCAGGGGGCTGCTCAGCCTGCGCCCTGCTGCCGCTGTGTTTAAAAGGGTGGAGGAGGGATGAGACCAGCGGGCCAGGTCAGAATGAGCCTCCTGGTCAGCAACCTAAAATCTGCCGACCCTGGAGAGGTGTGGACTATTTGGTGAATCCAAGGGGTTTGGGAGTGAGGAATAGACTTGGCCATCCAAAGATGCGTTTGTGAAAGACCAGGCTCACGCCCGCAGGCACCAGCTCTTGCATGGGGCTCAGCTGCCAGGGGTAATGAGGCCCTGTTTGCAGTTAACAAGTCTGGCCCAAGTTCAAAGAGCTGAGTGTGGAGAAGGAGCTCAGGCCCATCAGCCCGCAGCCAGGGAGAGGCTGATCAAAGAAGGCACCGAGTCGTGTGCAGGGGTTGGAGCAGCTGGAGAGCGTAGGGGAAGAGGAGAAAGGATGGTGAAGCAGAAACTGAGAGCAGCAACCAAAACAAAAACAGCCGTCCAGACGCAATGTGGCCTGGGAGAAGGCAAAGAAGCGTGCACAGTGCACGATTCCCGGGATGCCAAGACCCGGAACAGACAAAACTCATCTGCGGTGACAGAGGTTAAAGCTGCTGCTCCCCTCGGCTGGGAGCGTTCTCTGGAAAGAGGCACGGGGGATCTTCACGCAGGGTGGAAATGTTCTGTCTTGGTTAGGGTGGTGCTGACTCGGACGCATACAGATATACAGCCGTAACCATGCTTCCAACTCTACCTCTGTGACACGGCACTGTCTACGTTACATTCAATAGAAAATTACAAGAAAAACACTAGGATTCTGTACTTGGGAGTTGGGGGCAGGGAGCTAAAAAGTCATCTGACTTCTGGTTCAAACCCTAGAAAAACCCAGACAATTTTAAAGGCAAAGGTGCAGGTGAAAGGGAAAATGGGAGACTAACGGGCCACCCTGACCTGCCCACCCCCAGCAGATGGCGGAGGGCACAGAGCACAACTGTGAACCGACACCTGTGGTGAGAGTCCACACGCTGAAATGTGAGTCCCCCACCTCCTTCCCCACTCAGCCAACTTCTCAGCTCCCCTTGCACCACCACTGCCGCCCTCTCCAGGAAGAGAACCAGAGACTCCCCTGCCAGGAAGCTGGCCAGCACAAGAGGGAAAAGGCAAACAGAAAAGACACCAGTGCGGGAGAGTCTGGGTTCCTGCCTGATCAGCCTAGAACAAAGTCCCCATCTGCAAGCTCCGGCTTCAGCGGTGGCTGCAGTGCCCCACTAGCGACGGTGAGCCGGCAGCTGGGGGGCACCACACACTTGCATAGATCCTCTAATGTGACGGAACAGTAAAGCTACAAGCCAGGAGCCAGCGTGGTCACGCAGCAGGTGCAGCGATGTGGTGGCACACCCCACATCAGAGCACTGGTTTGTGTCCCAGGCGCTTGGCTTCCGATCCAGCTCCCTGCTAATGCATCTGAGAAAGCAGCAAGACACAGCCCAAGTACTTGGGCCCCTGCCACCACACGGGGGATCCAGATGGGGTTCCTGCCTCTTGTCTTCAGCCTGGCCCAGCCCTGATGGTTGCAGCCCTTTGGGGAATGAACCAGTGGGTAAAAGATCTTTCTGTGTGTCTCTTCTCTCTCTGTCACTCTACCATTCAAATAAATAAAATAAATCTTAAAAAAAAAAAAACACTACAACCAAATAAAGAGACTTTGAGAAAGCAGAGATGCAGGAAGCATGAGAAAACGTTTAATTATCTGTAATTAATCTCTTTGAGATATAAAGATAATGTACCTATGAAAAGAGGGAGGGGAAATGCCACGAAATGGAACATTTGGGGAATATAAAGGACCCCTGTACACTAGAAACATGAGGGTAGACGTGAGAAAAAATCGATAGAAGAATGATAAAGTTGAAAAGCTCTGAGAAACAAAACCCCAAAGACAAAGCAATGGAAATGGGAGTTTTAAAATAAGAAAATGTGAAGGATTGTGCCTGGAAGCCCAATATTTTCCCATCAGGAGTTCCAGGAGTGGTTAAGAGAGGAAACAATTAGAGGAAATCATGAAAGAAGTAATACAAAAGAGTCCTAACAGGAGACTCTCCAGGTTCAAGCCTGAGTACAGAGCAAAGCAAGGCCCTCCACGAAGGCGTGCCTTCTAGAAGCCGAGAAAAAAGAGCATCTGGAGGAAAAAGCACACTGAGGACTGGAACTCGTAATGGGATTGAAGTCGCCAACAGCGATGCAGGTTAGAAGGCAGTAGAAAAATGTCTTGGGAATTCTGATGGACAATGACTTCTGACTCAGTATTTTATTCCCAGTCAAAACTAAGGGCAGAATATAGGCATATGCAGAAATGCAAAATCTCAAAAAAAATTGTTTTGACCTTTCCCATGAGTACCCACGCAGTGCTTTATAAACTTTGAAGTGCCATGGGTCGCTGTTACACTGAAGATTCTGATTCAGTGGGTCTGGGTGGGTGGAGAGACCCACATGCAGTAGTTCTAACAAGCTCGCAGCTGATGCCGGTACTGCTGATGCATGGCCCACACTGAAAAGGGAGGTCTGAGAGGATGTGCCCTCCCACGATGAGGCAGCGCCAGGAATGGGGAAAGCAAGTTAAGGGGAGTATGCAGAACAGTGCTGCCGGGAAGCCCCAGGCCACTGCTGAAAAGGAAACCAATCTCAGTTGGGGGGGGGGGGGGTGGAGAGGAGATAATTAGGCAGCGATGATTCCCTGCTATGGTGAAAAGGAACCACTGGCGAGGGCTCCATGACGCAGCAGCTTAAGCCACCGCTGCCATCCCATATCACAGGGCCAGTTTGAGTCCTGGCTGCTCTGTTTCTGACCCAGCTCCCTGCTAATGCACCTGGGAAGGCAGCAGATGATGATCCAAGTACTCGGGTCCCTGCCACTCATGTGGGAGACCCCGATGGAGTTCCTGGCTCCTGGCTTTAGCTTGGCCTAACCCTGGTTGATATGGCCATCTGGGGAGTGAACCAAAAGATGAAAGATATTCTCTCCCTCCCTCTCTCTCTCTCTCCACTCCCCCCCCCCACCGTGTGTGTGTGTGTGTGTGTGTGTGTGTGATGCTACCTCTCAAATAAATTAATTAATCTTGGGAAAAAGCAGAAACCACTTACACATGACAACCAGTTTCATCCTCCAGTGTTGCAGGAGCCACAGCTGCAAAGCGCAGCTCAGAGGCAGCTCACACCCTTCCCACGCTCCGTTCCAACAGAGGCCCCTGGGCAGGAATCACCGGGAGGCCAACAGCAAGCTCCGGGATGGTGCTGAGACTTCCGATATGCAGGGAGACACTCAGCCTGCTCCTGGAGGAGACTGCAAAGACCACCTACCACACTGCAGCTACTGTTCTCCTTCCTGATTTCAGTAAGTCCGCAGCGGCGAATGCTCAGTGCCCAGTGGCTTAGCCAGCAAGTTTTCAGCTGCAGTACCGGGAACCCAACTCGAATTGGCTTAGGCAGGAAAGCAACAGAATTTCATGAAGCCTAGGGGAAGCCACGAGAAAAGTTCAAATCCTACCTTCAACATTCAACCTTTCCCATGAGCTACCCATGCAGTGCTTAATTAAATTGCCCATAAGCAAGGATGACAGAAATGTTGTGAATATGAAAGGAGTTAACAATGTAAAGTACTTAGAACAGTGCCTGGTGCCAAGAGTGCCTGGTGCGCAGCTAACGCTCAGTGGATATTAGCTATTGTTGTTTGTTTGTTTGTTTGTTTGTTTTCCACAGACTGAGTAGACAGTGAGAGAGAGAGAGACAGAGAGAAAGGTCTTCCTTTGCCCTTGGTTCACCCCCCAATGGCCGCTGCGGCCGGCGCACTGCGCTGATCTGAAGCCAGGAGCCAGGTGCTTCCTCCTGGTCTCCCATGGGGTGCAGGGCCCAAGCACTCGGGCCATCCTCCACTGCACTCCCTGGCCACAGCAGAGAGCTGGCCTGGAAGAGGAGCAACCGGGACAGAATCCGGTGCCCCGACCGGGACTAGAACCTGGGGTGCCGGCGCCGCAGGCAGAGGATTAGCCTTTTGAGCCGCGGTACCGACCCAGCTATTGATATTATCAGCGTAATTCAGGATTCAAAACAAATCTGGAGGATAGAATTTACCCTGGACACGCTGGCATACAACTGCAGGACAGGAACCATAAAGAACAAACATCAAGAGCCCTTGGAAGGCTGGCTTTGTTGCATACAAAGGACCGACAATTAGTCTGGGCAAGTCTCTACAGCAGTCACAAAGCCCCAGAAAAGTGACTGTTTACAAAATAATGAGATGAAAGACCGTGTCAACGGAGGATTTCATGCCTAGTCTAACTTTTGTTTCGGGCTGAGCCTTGAATGAAGCATTTAGCAGATTGACAACTGAAGGGTTAGCTCTCACAGGTCTCACCAAGCCCTTCTAAAGATTTACTCCAGGAAGAAGGAAATAGAACTAAGAACAAGTGTCGAAATGTAAGATGTCCCAATAGACAGTAAGTTATTAAACCGGAATACTGACTCTGCAAATAATCATCACGCTGATGACTAATATGAGGAATAAAAACCGAAAGAAGGAAAGAAAGGAAACAACAAGCGAAACGGGAAGACACGGAGCACAGCATGCAAAGGCCCTGCTGTCTGCAGCAGGATAAGTAAATTGATGACTTTGCATTTTGTTAAATTGTCGAGGTGCTTCCAAAAAGATTAGATATAATTCCCGAGACAACATAGAGGGACAGAAAAGAAAACACTACAAAAGAATTCAGGGGGCCGGCGCTGCGGCTCACTAGGCTAATCCTCCGCCTTGCGGCGCCGGCACACTGGGTTCTAGTCCCGGTTGCCCCTCTTCCAGGCCAGCTCTCTGCTGTGGCCAGGGAGTGCAGTGGAGGATGGCCCGAGTCCTTGGGCCCTGCACCCCATGGGAGACCAGGAGAAGTACCTGGCTCCTGCCATTGGATCAGCGCGGTGCACCAGCCACAGCGCTCCAGCCGCGGTGGCCATTGGAAGATGAACCAACGGCAAAGGAAGACCTTTCTCTCTCTCTCTCTCTCTCTCTCACTGTCTACTCTGCCTGTCAAAAAAATAAAAATAAAAAAATTTAAAAAAAGATTTATTTATTTACTTGGAAGGTAGAGTTACATAGAGAGGGGAGGAGAGAGAGAGAGAGTCTTCCATCCACTGTTCCACTCCCCAAATGGCTGTGACAATCTGGGCTGGGCTAGACCAGGCTGAAGCCTGGAGCTCCATCCAATTCTTCCACACAGATACAGGGACCCAAGGACTTGGGTCATCCTCCACGGCTTTCCCAGGCACGTAAGCTGGGAGCTGGATCAGAAGAGGAACAGCTGGGATTAAAACTGGTGCTCATAAGGGACGCCAGCCTCACAGGCAGCAGCTTTCCTGCTGGGCCACAATGCTGGCCCCAAGCCAGCATGTTTTACAAACAAGCTTTACGAAGCATTGAGGAACAGACACAATTGTAAGTGTGCATATGAATGACATCAACAAAGATCTAAAAATGGTGAAACTGTAGGACCCCAAAAGCGGTGTCCTTTTGTGACGACCCCAGAAACACAGACTCCAGACCAGACGATGCAAAAGGCAGGAGGCAATTTTATTTCATTTGTGCAAATGGGCCCTCTACTGCTGCAAGCAGCGAGCAAGAGAGAGGAGCCCCGAACAATCATTTTACACAGTTTTTAAAGGGCAAAACCACAAAATTAACATACCATAGGGTGGCGTAAGTTTATTGGGTAACTACAAGGGGAGGAGGTCGTCGAGGAGGAGGAGAAACGGGGGCTACGTGCCCTACGTGTCTAAGCTTGGACAAGGGGAGGGGGTCCTTGAAGAGCAGAAAGGGGTGGCTACGTGCCCTACGTGTCAAAGCTTGGACAAGGGGAGGGGGTCCTTGAAGAGCAGAAAGGGGTGGCTACGTGCCCTACGTGCCTCACGGTTTCTTTGTTAAGCTTGAACAAGCACAGGGGAGGGGGCTTAGGTGCATACCAGGATGTTCTGTCGCCCTTATCTCTGGGTAGTAGCCCTTATCTCTGGGTAGTAGCTATCTGCTTTCTCTGTGAACTTAGTTTACTCCCCATTTCCCAGGACTGTTTTATTAAGGCCATTTTTTATGGCGGCTCTTGGCTCCTTTCAAAACTATGCCATGTTCCTTAGACAGAAAGACTCCATATATAAAGATGTCAATTCTCTCCACAAATAATTTATACATTTAAGGCAATTTCAAATGGAATACCACAAGGGTTTTCGATGAAACCTGGCAAACAGAATCTAAAATTTGTGTGGAAGATCCCCAAAATGAAAACTTCCAAATGGCTGGAAAGAAAGCGGGCTTGTCTTCCTATAAATTGGTTAAAGCAGCTGTGTCTTGGTGCAGGACTAGACAAAAGCAAAATCCAGAGGTGGATCACACACATTTGGAACCTGTTATAATGATAAAAGTGGTGGTGTAGACCAGAGGAGCAAAGACAAACCAGTCATTAAGTGGTGGTGCTGGGGAACATGAAATCAATCCAAGTCTTATATTTCTTTTATTTATTTTTTTATTTATTTGAATAACAGAGTTATAGAGAGAGGCAGAGACAGAGACAGAGGTCTTCCATCCACTCCCCAGACGGCTGCAATTGCCAGAGCTGCTCTGATCCGAAGCCAGGAGCCAGGTGCTTCCTCCCGGTCTCTTATGCAGGTGCAGGGGCCCAAACACCCGGGCCATCCTCCACTGCCTTCCCGGGCCACAGCAGAGAGCTGGCCTGGAAGAGGAGCAACAGGGACTAGAACCCAGCGCCCATATGGGATGCTGGCGCTGCAGGCAGAGGATTAACCAAGTGATCCATGGCGTTGACCTGTGGGTGCAGGGGCCCAAAGACTTGGGCCATCTTCTACTGCTTTCTCAGGCCATAGCAGAGAGCTGGATTGGAAGAGGAGCAGCCGGGACCAGAACTGGTGCCCATATGGGATGTCGGCGCTGCAGGCCAGGGCGTTAACCTGCTGCGCCACAGCACTAGCCCCCAAGTCCTATATTTCAAAAGCAGAAAGTTAAAACTTGTAGAAGAAAAGGCATGGTATCTGTAACAGCAGGATAAGGAAGGATATCTTCAACAAGAAACAAAAGCCACAAACCACAAAAGGAACAAAATAATACATTTAATTACATGAAAATATAAAACTTTTTAACAAAAGACTTTTCAAGTTGGAAAAACAAGCTACAGACTGCAAGAATTTATTTGCAAAATATTTCGCCAACATGTGTCAGAATAAACAGTATTTTCAAGTGTTTGCAAATCAGTCGGAGAAAGACAAACAACTGAGAACAATGGCAGTGTCCACGGACAGGCGTTCCACCAGCGAGCAAAGCAGCACAGACACGAAGCACAAAACATCCGCTCCACCTCACGAAGGAAGTCCACACAGTCAGACAATCAGATTTGCAAAGGTTCAAAAGTGTCACAAGATTTCCGATTTTAAACCGGTGGAGCAAACTCGGCAATTTCCTTTCTCCTCTTGGATGGCTTCCAAAGCAGCAAGAGGAAAACAAAAACAGACTCCACTTGAAAAGGCAGACCAGTCCCAATCCACAAAAACATCTGGCAGGATTCCAGGAGCCACAGAGACCCAATCAGGGTGTGCAAGGAAGAGGATCAAGGTCAGGATCAAGAGGATCAAGCTCGCGGCAGGTGCCTCCCTGGTCTCGGTTAATGATGAGGAGCACGGGCGGCGGGTGGACTGACGAACCCCAGAGATGAGCCCCGTTCCGAAGCCGCTGAGGGTCCCTGCAGTGTCCTGTGTGCTTTGTATGCACATGAAGAGAGCTCAGGGAACCATACTTGTGACCCCTCCCCGAGCCCAGGTCTCTGTCAACAGCTGGTGTCTGTGTGTGTTAGGGCTCTGCAGAGAAACAGGGCCAGCGCACGTACGGAGAAGGACAGTGAGGAGCTGGCTCACGCAGTGTACGTCAGCCGTGGGCACCCCCGAGAGCCAGGGCCCCGGGGTAAAGTCTTTAAGCAGTCTGCTGAGGGGGCTCTCATCTGCTCGTTTGAATATATTTTCACGAATTTGAAAGGCAGAGTGACAGAGCAAGGGCGGCAGCAGTGGGGGGTGGTTATCTTCCTCTTCCGTTCACTGGTTTACTCCCCAAATGCCTGCAAAACCATGTATGGCTTCCACCTCCGCCACCACTGCTGTCCCATGCAGGAGCCCCCTGCACAGCACTGGGAGGGCGGAGGACAGGCGCTGACTGACAACAGGAGGAGCCCTTGCTCCTCCACAACTGGTAGGCCTTGTCCTGAGGACCCACTCCCATACCTTCACCCGCATGTCTGCCCTCGCCCTGCTCCTTTCCAGCCTCCCTTCTCCCCAGCCTTTCAGTCGTGTGCATCTGCCACTGCCCTGCTCCAAGGCACCCAGTCTGGTGGTGAGGGGAGCTTCTTGCGCCAGTCATTAAACTGGTGCTAGGGCTCGGGGCTGGGTCAGAACTGAAGAGGGGGCCCATCCCTGGTTTCTGTGCCCAGAGAGGTGTTTCCCTGCAATCCCCTAGCCCAGTAGGGGGACTGCTTCGCAATCTGCTTTCTTTAAATTTTATTATTTTATTTTATTTTTGACATGCAGAGTGAACAGTGAGAGAGAGAGACAGAGAGAAAGGTCTTCCTTTTGCCGTTGGTTCACCCTCCAATGACCGCACTGTGCCGATCCGAAGGCAGGAGCCAGGTGCTTCTCCTGGTCTCCCATGTGGGTACAGGGCCATCCTCCACTGCACTCCCGGGCCACAGCAGAGAGCTGGCCTGGAAGAGGGGCAACCTGGACAGAATCTGGCACCCTGACCAGGACTAGAATCCGGGGTGCCGGCGCCACAGGTGCTGGCCCACAATCTGCTTTCTTCCATGGCGGCGTTTCCTCCTTGCAGAGGTGCCAGGTGCCCATCTGAAGGGGGAGAGATGAGAGGGGCTCAGGACCTCCCAGAAACGTTCTTGTTTTAATCAAATGAGCAAAATCCTGGCTGACCGCAGAGGGAAAGAGCTGCAGTCGGAGGCGGACCCCAGAACAAGGCGAGTTCCCATGGAAGGGGCATTCTCACATGTCGAGACCCCAGGTCCTCACCAGGTCCTTGGGACTGAGTGGGAGTTCCTGGGAGGAGGGCTCAGCCCACCGGAGGCCGAGGTGTCGGGGGCTGGCCAGGTCCCCGCTGCTTGGGAGTTGCTAACAAGCAGGAGGCCCTGCACTGGGGTTCTACAGGGAGCAGGTCATTGGCAGAGTGTGCACGGAGTCCGGCCTTCGGAGGAGAGGCAGGAGCCCTGCAGGGCCCCAGGGCCAGCGGAGGGCTCGAGAGCAGGCATCAGGAACCGGCGGTGCAGGGATGGCGTGGGGGTCTCGCACCAGTGGGGCAGGGCTGGGCAGGTTTGGGGAGGGCTCTGGGTACTCTCTCAGGGGCTCACAGAAAGGTTACTGGCAGGAGCAGCTGCAAAGCCGCAGAGGGCCCTCGTCTGAGTCCTCCACGCCCTCTTCTGAGGAGCTCAGCATGGTGCTCCCTGTGAAGGAGGGAGGCCTCCAGGGATCCACGGCTTCCCCCAGGGCATTTGGAGCAGAGGAGCCACAGTGACCGGGGACAGAGAACGTGGAAGTGCGCAGGCGCGCAGCTCTGTGAGGCACTCCGGCACTGTCGCCTCTCCAGCCGGCCTGCAGGACTGAGCCACGCCGTCAGCATTTCCACGCCGTGAAGGGCCCTCCTCCGAGGTCCCCCACCCCGGCCTCGGGCACTCAGCCCTGTACCCCTCTTGGCGACTTCCCCGTTCTCAGCTCAGCTGCTCCTGCCAGGCCGTCGTACCCCACACGCTATCTCCATTGAGAACACTGGCCATCTTCCTAGTGGACTCATGGTGCCTGTGCCGCTGGCCCTTCCTGACCAGGCCAAGCACACCAGGAAGTCCTCCACAGTCACTGGGCTGTCCCCGTTGCCTGATCCCATCTGTGACGAGTGACTGAACTTCCTGATTGCCCCACAGGCAGAGTTCTGGTGCACCTGTCCTGGCCCTCAGCTGCGGGCAGCACAGGCCAGGTGAGAGGCCAGTCCTGGTCCCATGAGTAACAGTCTGCTGGGCCTTCCTACCCCAGACCCGAGCTGGAGCTCTACTGGCTGGCCCCGGGGGGCCTGCAGGACGTACCCCAGCAGGTAGATTCCTCCTGCAGGAAGTTCCTTGTGCAACCAACCCAGGGGCCTGTGAGCAGGGGCTGACAGCTGCCAAGTCCCCATCACCAGCAGCAGAGCAGGGAGGTGCTGACAGAGCCTGCAGGGCCTCAGGGGCCCGGGCGCGGCAGCACCTGCACCCTCACCAACACCAAGTACTGACCCAGGGCTCAGTGCAGCCTCGCCTGGTGCTCTTCCATCCTACGCAGGTTGCGTGTTCCTTAATGTGCAGGGCTTGGGACTGGAAGCGTTTCAGATCGGGGGTTTTGTCAGATTTCTAAATATCTGGATATACTGATGGGATATCTCTGGGTTGAGACCCAAGTCCAAGTATGAAACTCATTTGTGTTTCATTTGTACCTTATATGCATTGCCTAAAGGTAGTTTTATACAATGTTTGATAATTTGGGGCATGAAACAGCTTTACAGTATGGAATTTTCCACGGTGGCATGTTGTCATCATCTATCTGTCAGCACAGCTGTCATCAAGAAAGAAAGATAACAAGTGTTGGCAAGGTCCTGGCGAAACTGGATCCCCTGAACACTACTGGTAAAGCTATGGCGAAACATATGGCATTTTGTCACAGTAAAAACAGAACTACCATACGGTCTAGCAATCCCACATCTGGGTATACCTTCAACAGAATTAAAGGAAGGCTACTGAAGAGACATCTTCACTCTCCTCTTCATTATAGCACTATTTCCAACAGCCAAGATATGCAAATGACTCAAGCATCCAGCAAAGACAGGTGGATGAAGACAAGGTGGTGTATCCAAACGAGGGAGTGCTAACTGGCATTTCAAAGGAAGGAAATCTTGCCATTTCTGACAAGGATGAACCTGGAGGTCATTATGTGGAGTGAGACAGGCCAGTCACACAAAGGCAAGCTGTGCCTGATTGCACTGCTATGAAATATCTCTAACAGGCCAACTCCAAGACAGGCAGCATGTAGGCAACTTCAGTGCAGCACCCAGGGCCTGCCCCAGGACTGACCTTGAAATCACCCAGGAAGATTTGCTTAAAATCCAACAATGGTTAAAAACAAGAGGCAGACAGAGAGGTGGGGGTGGGGAGTGAAAGGAAGGAGTGAAGCACGGGGAGAGCCCTGGGCCTGCATCAAGATGCAGCTGTTTTAGACAAGGCCTCCATCTTGTAACTCGGGCCTGGCCAGGCCCTGAACCCTGAGCCAAAAGCTCCTAAAAGAAAATAATGAACTCCTCTTGCGATAAACTCTCCTAGCAACAGCCAATTAGCAGACAGCAGGGAAATACGTAATTCCAGGTGTCTTTTCAGGAAGTTAAGGTGATTGATAACATCCTGAAACCCTGCAGTTTGGCACGTACACCCTAGTGGCTCAGACCCTGTACTTTAGCCAATCATAAATGACAAGTATAAATGTAAAATACGAGCCTATCAGATGCTGTACAGCTAAACTTGTTTGTTCAACTGTATAAAAACCCTAATGACCTTACTGTAGGGGCCACTGATCCAGCCCAGCTGTGCCTGGTGCGGACGTCAGTCTAAACTCGAGTTTGAAATAAAATTCTTGCTGGCGCCACAGCTCACTAGGCTAATCCTCTGCCTGTGGTGCCAGCACCCCAGGTTCTAGTCCTAGTCGGGGCACCGGATTCTGTCCCGGTTGCCCCTCTTCCAGGCCAGCTCTCTGCTGTGGCCAGGGAGTGCAGTGGAGGATGGCCCAAGTACTTGGGCCCCTCTTCCAGGCCAGCTCTCTGCTGTGGCCAGGGAGTGCAGCGGAGGATGGCCCAAGTGCTTGGGCCCTGCACCCCATGGGAGACCAAGAGAAGCACCTGGCTCCAGCCTTCGGATCAGCGCAGTGCGCCGGCCGCAGCATGCCACGGCGGCCATTGGAGGGTGAACCAACGGCAAAAGGAAGACCTTTCTCTCGGTCTCTCTCTCTCACTGTCCACTCTGCCTGTCAAAAAAAAAAAAAAAAAAAAAAAAGAAGAAGAAAGAAAGAAAGAAAGAAATAAAATTCTTGTGTTTGCATCAGCCTCGGCTCCTAGTGGTCTTAATTGGTGGGATCAGATGCTTCGGGTACAACATCTGGGGGCTCGTCCAGGATTTCCCCCTTTAGACTACCAGGACTCTGAGACTGGAGATCAGATACCGGCGGTAAACTCTGTGCGTTTATCTGTGTGTTTAAGTGTCTGTGTGTTTAAGTGTTGGCTGATTTCTGATTATGGTTCATAGGATCTGTATCTGGGCTGTGAGATGACCTAGGCAGACACGCTGAAAGGTCACCAGCTAGGGTTCCTGGGAACACGTCCCAGGTCCTGCCAGAGGGACCCACCCCACCCCTGCTCCAGAGCCCAGGAACCCCCAGGGCATGGGGGACATGGGGGACAGGAAGCCCCGGAGAGGCCAGGGAGGCCAAGGAAGGCAGAGACACCAACCTGAGCCAGAGGAACAGGCTGGGAGTCGGCCGTGCCTTAGGACGGAAGTCCCAGCCCCCAGATCCGGAGTGGGGTGGATGCACGCCAACTCAGCAGTGTTTACCGCATCCCAGATGACTGAGGAGCAGCCCAGGAAAGACACACTACTGAGGTCAAAGCAGGAGCTACAGAAGCTTCCGCAACGCCTGCAAACCAGCCCCGCCTCTGCCTCTGCCTCACTGCCAGCTTCCCCTGTCTGTAGCCAGGACCTGCTGCTCAGAGGTTCCTCTGAGAATTCAGACATGCGGCCCAGCCGTGGTGGCGGCAGGCAACGGAGTTTCATGAAGAGAAGTAACACCTGAGGGAGCAGGCGGAGGCCAGGAGAGGACCGCGAGGGGCCGGCACTGTGACCTGAAGCACGGGCATCCCATATGGATGCTGGGTTCTAGTCCTGGTTCCGATCCAGCTCTCTGCTATGGCCTGGAAAAAGTAGTAGCAGATGGCCCAGGTTCTTGGGCCCCTGGAGCTGCTTGGGAGACCTGGAAGAAGTCCCTGGTTTCATGAGGCTTCAGCTCCAGCTGTTGCGGCCATTCGGGGAGTGAAACCAGTAGATGGAAGACCTCTCTCTTTGTCCCTACTTCTCTCTTTGTCTCTACCTCTCTCTGTAACTGTCTTAAAAAAAAAAAAAAAAAAAAAAAAAAAAAAAAAAAAAAAACCACTAGCTGGGTCTGGATCCAGGAACTGGCGTGAGCACGACTGTGAGGAAGCCTCCCCTCCCCACCAGCTGTCCCCCTCCTCCTCCCAGCAGATGTGGCGGGCTGTGGGGGGACCTCCCTGGGTGTGGAATTCCCAAAAAACCCTCCCAGCCCTAGGAGCCCAGATGACTGCCCCCCTCATGGGGGGCCACCTGACAGGGGTCCAGCCTCCTCGGCTAAAGACACACACATACACAAATACACACACACACATACATACACACACAGGTGGGCACACTCACGTGTACAGGGCTCCCCGCCTAGTTGGTAACCACAGCCATGTTGTTTTCTAAACCCGAATCTTACTAAATGGCTCTTTTTGCTTCACATATCCTGTGCCTCAGTTGTCCCAATGGTGCAAGGCCCCTCCCCAGCCCCCAGGACAGCCCCTCTCCTGGCTGCCCTGCCCGGTTTGTTGGGGGTCCCTGTGGCATTTCACAGGCGCTGGCTGCTGGGGACACGGGGGCACTTACTTCCCGCCCCGGTCTGTAATCCGCCGCAGCACATGAGGGAAAAATAGCATGGGAGTAAACACGCACCCTGGGCTCCTGGCGCTCCACAAGCCCCGGCTGCCGGAGGCTCCTGCCAGGCCTCCCCACGGACTCTGCTCAGGTGTTTGCCCTGGGAGGGGGTGGGGGGAGGCCTATCCCAGAGGCCACTCGTGGGGGAAGGGCAGCGTCCTGAGCCTTCGCTATGGCTGGTCAACCTATCCCTTCCAAGAACATCCTGTCTGCAATGAAGGACAACTCACTCAAACCCTCAGCAAATTAACAGCACCACCAGGGCCACGAGCTGCAAGACCCAGCGTCAGGAGAAGATGGGGGGGCGGTCACACAGGCCCGCTCTCCACGCTGCCCAGCCAAGGAGAGGAAGGGGTACGTTTTGTGTTCTTCCTGAGAGTGCCTACGAACCAGCCTCTGCCCTCACTCCCACCCCCCTGCCACCTGCAGCCGTGGCCCCAGGGCTGCCAGCTTACACAACTCCAGTGGGGAATTTGCATAGGAATGGCAGCCCTTGGATTGGGCAGTGCACACGTGATGAGGGACTCTGACGAGCTGAGGGACAATGGCCCTGCCCTGGTGTTTCCATGCAGCCTCAGAGGGAGTCAAGCTCAGGGCTGTGATCTTGTGGCCAAATCCATCCAGCCCAGGCACGGCATCAGCTCTGCTTCCTGCATGAACCTATCTGCCAGAGAGACAGCCCGGGGCTGGTGGATACCCTGTTGCTGTGCAGGTTTTCAGTGCAGGTGCACTTCTCACAGGTGGGGCTCTGTGGCTCTGAGTGACCTTTCTCAAAGGGCTAAGAAACCCTGGAGCAGAGCTGGGTGGGGGTGAGGATCACTGAGGCCGCAGGTGCCCATTCATTTGTTTACTGAGCACCTCCTAGGTGCCAGTCGCTGCTCCAAGCACTGGGGATACGAAAATCCCTCAGGGGGTGGTGGTGGTGGTGGTGGTGGTGGTGATTCAGGCTCCAGGGGCCAGAGGCACAGCTGGTGCTGCCTGAGGCTGGCCTCTGGGATGGTCTAAGAACTTTGGGAATGCTGAGTCCCAGGTGCTAAGAACCCTATGAGGTTCTAACGAACAAGGTTTTGATTATGTCAGGCACAACAGTGGGACCTGTGCTAAGCAGCCATGGTGAGGGGACAAAGAGGACCAGGCCTTACCCCATGCCAGCTGAGAGCACTGACACCCCACCCCCCGCCGGCCCACACTGCGCATGGCTGAATCCCAACGTTTGGAGGGTCCCAAGAGGGTCAGACTGGAAGGGAGAACCACACTTGCCCACATCCTTGGAGGTGTTAGCTAAGGAGGCAGGAACCCAGGCCAGGGCTCCCTCAGGCCCACGGCTTGCAGTAGACAGGTGCTCACTGGTCCCCCCCACTCACTAGGAACACGTATTCACACACATACGCATACACATGCAGGCACACATCGCTCTTTCCTGTTGAGTGGATGCCCCCTTACACACACCCTTTAGCTCCTGGGAATGGTTAGGCTGCGTTTGCCTGCAGGGCAGCTGAACCCAGGAGCAGAGAACGAGGCCCAAGTTTAAAGAGCCGGGAGACGCCATGCACAGCAGCCGGCAGGAGCCTGCCTGGGACGGGCTGTCACCCCCAAGGCCGAGCCGCCAGGAGAGCCAGGGGGAGAGAGGGGTGCGTGGAGTCAGTGATGCAGACTGACGGCCCCCATAGCCCCTGTTTATTCTGACAGCACCACATGGGGAGCACAGGCGAGGAGCTGGCACTGCGGGTGGGTACTTCTCTGCCTTCCAGCACCCCCTCCCGGGGGGGCGTGGTCAGAGTCCAGCCTGCACCTGGGCTCTCACGGCTCCTCTCTGGTGAGCACCAGGAGACCTGGGCCTTCTTGGTGCCTTCTCACGTGTCTCTGCACAGTGCCCTGGGAAATGAGCCCCGCTGTCTTCTGCCCAACATCTCCAAGGGGGTGCTGGAGAGGTGAACCGCTCTATTTCCTCCAAGAAACACAAGAGGAGGGCGCTGTCCTGTGTCCAAGGTGCAATTCTGCACGCTCCCAGGGTCCGGGGGAGCTCAGAGCAGGCCCCGGGGAGGGGGCTAGAGCATGCCCACCCCACCCTCTGCCAGCCCTGGCCTAGCGCCCCTGTCCTGTGTCCTCTCTGCCCGAGTCCTCCTGGCCAGCCCCACTGCGTCTGGCTTGCCGCCGGTCCAGAGCCAGCTGGAGGGCGCGCTTCACGGAATCCGCGTTGTTGAGAACATTGTACCGACTCAGGGCCACCAGCCGATCGAAATCCTCGGGTTCAAAGGTGAAGCTCATCGTGCTGTAGGGGGTGTCAGGCCCGTGGACCATGAAGTCCCCAAAGGCCTTGTCCACAGCTGTTTGCCGCTGCACACCTGTGAGGGAGGGAAGTGAGGCGACGCCAGGCTGGACACTTGGAGCAACCGGCTCGTAGCAGACAGCCACCGTGCCTGCCTTGCCCCCAGGACGTCCAGCTGGCTCCCTGTCCAAGATGGGCCCGCGGGGGCCCCCATGTCAGCTCAGCCCAGTGCGACCACTCAGATCCAGGAAGCAGAGGACAGCAGCGGGCACTCGGGCCGTCCAGAAGACCGGCCTTTGGGGTGTTACCCGGGAATGGCCTCCCAACACCCCAGGGCTCTGGAGTGCCGAGGCCCTGTGTGGCCCTCCCCTTACCTGGGGCCAGGTGCGTGCGGAAGGTGCGGTTGACCAGGGGGAAGTGCAGCACGATGGGTGCGCAGGGGTCCTCAGCCTCCGCAAACAGATAGCACTCTCGGGGCTGCTCCACGTCCTCAGGGCCCACCTCGATGCTAGGGAAGGGGATGCCCCGGTCCAGGCAGTACTGCTCTGTCTCCCGTAAGGCCTGCACAGGGAGGCGAGCCTTTGACCCGCCTGCCCACACCTGGGCTCACAGGATGCAGGTCTCAGCACCAGCTCTGCCTCTAGTGGTTGAGTGGCTTCAGGCAGGTGGCAACACCTTTCTGAGCCATCTTCTACATATCTAATGTAACAGAGGGAACAGCTCCTAGTGGGGCTTCTGGGAAGATCAGCAGTGGCCAATGGTGATCAACCGGCAACCAATGGGTGCTGCCATCACCATCACTCCTCCCGTACCCACCCACAGCCTCCCTCTCTGCTGCCCCTTAGGGGCCCAGGGTACTGCTCCATGTTCACAGAAGGTCCGAATTGGTGCAGGCTTTGTGCTTCCTCCTGTCCCAGACTGCCGCTGGGAAGAAAAAAGGTGGCCAGGGAGGGAAGGGCTGGCCCAGGAGCATGGCCAGAACCCACATCTGGATGACAACATCTGTCCATTCCCCATATCCTGTGACCAAGTCCCTCGTAGGATCTCCTGGCAGGGACCCTGATGACTCCACTGTTACCATAGTAATGCAGGACAGCAGGCCCAGGCCCAGCCTCGGGGCAGCCATCCTAAGCTAGGTGGGCAGGGTATGCAGTGGGCGGTTTCCACTGACCAGGGTGACTCCCGAGGGCCCCTCCCAGTCTCCTCTTCCTCTCTGTTCTGAACCCTGCATTCCAGTGCTGCCAGTAGTGAGCGCACACGCACACACACACACACACACACACACCCAGAGGGGTGCCCAGGCCGCCCTCACAGGATGAGCCCAAAACACGCACGGGCAGGCTGCCCCAGCAGAGCCCCTTCCCCCACCCCACCGTCCATGACCCTCCCTAGCTCACCTGAAAGGGGCTTTCCAGGGAGTAGTCGAAGGACAGGATGAGGTCCACAGCTCGCTGGGGCAGCAGGGCCAGCGGGAAGGGTGAGTTGATGGCGATGCCGGCATCCACCAGGTGCAGGCAGTCCCACGTGGGCGTGAGCTGGTTGGGTAAGGCGTCTCGGTGTGCGGCTGCAAGCGCAGGGCCCAGGGTGCTCGTCTCACTGGCAGTCCTCTGCCGGTTCTCCCTCCCACCCCCACTCCCCCGAGAGCCACGGCCTTCCCGCCTTCCAAGACCTTGGCCTGGCATGGTCAGCAGGTGACAGGAGACCATCAGGCAACCCCGGCCCAAGGCTGACCCTGGGAAGCCAGAGGCACAGGTGGGAAGGGGGCACCTTTCCAGGCCAAGAACTCGTTGCTGGCCCCGTAGTCCCTGTGCAGGCAGAGGCCCCGGGTGAAGTTGGGGCTGTCGGCGGCAGTGAGGCGGGAGGTGAGTAAGTCCAGCATGGCCTGGGAGAAGGGCCCCTGGTGAGTGAAGAGCCGCGTGCACAGTCGTGCCGGGTCGTGCACCTGCAGCTTCTGGCAGCCATCTGGGTAAGGGTGGAAACCATAGGGCAGCCGTGCATCTGAGGATCCTGACAATGCAGGCAAATGCCCACCCCGCCGCCGCCCAGGCCTTCCCAATGGCCTCACCTTCAAATTCCCCACGTTCCCAAAGGTGCCTATGATGTGGTTTTTATTCAATAATAAAGGGTCTCCCCTATTGCGGTTATTACTACTATGTGAAAGCCAGAGCAATAGAAAGACACAGAGAGGGGGGAGATCTCCCATCTGCTGCTTCTCTCCAGATGCCTGCAACAGCAGGAGCTGGGACAGGCCAAGGCCAGGAGCCAGGAGTTCCATCCAGGCCTCCCACGTGGGTGGCAGGGACCCAGGCACTCGAGTCATCACCTGCCACTTCCCAGGATGCACACTAGCAGGAAGGCCCACGTGTAAGGACCATCATGAGGATGCTTCCCCAGTCCTGTGGCTCACGGGGCAAGACCCTCAGTCACCCTGGGGTATGCAGCCAAAAAGAGAGGACTTCTGAGCTGTCCCCTAAGAGCTGAGTGAGGGGTCAGTGCTGCGGCATAGCGGGTAAAGCCACCACCTGCAGTGCCGGAATCCCTTATGGACAATGGTTCGAGTCCTGGCTGCTCCACTTCCAACCCAGCTCCCTGCTAACAGCCTGGGAAAAGCATCAGAAGACAGCTCGAGTGCTTGGGCCCCTGCACCCACATGGGAGAGCTGGAAGAATCTTCTAGCTCCTGGCTTTAGATGGGCCCAGGTCTGGCTGTTGCAGCCATTGGGGAGTGAACCAGCGGATGGAAGATCTCTCTATCTCTCTGTCTCTCCCTAACCCTTTCTCTGTAACTCTGCATTTCTAATGAATAAATCTTTAAAAAAAAAAAAAAGAGCTGAGCAAGAGACTGAGGCTAGAAAGTCAGGCAAGGAACTGCACAGAGGGCTCTCAGGGCCACTGAAGGGTCAGGGTGGAGGGGAGCCACAGCGGGGGAGGGGGTTAGAGTCAACCAAACACCCAGAGGACCTGGGCTGGGTCCACCTCAATGGAGCCCAAAGCAGAGACTGTGGGGGCGTGGCCGGTCACCCCTGTGGGCACCCGGAGACCTCCCCACCAAGCTAGCAGCCAAGGCCTCAGCCACCCCCTCGCCCATCCGCATCCCTCTGTGTGGACCCCGTACCTATGATGCTCACACTGCCCCTGTGCCTGTCCAGGAAGCCCAGGCCCGAGCCAGCCGTCTTCAGGAAGACCTCATCCAGGCTGGCAGCAAAGGCACTGCCCCACAGGCCTAAGGAGACAGGCAGAGCCCTGGTCCGTGTGAGGGCCCGACCGGGCCCCAGCCAGCCTGTCCCCTGCCCCGCAGCCCACACTCACCCTGCAGGTAGCAGAGGCGGGTCTCGGGCCGCACCTGCAGCAGCCGCCCCATGAAGAACTCGGAGCCGAAGAGCGCGGTGGGAACGTGAGCCCCGTACTTGGGGAAGCCGACCTCATGGGGGGTGAACTCGCACCACTCTGTGGGCCCACGGGAAGAAGGCAGAGGCACTAGGGGCTGCTCACCGGGCCCCTTGCGCCTGAGTGAGCCCACTGAACTCTGAGGACCTCGTCTGTGGCTTCGTCCCATGAGCACCCCCCTCTCCCTTCCATCGCCACATCACACACCTGCGAAGTCTTCCCCACTGACATTGGAGCAGACGTTGATGCTGGCGTAGATGGGGTAAGGGTTCTGAGCCCGGCTGACCGCTTCCTGCTGGTCAGACAGCTTGGCGGGGTTTTCCTGGGAAGGAAAGGAGGGAGGTGGCTTGACTTTTAGGGGTCTATGGTCCCCATCCCCAAGGCCCGAGGCTAGCTCATTGCAGTCACCGGTCCAGCGCTTCGGAGACAGCTCTCAGGGACGAGCTGCAGTCTGCAGCAGAGCGAGACCACTGAGTGCTGCAGACGGGTCCAGGGGCTTTGGGAACACGTCCCAGGGCAGAATGCAAGGGAGTCAGACTGACAATTTAAGAGCAGTCCCTGACAACCAGTCTAATTTATGATTTAAAAAGTAAATCCTAGGGCCAATGCTGTGGTGTAGCAGGTAAAGCCACCACCTCCAGTACAGGCATCCCATACAGACACTGGTTCGAGTCCCATATGGACACAGGTTCAAGTCCCGGCTGCTCCACTTCCAATCTAGCTCTCTGCTATGGCCTGGGAAAGCAGTAGAAGATGGCCCAAGTCCTTGGACCCCTGCACCCACATGGGAGACCTGGAAGAGGCTCCTGGCTCCTGTTTTCAGACTGGCTCAGTTCCAGCAGTTGTAGCCTTTAGGGGAGTGAACCAGCGGATGGAAGACCTCTCTCTCTCTCTCTCTCTCTCTCTCTCTCTCTCTCTCTCCCTGCCTCCTCCCTCCCTCCCTCTTTGTAACTCTGCCTTTCAAATAAATAAATAAAAGCTTAAAAAATAAAAAAAGATAATCCCTAGGAAACGTAGAAGAGAAATCATTTGTGATTCCACCCTCAGCTGACAACCACACACCAGCGAGTAGGGCAGCTGGGAACCCTCTCCCTGCTGACAGCCTGGGCCTGCAGTTCTCAGGGTAGCGGCCAGGTGGCGTGGCTTTGCCTCTGAGCCACAGGCTAGAATCACTTTCAAAACCTACCTGTGGGAGGGCCCTACTAGTGACCCACCAGAATCAGTATCTTTGGAAGTAGGGCCGGGCATGGGTGTCTGACAGGCTGTGCAGATGATTCCAATGACCACTGCAAGCTGGGCTCGCCCTCCCCAGGGGCAGGAGCATCAGAAAGGTGAAGCCACGTCAGCCCAGCCTAGTTTCTCACTCCTTCCCACCAGGGGCGCTCAGACCTCCAGGACAGCTTTGCACACCTGGCAGGGGGAGGGGGAGTGGGGCAGGAGGAAGCTGCCTGCATTCGTGTCTTGCTCTTCTCTCACCTCCTGGTACAGAAAATACTCGATGAGGAGGCCCCAGAAGTCAACGAGGGACACGCTGTGGCCACTGTCCTCCCGGAGCCCCAGTTCCTGAACGTAGTACTCCAGCCGCTCTGGGGACACTGCGCCCACCTTCCGGCTGCAGACCCGAGCCCGGGCGTGCTCAATGGGGCCCTTCAAGGCCACCTGGGACCAGGCTGGGTCCTTGTAGAGCGTGGAGATGCACCTGGGGACAGAAGGATGCCTGCGCATAGGGGCGGGTCATGCAAGGGGAAGGAGGCAAGCAGGAGACTCCAGGGGCCCTCCTCTCCCATCACTCTGTTGCCCCAGAGCCTCCCCAGCTTGGAGGAGCCCCTCGGCCCCTCCCTCCCCTCCTGGATGCAGGCGCCCCGCCCCACCCAGGCACTCCATCTGAGCACCAGGGCGCGCTCCTGTGCTTTCCAGGGTCTTCTCTACTCCTCACCCTGCCCCCACCACACTCACCAGGTGGACCCAGAGACCCCACTCAGGTAGGTCACAGCGTCCAGGAGGCCGAGCTCCTGCAGCCCTGCCAGGCTGCCGTACAGGGACGTCATGGCTCGGGTTCCACCGCCAGAGCCCAGCACAGCCACCACAGGTACCTGGCACAGCAAGGACAAAAACTACTACTTCCGTCATGCAAGAGGTCTTCCGAGAGCGCACGGGACATGCTTGCTGTGAAACAACTATGCACGGACCGACAAAAAGTTACCTTCGAATTCCATTTTCCATGGACTTTTTAAAGTCCCCTCATGTGCGCCATTCTTCTAAGAGCCTTACTTGTATTTTCTCATTGAAAAGACGAGGGCACAGGAAGGTTAAGTGACGTGCCCAGATCACACAGTGACAATCCATCGAACCCAAGCCGTATGCTCCAGGGCTGACTTTGACCCATGAGACCAGGGAGGCATAGTTGATAAAGTACAAGCAGACAAAGCAGGGTTTCTTGGTGCTGTCAATATTTTGTACTACTGCATGTAGGACCAGATAGTTCTTTGCTGTGGGATGCTCGGATGTTGGAGCGAGCTTAGTGGCACTCCTGGCCGTTAGCCAGTAGCTGCCGGAAGCTCCCCTTAGCTCCCCCCATCCCTGAAGTGGCAGCAACAATGTCTCTAGACGTCAATGAATGTCCCCAGCTGAGAACACTAAGCTGGGATGATGGCCTGTTTGGGGACCCCATGACCTAGAAGCCAGACGCGTCAGAAGCCCCCAGGTGCTAGGGCCCTGGGTTGGAGGGGCCTGCTGGGGGCAGAGCTGGAACTTTTTGGCTGCTGGGCTTTCGCACGAAGGTTTGGTGCATCCCACCCCAGACTTCCAGTTCCTTCCCCGTCCTTTTCTGCTGGGAAACATGGTCTCCCCCAGCCCCAGCTTGAGGAGGACACTGCGAGGTGAGGTGGGGCAGAGCAGCACGTGGGCTTCTCCGTGCTGGGCACAGCCCTGTCCCACGTGCAGGGGCAGCAGGGAGCCCCGGGCGGCTCCTGGGCTGCACCGGCTGTCTGCCAGCGCACCTCTCCCCTGCCAGCCTCCCCACCGCAGCTCAGCCCCGAGCTGCCTCTCCGCTCAGGCGGCCTCGCACCTGCCATCTCCAGACTCCTTGGACCACTGTGGGGGGAATCAATCATGTCCCCGCCTCCCTAGATTCCCATGCTGAAGCCTAGCCCCACAGGTGACTGAGTTTGGAGAAAGGAGGTAATAAGGGAAAATGAGGTGTTCAGGACGGGACCTTAATCCAACAGCACTGGCATCCTCACAAGAGGAGGAAGAGACGTGAGAGTACTCTCTGTCCCTCCCTCTCCCTCGCTCCCTCTATTTCTCTCTCCTCTGCTCCCCTCTCTCTCCCTCCCTCCCTCCCTCCCCCCCTTTCCTTCTCCCTTCCTCCCTCCCCACCCTCTCTCTCCCTCTCCCTCCCTCCCCACCCTCTCCCACAGAGGAGAGGCCAGGTGAGATCACAGTGAGGGGGGCTCCCTCAGGAACAACCCTTGGGCACCTTGACCCTGGACCTGCAGCCTCCAGCGCTGTGAGGACGTACGTGCCCGTGGTTTAAGCCACGCAGCCCAGGGCAGTCTGTCACAGCAGCCCAAGCAGACAAAGCTGTCCACTCTTGGCCAGCGCTATTTAGCCCTCGTTCCTGGTGGGTCCTTCCTTTTGACCGTGCCCATCAGGGCCAGCAGATGGGCCTGCTCTTTCTTCTCTGCTCCCTGTCCTGCTCCAGCCACGCAGGTCCACTCAGGGGAACAGGCCAGAGATGTGGTCCCAGCGGCTCTGGGGTCGGGTTCCTCCTCTGTTCCATACCTGATCACTGTCTGGGGCCTCATTCAGGCCCAGCACCTGCTGCAGGGCCCTGGCCACGACCTGCTTCCTCCTGTCCAGAAACTGCTGCTCCCCGTCACAGAGGCCAAAGCCAAGGCGCAGGTCCAGGTCCCCAGAGCTGCCGGGGTGGGGGAGGTAGGGGTGTACCAGGTGACTGAGCAGTGGGGGAGGGCCCAGCTCACTCTTCCCAGGAGCAGACCTGTGCTCCCTGGAACCCCTTAGAAAGCACCCAAGGGACTGTTCACGAGCAGGGAACAGTGGGTGCCCCTGGCCTGGGCGCCTGGGCAGGCACACCCTGGGGGAGCACCCCACTCTTCCAGCCTGGAGTCCCGCCTTACCTCATCTCTGCCTGCACGCTCAGCGCCACCTCCAGGCCCTGGAAGAGACAGCAGCTCGGCCCCAAGCTCACAAGCAGGATCCTCCCAGGGGAGTGTGCTCACCACCTGCGCCCCCTGCTCGGACCCCTGGGTGGTCAGGGGACAGGCTGGCAGGGGAAGAGGGCCACAGCTCCCAGTCCAAGCCTTACCTGCCCTAGGACCACGAGGCGCTGCTCCTCCCTGCCCAGGGGCAGCAAGGAGAGCGGGATGGTCCCCTTGCCCAGCTGGAGAGTTTGAGCCTCCAGCTCAGCACTGGGGTCGCCCTGTGGAGAAAGGGACTGGCCAGGACCTCAGTAGCTGGCAGGAAGCGGCCTGGAGGCGGCACCGAGTCCACCGCTCGCCCTTGGCCTTGGGGCGGCTCACCTGCAGGACCACCCGCTTCTCCCCCAGCTCCACATCCAGTCTAGAGCTCAGCACTGGGTTCACGTGGAAGGTGAAGGTAGGGGCGAGGCCCAGCTCCGCGAGAGGCTGCAGGGGTAGGAGCTGGGGCTTCTCGCAGGCCCCAGGCACTGCCAGTTGGATCTGTGTCACACCTGAGAGCAGAGGGCCCAGGTGGATGATGGAAGTGGGGGGAGGGGTGCAGGTGCTGCTCACGATGGCACTTCCTGGGCCTTCTCTTCTCCCAGGGGGTGCCACTCATCACCCACTCTTACCACACTGTGGCCCATCAAGAAGGACCCTTGAGCTTCCTCTAGCCCTGCCCACGTCAGACCTGGGCCCCTGGGGCAGATGAGAACACACAAGGGCCCGGGGAGGGGCAAGGCAGGACCTGCGGAGGGAGAGAGCCCCCGCCGCTAGCCTGTGGGGCTGGCGATGTTCAGTATGTTAGTTATACAGTAGATGATTATATACAATTCATTCCCTAATTGTTGTTATATATTAGTTACCAGTTTTTAACTAGCAGTTTCCCCGTGCAAACTCTGTGCTCACTGCCTGGGGCCCGGGTAGGGAAAGGTTTGTGGGCAGAGAGGAAACCAGGAATACATGGGCTGTGAGCCCTTGGGAGGGGGTAAAAGGAAGACTGGGACCACAGTGTCCAGAGGAGGGGCAGGCATCCCGGGGAAGCAGAGAAGGAAAGAGGGGCGGGCCTGTAGGCCAGGGGGCACAGGGCTGTTTCCTGCCCTCTTCCAGCCTTCCTGGAAAGGAAGTCGGACCCCAGAGAGAACAGGCCAGGCAGAGGGCCCACAGCCAGCCTCACAAGAGTCCCAGACCCCACACACAACACCACAGCCACAGAGACCCCGCGGGTCCCAGGATGGGAGACACCTCAGGAGCAGAGGTGCAGCCCGGGCCCCCCTACCCTGCAGCCCCGCCCCGACCAGGCGAGACCCTTGAGTTCCACTTGGAGCCTGAGTGTCACGAATTAAAAGAGGATGATAATTGCACCCACTGAGTTGTTAGGAGGATTAAAGGAAAAAAAGTCTAAGTGCTCAGCCCACGCCTGACTCAGGGTGAGCGCTCTGCTCTGTGTGACTGAGGCTGGACTCAGCCCGCAGGCGTGGCTCCAGGGGCGCCTTGGCTGTGGCGGCCTCGGCTCCAGGCCCTCTGCAGCGGGCTGGGTAGCCCTGGACCTTCACTTCCCCGGGGGAGGCGGGCTCCGGCTCCCCCGACCAGTGACCACCCCCTGCCCTCTGCCTTGGAGCTGCACTGGTGACTCGCGCTGGCTGGTGACACATGAGTGAATGACCAGGAGGTGACCAAGCGCTTGGACGGCTCTTGCTCAATTGGGCTTGCTCTCGTGTACCTTTGTGATGTCTTAAGAACAAGTCCAGGCTGGCATGCCAGTTGCAGAGAGGAGAGACATATGGGTAGAGACAGGATACCCCCTCCCCATACCGCCTACAGCCCTAAAGCCCCCGCTGACCACGGGGTGGGTGCGTCAAGAACCACAGCTTGGGGGCCGCTGAGATGCTGTGTGTGTGTGGCAGAGCCATCGCTGACTGATGCAATCTCTACACTTGGACACTTGTAGGGACAGGAAGTGCCCTCCCCCCAGAGACCATCCGTCCCTCCCTGGGTCGGCTTTGAGTAGTGGAAGACATAAGACCTTTCTGCTCCTCGGCACCAGCAGCCCCTCCCGGGGTGGTGGGGGGAGAAGGCCAGACCCAAGGCCGCTGGCCGGACTCACCGCGCTCTCGAAGTGAGGCTATCCCGTCTCTCCCTAGGGTGCCATGGATCTTCAGGCAGGGCTGGGCCTGGGGAAGGCAGAGGCCCACGGGGCCAGACAGCCCATGGGGTCCGAATCAGGGGGAGAGGCCGGGACAGGGTCCAGGAAATAGCTCCCCAGGGCCTGGCCCCCAAGGTCACATCCAGCCCCTCCCTGGGCTCAGTGGAAGTGGCCCCTGGTGGGACAGGGAAGTGGGGGATCCCCATGAAGAAGCCATGAGCGGCTTCTATGGCAGTCTCAGCACCAGGATCTCCAGTGAGTCGTGTGCAGTGCATGAAGAGGGAGGAGCCTGGGTCCCCGGTGATCCACCTGCGCCCAAGGCAGCTTCCTGTCCTCTGCCCAGACATCACTGGGCTGCTCCATGGTCTCCTCCCTGCCCCTGACCCGGGAGGCCCCAAGGGTGCCTTCCCCACTCACCACCAGGACTCCATTGGTGATGACTTCACACGCAGGCACCTGGCTGCAAAGCAGGATGGGCTCACAGGCCGTTCGGCTCCCTTGCAATGGCTGTTACCGTAACAGCAGGACCAACGCAGCCGCAAGAGCCCAGCAGCGGGGGAGACCCTGGGGGCGGGGCCCTGTTGGCCACCATGCAAACAGGCAGCAGCCGCAAGGCCAGGACGGCCTCTCAGGCCAGCACAGGAGGTGGGGACCAGCTGGGCATGCTCACCTCTTCTCCAGAACAAACTCCACCTGCAGCTCCTGGGAGTTCTGCACGGGGGAGCAGGGGCACCGGCTGTGACGAGCCTGCCGAAGCCTCTGGGACTCTCACTGCCTCTCGCTGCCCCCAGGCCCCGTGGAGGAGGAGACTTGTGGCTCTTTGTGGGCAACCGTGTCTCCACGCAGAGCACCAGTCTCTCAGGTATGTGTGCCAGGCCCCATTCAGCTCACCTGGCTGTCAGGGAAGGTGTGACTGTAGGGTTGGCCGGGCTTGAGGCTCCTCAGGTCAAACAGGTACTGGGAGAGCTGGTCACTGTCCAGGACATCCTTGTCATAGAGGGTGAGTTCCAGAACATTCTGGGAACAGGGCAGGTGGGAGGTGGGAGACCGAGGCAGGACAGGAGGGCAGCACCCTGGAGGCGCTCCTCTCCCTCCCGCAGCCCAGCCCCCACTGGCCTCACCTTCACAGCACCGTGGAGCTGGTAGCGGAAGGTCTCGTTCCACTCGGGGTCGCTGCAGTTGGCCACCGTTCTGGTCTGGGCGGGGCAGGGGGATGCCGTGGGCAGCCATAGCTTCACGTAGCAGTCGGCTTTGGACACTGCACAGGGAGGGGGTGTCAGCCTCAGGCTGTGATGGCTGCAGCCTTCCTGGAGGAGGTGGGGAGGCCACCCACGTGCCGAGGCGGGCCAGCAGTGAGCTCTGCCAGGTGTGCCTCTCACCCAGCTGAGCGGACATTCCGGTGGCCAGGGGCCAAGGTCAGGTGCCAGCACAGGCTGTGGAGTAATTCCCAGAAACTTCCTGGTTCAGGCAACAAAACCCCTTCACCGCGAGCAGTGGGAAGGAAGGGCTTACGGGGGCAGGCGTCCGCTTGTGACAGAGGCCTCACTCTCTCCCTGAAGGCACGTGCTAGACTCGGGGGGTCCGAGCCTGCTGCCTGCCCCTCACCACGGGTGCCTCTCCACATGATTTCAAGGTGCACACTCACGCCAGCTGAGCCCTGGGGAGGCCCCAAGGGAAGGCAGGAGAGAAGGGGTGGGGAGGGGTCACTCACAGCGGTCTGACCCCTGGATATTTCTGGCCCTCAGCACCTTCACCTGGAGGTCGTAATAGGGGTGCGTTTCCCGCTGAAACAACGCAACGGCAGGGGCTCAGTTCCGGGAAGCGTGGGCCTGCTCTCCTCCCTGCTGGGGTTTCCAGCTCCGATTTTCCCACGGGGTCACAGAGCAGCAGCCTGGCCTGCGTTTATTGATGTCGCCGTGCAGGGAGGCCTGTACCCAGGAGGCCTTTGCAAGCAAGGGCTCAGTGTCTTGGTTTTAAGTGGGGTCCCTGCAATCTGCCAGGCCTGGGTTCATCCCTGAGCTGTGGACCACCATCTGAGCTCGTTAAGGGGATCACACACCACTACCCTGAGGCTCTCTGGGCCTATGTGCCCTGGGTGTAGCTTGAGAGCTGCAAGAGCTGGAACATAAGCATAAGGAGCTTAAATATTAAACAAGGAAGCTGTGCTATATGCACCCCAGCCATGGGCTCCTTGACCGGGGCTAGCGCGTGGCAGGTAGGTGCAGGGGAGCCGAGTCACAGAGCAGACTGCAGCCTCGTGGGAGGGAAACCCCTGCACCCTTCTCCTGGCCGTGGGTTCCATAGCTGGCCGAGAGCATTCTCGGCAACACCCAAGGCAAATGTCCGCACTGGCAGGGATTATTGTCAAGGTCCTGGCCAGTCTCTCTAGTTCCAGCTCTGCCAGCTCATCTGGGACAAGTAAGTCCCACTGGAAATCAAATGCCAGCCCTGGCGCGACCCTCCGTGCTCAGGGGACAGCAGCCCCCAGAAGTCCTGCAGGTAAGGTCAGGTACCTTACCTGCGGGTGCCTCCACGGAGCCTCCCTCTTCACTCTCTTCTCTCTCTTCCGCAGCAGCACGGTCCCCACGAGGGGCAGCCCCTGGCCTGCCAGCCACCGAGGCCACAGGTCCCACAGCATGGCCAGGCAGCCCAGCTCCCAGCAGAAAGCCTCACCTGCCTTCCAGAGCTGCCCTGCCCCTCCCCGGTCCCCCTGCTGCAGCTCAGGTCTGACAGGTAGCTCAGGGTGGGGAGGGCGGAGCACCAGAGGTGGCCTGGGCTGGGGCTGGAGGTGGGGTTTGCCAGCTCCGGAAGTGCCTGAGGCCTCATTTTCCCAGGTAGGAGCTGGCTGGGTCCCTCTCCACAGGACTCAGGTGAGCTCCCAGGTTGCAGCTGGCAGCTCTGAGCCTCGCCGCAGGGGCAGACTTCCAGGGCGTGGGGAGGCCCCGGCTATGTGTATTCCTCCCAGGTCCTCTGGGACAGTGCCTCACAGCCGGCCCAGGGAACGGCAGCTGAATGAGGCCTTTGCTGCCCAGGCTCCCCCAGAGGTCAGAAAAGCCTCCCCCCAGCTGCCCTGCGAGGGAGAAACGTGCACGGCTCCGGCTCAGGGTTTCACGTGCACTTGAAGGTGCTTTCCTCTCGTGGCCTCCCTGCTCATCCCCCAGACACAGAGGGCCTGCTGCTTGCAGACCTGGTGGCGATGGCACCGGGGCCTAGCCATAGCCTGAGGACTTTGCAGCCTCCCTGTGGCTTCGGCCTGCGCCCTGTGCCGGGATCAGTGCAAAGACCTGAGTGACTCGAGGCACAGGCAGGGATAAGGTCAGGTTGTACAAGCAGGAGGGGGCAGAAAGCAGCACTTCCGGCCCTGGAGCTACTGAGACTAGTGCGGTCCTCCCGGGGACCACTAGAAGGGGGTGGGGCCTTGCCAGGGGCCACTGCGTGGCCGGGGACTATGTGGTTCACTGGGACAGTCTCCAGGCACAGAAAGGATGTCTGGGCAAGTGAACTGTTGGGAGACACATTTCGGTTCTGCAACCAACATCCAGTCATCCCTCTTTCCCAAGCTCTGCAGCTGGAGGCTGAAGGAACATCCAATGAGGTGATTCCAATGAACCAGCTGGGCAAGCTCAGACCAGAAATTCCCAGAACTAGAGGTGCTGTGACTGCCGGTGGCCGGGATCCAAGGCAGGGCGTGTGGTTGTCTAGGTGAGGAGTGATGGACAGGGGTGCCCAGGGACCCACACTGCAGGATTCCAAGGCCCAGGGCTGAGGGTGGCAGAGCCTGGGTTGGGAGCCAAGCTCCTGAATACATGACAGGCTTTCTGGACTGCGCCATTCTCTCCCAGAAGCCACCTGCCCAGTACCTCATCCATCCCTGTCCTAGCCGGTCCATACCCTCACATGACCCTCTGGGTTATCGCCTGACGTGATGGGGAGATGCCCAGCCTGTGAGTGACGACAGCAGGGTCCCTCTCCGTGCTGCCAACTCCGCTGTGGTCCACAGAAGCGCTGCCCTGATTAAGCCACTAATCCCCCACTCTTCACGGTTCCTGGCTAACTTACTACCATCCATGGTTACTGCATCAAAGCGCACGGGGAGGGGAGCAAAAGACACCTCCATAGGCGTGGTTTCTTGCTTTGCTCTTTATTCTGAGGGCAGCCTCCGTCTCCAGCCTTCTCTGTGGAGGACAGAGAGTCTTGGGAACAAAGAATGGCGTGTGGGAAGCGGGGTCACGTATGAAACCGGAACAGAAGAAAACACGCGTTCTGCACTCTAGCGCTTCAAACACAGATCGCAGCAGGGACGGGCCAGCACAGCAAGACCAGGAAGCGGGGCCGCCCCGAGAAGCACAGCCTGAGCCGGCAGACTGGGCCTGGGCCAGCGCCGCTCCTTGTGGGTGGGGGTGGCCGCTGTGTGACTTCCTTCTCCACGCGCCGTTCTGCAGGGCTCTTGGGGAGTGCTGCCCAGCCTCATGGGCCTGAGCAGAGCACCCCCACCCCCAACGCTGTGAACAGTGCTGCCGGCACAGGGAGCACGCCAGGGAGGAGCACCTCCCCTTAGCGTCAGCAGCTGGGTCACCACAGTATGACTGCAGCTGACAGAGGACAGGCACAGCCCCCACCCTCACTACCACTGAAGACATTGGGCCACCAGTGTCTGCAAAGACACCAGGCCCCAGCACTCTGCCCCAAGCACTCTCGAGATCTGGCGCGAGTTCTCTTCTCCCTGAACACCTCCCCAGCACAGCAGCAGCCCCTCGCCGTCAGCCCTACCTGACTGTCCCCTGTGTGCAGCAGTCTGCTCTCCTGTGAAACTAAGCTGGGCGATGACAGCCGGGCCAAGCTCTAAGGCAGGTGCACAGGAAGCGGCTGGAGGGAGAAAGGCGGCCTGAGCACGAGGACTGAGCTCCCAGGCGCTGCCCCAACCCACCTGCCTGCTGACGCGGGAGCAGGTGCCTCTGCAGTCGTCTGTCCAGAGACTGCAGAGCCGGGAGCTGCTGGGCCCCGCGGGGAGACCCCGAGGCCCTCTCCTAGACAGAGAATGGCACTCTCCTAAGCTCTCACACATACAGCATCCGGCCAGAGAGGGTGTTTCCAACACACTGGATGATCCGTTCTCCAAGTATTCCTACACACTGACACTTCCTCTTGCTTCTCACTTGACCTCATTGAAATATGAGTTACCCGGAGTGTGGGAGAAAAGCATGGCAGTGAGGGGAGAGGCAAAGGAAGACAATAAATAGTGTGAAGAGACTGAAGCCTGGAGCTGTGAGTGGAGCTGGAGACCAGAGGGGACACGGGGGACAGCCGCGCCCCTCAGGAGCCACACAGCCTCCTGTCTGGTCTGCGCGGCCGCAGCGAGGCCTCCTGAGGCTGCGCACTCATCTGAAGAGAGAGCCTCAGTGAGCCACCGTGGTTGGGAACACTTGCAATAAGTTTCCTTACGCAGGTGAAGGTGTGCAAAGGCAAGACGGTGCACCTCCTCCTGTCCAGCAGGTGGTAAATTCTCTGGCATTGCCTGCAACATTACGGTATAAGGTATAACTAATCTCTTTCTATTTAAAAAGCTGGCAATGCCAGCCCATGAGTCAGCGACGTTCCAGGCGCAAGGCAGCCAGTCGTGTCCAAACGTGGAGACTCCCGCTGGTGGCAGCCCCCGGCTCCTTAAGGCTGGCCGCTTCGTGGCCTCTCTGGGATAGCCGAGCTGTCCATCTGCTGAATGCTCTGGATGCTGGGCTCAGGTGTCAGCTGGGTTTACCTCTTTAGAACAGAAGTAGTGCACGACCACTCCATTGGGGTATCTCGCAAATGCACTGCAGGGAAGGAAACGGCGTGGGGGTGAGGGCTGCTGCCAGTCCCTGGAAGAGGCCCCTTACCCAGAAGCCATCCTGGAAGCAGCACCCCTAAAGCCCCAAGAACACTGGGTCACTGTAGCCACCAGCTCTGCCTAATAACAGAACAGAGGGTGAGTGACATACAGGTGGAGTGCATGGGTATTTCTTATTAAGTAACCAAGGCAACACACAGCAGAGGTGCCAGTCACAGCCCAGGGCTCAGCCCGGGCAGAACGAGATCGAATACTCATCAGAACTCGTGTTGGGATGGCGCTGTGGTGTGAAAGGTAAAGCCACGGCCTGTGATGCTGGCATCCCATATAAGTGCTGGTTTGAGTCCCCAGATGTTCTACTCCCGATCCAGGAAAGCAGTAGAAGATGGCCCAAGTGCTCGGGCCCCTGCACCCACGTGGGAGACCAGGAGAAGCCCTGGCTCCCAGCCTCTGCCTGGCCCAGCCCCAGCCACTGCAGCCATTTGGGGAGTGAACTGGAGGATGGAAGACCTCTCTGTCTCTCTGTGTCCTTTTCTCTCTCTCTTTCTCTCTAACTGCCTTGCAAATAAATAAAATAAAATTTTTTTAAGATTTTTTTTTGAATTTGACAGGTAGAGTTACAGACAGTGAGAAAGAGAGACAGAGAGAAAGGTCTTCCTTCCGTTGGTTCACTCCCTAAATGGCCGCCACGGCCGGCGCTGCACCGATCTGAAGCCAGGAGCCAGGTGCTTCTTCCTGGTCTCCCATGCGGGTGCAGGGCCCAAGCACTTGGGCCATCCTCCAATGTCCTCCCGGGCCACAGCAGAGAGCTGGACTGGAAGAGCAGCAACTGGGACTAGAACCTGGTGCCCATATGGGATGCTGGTGCCACAGGTGGAGGGTTAACCAAGTGAGCCACGGCGCCGGCTCCAATAAAAATAAATTTTAAAACAAACAAACTTGTGTCAAGTTAATTCTAACCAAGAACAGCGAGGTTAGGTTTGTCTAAAGAAAAGGCTGGCTTGGGGTTTTACTCAAGCCATAAAGTAGCAGGTGGAAAGATCTTTTTCTTCCTTTAGACCAGGGGTGGGGCCATTTGGATAGTTGTAACATCATTCGCAGGCCACATAAAACAATCAACTTAAAAGATTAATCCACTATAGATGTACTGAATTCAAGTCCTGCCTGTGGTGGCCTCAGCAGGGCCAGACCAAATGATTTCACGGGTCTCATACGGCCCACGGGACGGACGTTCCCCAGCCCTGGCTCCAGAGGCTTGTCAGCACGCAGCTGTGTCACACACCCTCTGGCTGCATCAGAACTTCCAGCTGCCAGAGGAAGACCGCGCTGGGGGCAAGAACTCGGCAGCCCCGTGCCGCGCACTTCAGGGCTGCCCACCGCCCACAGCCGTCACGGCTTGCTCTCTGAAGGCTCCCAGACCAAGGGTGGTCAGGACAGCCAGTGGCTGTGCTGTCCCTCTCGGGTAAAGGGCAGAAATCCATCCCGAGTGTTCTCCGCGGGCCACCCCTCCGCCCGCCCCTCGTCGGAGCACTGGTGTGGAGGAGGCTCACCTGTTCCCAATCTTCTTCTTACACACCATGCACACCTTCTCCTCGGTGATGATGCACTTCACCTGCTGGTGTAGGATCCGCTCTTCCTGGACCTGAAGAGAGAGACGGGGAGAAGCTGCACGGTGTGGCACAGACACGGAGGGCTGAGGCTGGCACTGGGGGGCTCAGCCCCCACAGCCGTCTTGCACATTTGCTACTCAGCATCAAGCCCGCCACTGCTGTGCGGACACATGAGGCCGCGCCTGGGTTGGAATGGGAGAGGTGCGAGCTGTCTCAGACTGAAAGACAAGAAGCCTGCCCTGGCATCTGGAAGGGCCGTACCCTCAGGAACTCTGCATGCAGAAGGTTCTTGAGCACTTGGTTGAACCGTTTCTTTTGTGCATTTTCTTCCAAGACTTTTTCCAGAAAGATGCGTATGTCATTGATCTGAGTGTTTGCTGGCAGAAGGTTGATGGCCTGGGGACAGGAACAGAGTGAGGCTGGGGACCTTAGTCCCTGTCCCCACCTGCTCTTCTCCTTTGCGTTCCCCACAAACACCGCCATCCCCCCGAAACACCCTCTGACCTTGGTGGTGTCCAGTTTGCTGTGGTGCAGCTCGAGGACCTGCAGGGCAGCCTGGAGGTTGGCCTGTGGCTCCAGCAGCTCCAGCTTAATTGGCCCTAGGCAGTGAATGCTGGGGGGCGACAGGTACATCCGAAGCAGGGAGAGATACACCTGTCTCACACAGACACAGCCACGGTGTCAGGCTGGCAGCAGCCCTCCCAGTGCCCCCCAGCACCGGGCACCCCTAAGGGTCACCAGTCTCTCAGAACTGGCATTGTGGCACAGCAGGGTAAACAGTTGCTTGTGACACCAGCAAGTCCTGGCTGCTCCGCTTCCCACCCAGCTCCCTGCTAACGCTCTAGGGACAGTAGCAGAAGATGGCCCAAGTACTGGGGCCCCTGCCACCAATGTGGGAAACCTGGATGGAGTTCTTGGCTCCTGGCTTCAGCCTGGCCCAGCCCTGGCTGTTGCAGCCATTTGGGAAGTGAATCAGTGCATGGAAGATCTCTGTCTCTCTCATTCACCCTCTCTCTCAAGCTTTCAAATAAATAAATAAATAAATAATCAAATCTTTATGGGGGAAAACAAAAAAGATGGTCAGTCTCTAGTGACAGCGGCAGGGAGCACGAAAACCTATCAGTTCCACCTTTTAAAGTCTTGGTAATGGGGCTGGCACTGTGATGTAGCAAGTAAAGTCATCGCCTGCAGTGCCAGCATCCCATATGAGCACCAGTTCGAGTCCTGGCTGCTCCACTTCCAGTCCAGCTCTCTGCTATGGCCTGGGAAAGCAGAAGATGGCCCAAGTGCTTGGGCCCCTGCACCCACATGGGAGACTCAGAAGAGGCTCCTGGCTCCTGGCTTTGGATCAGCACAGATGGAAGACCTCTCTCTCTCTTTTCTTTTAAAGACTTATTTATTTATTTCAAAGTCAGAGTTACACAGAGAGAGGAGCAAGTGAGGATGTAGGGTCACCTGTCGGCTCCTCATGCACACACCAGTCGGCACTCCGATCCAGCCCTGGCTCAGGCAGCAACACACCCGGTGCTGCTGGTGGCCAGGTGTGGGGCAGGGGCAGGGGCAGGGGCAGGCACACCGCTCCTTGGGCAGGGCCACTACTTACATCTTTGTTGCCATCTTTGTTTTGGTCATAGTGTTTGTGGCAGTACCTGCAAGGGAGAAACTGGTGAGGGCAGGCACGGGGACAGGCCACCCACGAGGCTCATTACAGCCAACACCAGGGATCCCTGGTCCCACGGCAGAGCAGGCAGTGGCCTGCTTAGCCTCTCCTGCCGCTCACCTCTCGGGGCCCTCTGTGCAGGCTCTGGGGAGGTGGGAGGCGAGGGCCAACTTACTCCTCAGCCATCTTGGTGTCCTTCAGGACGTGCACGTAGATGAAGAGAGCTTGCTCGTGCTTCCCCATGCGCCCCAGCAGCAGAGCTCGTTCCTCCAGCAGGCCTAGGGAGGGAGGCGCCTGAGTACCCATCCCCGCCGTGTGCAGACAGGGCAGGCGCTCCGCGGGGACAGCAACGGGGGCCGAGGCAAGAGAAGAGGGAGGTGTGTGTTACTGCCATCACTTGGACTTTTTTCCCAAGGAGAAAATCACTTCAGTGTGGGAAAGCGGGGAGGGGCTTTTTGAGGAGGGACTCCATCCTGTCCTTGAGTGGGAGCACGCAACAGCCAGGGGCAGAACCATCTCCCGCCCACCCACACGGCACTCCTGTCCGGTGCCTGTACATCACATCAATGTGTCTTTTTCAGACACATTATGCCAGGCTACAAAAACTGCTAGCAACAAACCTGGCCAAAAACACATTCTGAATCAATTAACAGGTTGCATGATGGCTATCAATTAGCATGTGGTTCACACCCAGAAACCCAGGAAAAAAAAAAAAAGGAGTTCTCTTAGTCACGGTTCCACAGTGAGTCTTCAGGGAGCAGGGCCCAGAATGCCCGGCTTGCCTAGGCTCCCTGTGGGAGGCGGGGGTGCAATGCTAGCAGCTCCGGCCCACCCCCGGCTCACTGGCTGCTGGCCCCACGCCAGACACTCACCATCGAAAGGGAAATCACAGATGAGCCGCCCTGGGTCGTAGTAGCTGGAGATCTCCAGGAACATAAGGAGCTTCTGCCGGTACTCTCCCAGCTCCCCCTCCTCCTCCCCAGCAGGGACCGGGGTTTTGCCTGTAGGAGCATGGCCATCGTGAAGTGGGGCTGCCGGGCAGCAAAGTGGGCTCCTCAAGGGGAAGGGGGCGGGGAGCAATGGTGCAACCACGGGATCCCAGAGGCCTCCGCTGCGGCACCTTCCAGCAACTTCTTTGAATTTACAGGCCTGCATCAGCCCAGGGTTAAAAATAACGCAAGCAGCTGAGCAGAGAAACCCTGGAAGGCAAACCTGCTTCTCACAGGCACAGCTGTCCACCTCGCAGACAGAGCTGCTCCTTCCGCCCTCCCCACCCCGGGGGCGGGGGGTGACTCCCAGAGACGTGCAGAGGGGCCCAGCAGCGCTCGGGCCACGCGGCTCCCCGGCTCCTCTAAGGGACTTCCCCACGGCTGGGCTGGGCCGGCCTTGACCGCGACCGGTACCTGCGGGGAAGGCCAGGAGATACTCCTTCATCAGGCCTTGCACCTTCTCACAGTACAGCTGGATCAGGCAGTTGTGGAACCGCGAGCCGGTCTCCTCCCACACGTGGATGATGTGCTCCTGAGGTGAGAGGTGCATCCGCCTTGTACTCTCTCTTCCGTCTCCCTCACACCCAGATTAGCCCCTAATATCACTGCCGAGATGATCAAGCGACAGTTCCGCTCAAATCATCACGAGGGGCTAACGTTGTAGTACAGCGGGTTTGGCCACTGCCTGCAACACCGACACCTCATACTGGAGCATGGATTTGAGTCCCAACTGCTCTGCTTCTGATCAGATCCAGCTCCCTGCTAATGCATCTGGGAAGGCAGCAGATGATGGCCCAAGGGTTTAGACCCCTGTACCCATGTGGGAGACTAGAATGGAGTTCCAGGCTCCTGGCTTTGGCTTGGCACAGCCCTGTCATTATGGCCATTTGGGGAGTGACCCAAGGCAACTCTCTTATGAACTACCTTTCAAATAAATAAATAAAGTACTTGGGCCATCTTCCACTCCTTTCCCAGGTGCATTAGCAGGGAGCTGGATTAGAAGAGGAGCAGTGGGGCCAGCGCTGTGGCGCAGTGGATTAAAGCCCCAGCCTACAGTGCTGGCATCCCATATGGGTGCCGGTTCTAGGACCGGCTGCTCCACTTCCTATCCAGCTCTCTGCTATGGCCTGGGATAGCAGTGGAAGATGCTGAAGTCCTTGGGCCCCTGCACCAGCATGGGAGACCTGGAAGAAGCTCCTGGCTCCTGGCTTTGGCAGCCAACTGGGGAGTGAACCAGCAGATGGTAGATCTCTCTCTCTCTCTCTTTCTGCCTCTCCTCTCTCTGTGTAACCCTGACTTCGAAATAAATAAATAAATCTTGAAAAAAAATTATTCTTTTATTCCTCCTATACCTGACCTAGACTTAGAAGGTGTTGACAAAAGTAACATTTCCAGCTTGGTCTCCTAGGATCTTCTTCACTAGGAGCCTGCGGGGCTGGTGCTGTGATATAGCAGGTTAAAGCCCAAGCTTGCAGCACCGGCATCCCATATGGGCACTGGTTCAAGTCCCGGTTGCTCCACTTCCGATACAGCTCCCTGCTAATGTGCCTGGGAAGATAGCAGAGGATGGCTCAAGTGCTTGGGCACCTGTACCCATGTGGGAGACCCGGAAGAAGCTCCAGACTCCTGGCTTTGGATCAGCTCAGCTCCAGCTGTTACAGCCATTTGGGGAGTGAACCAGCGGATGGAAGATCTTTCTCTCTCTGTCTGTCTTTACCTCTCTCTGTTACTCTTTCAAATAAACAAAAATGAATCTTAAAAAAAAAAAAAAAAAAAAGCATCTGCCTTCCATTTCTACCAATCCACCAAACAACACCGACTCCAGGTCTGAACCGCCTGGTCAATGAACCCGGAAGTCCTGGATCCTGGTTTAAAGCTTTGTAGTGGCAAGTCAAAAACAGCTTACCAGATAAGGAATAGCCAGACCCTTAAAATTCTCTACTAGGAAGCTGAGGACCCGATCGCGTGGCAGAGACTCCACCTCTGGGAGATCTTCAGTAAATATCTGTAAGAACAACCCAGGCTCATCTCACCACACACACACATACACACATACATACACACATACACACACACACATGCCACAGCATGGGTCAGCCGGACACACGGAAGGCACCTCTAGCTAGTCTGTGTGGGACACACTAGGCCGCAGGGCCCCTGTTTTCCCGTTTCCCAGGTACCCTTCCAAACTCCAAGAAACTGCGTGAATCCTTCCTCTGTCTCCCACTGTTTCAAGTAAAGCAGGACCAACTGGGTTCAGATATATCCCAGGGACTCCCCCCACCTACCTTCAGCCCATCTTCTGGGAAGTCTCTCAGCACCCACATTGAGTAGGAAAAAATCAGGTGCAGGTTTTCTGTGCCTAGAGGAAGAGGTAGGATTTAGCAGCACTGAAGGCCATCCTGCCGGGGGAGGCAAGTCCAAGCCATAGCCGCTCGGGCAGCTGGCTCTGCCGGGCGGTTACATGCAGAGTGGCTGTCATGGTTCCACCAGAGAGGGACGCCCATGCTAACTGGAGGAACACAGGTGGAGGGCACCCATCAGCCAGAAGCAGAAATGGAGGGAGATCAGCTTCCTCTGAACAGGAAGCTGACCTCAGGGCAGGCATTTGGCCTGGCGGTTAAGTGCCCGTGTTTGAATCTTGATCCAGCTTCCTGATCATGCATGCCCTGGGAGGCAGCAGGTGATGGCTCAAGTGGCTGGGTTCCCGCCACCCACTTGGGAGATCCAGAGGGATTTCCAAGCTCCTGGTTTTGGTCCAGCCCATCCTCGGCAGGCATTTGGGGAGTAAACCAGAGGAAAGTAGCTCTGTCTGGCACTCCCTTGCCTCTCCAATAAATAAAAATACATTTTAGAAAAGCTGGCCTTACCCAGATGCTGCAGGTACTGTACTGTCCTCTCATGACCTTTCAGCGGGGAGTTGGCTTTCTTGGACTGGTCCACGAGCACCTGCAGAGCTGGCATGAAGCCCAGGAGCAAGGTCAGGGGCTTCTTCCCCGAGATGCCCAGCCCGGAGAGGACTGGCCCGCCCCGCCCCACCCCGCCCGCGGCACCTTTCTCGTGCAGCCCCTTCTTCTCGTACAGGATTATCAGCTCGCTGTACTTGTGGGCCTTCTTCAGCACGTGCTCGCTCTCCTCGATGTGGCAGTGGTTGTTCTCCAGGCGCAGCAAGGGCGCCACCAGGGCCACGTTGGTCTGCAGGGGAGCAGGACCTCAGCGGGAACGGCCCCCTGGGAGCCCCACCCTTCCCTGGCCCAGGCCTGCTCCAGGCTGAGCAGCCGGGGTGCAATACAAGCAAGAGGCAGCAAGCAACCCTTCTGCAGGACAACAGGCGGCGGCTCTCAGAGCCTCATGCCCTCGGACACGAGGGGCTCTAATGTTCTGCAGGGGACAAGAATTTTCTTGGAGCGATGCTGTCCTTGCTGACCTGTAGCACTAGCTAGAGCAGAAGAGCCCACTGAATCTGCTGGGTCCAGCTCCTACCTCGACCTCCAACTTCCAAGAACCTCACAGGCTTCAGGGAAGCCGGGTGGATCCCATCATCACAGAATCACAGCTTGGTTCTTCCTGGTGGCAGCGCAACCCCCACCCCCACCCCAGTGCTGTCCTCCCTTGCATTTCCCACAGTGCTCAGGGTGCTCACATGCAGGTAGCACTTGAGCAGGGTGGTGTCAATGATTTGCAGCAGCTTCTTCTTGGACTTGATCGTGGGCGTGCCTTCCATGAGTGGGGAGGTGCTGGACTGGTGGTCAGAATCATTCAGCTTCTTTACCAATTGACTCCGTTTCTGCCAAGGCCAGAAATGTGGGGGTCAAGGCCATGAACAAGTCTTCCTTTGTCACCTGAGCTACCGAGTCACTCTGAATACCTCCAAATCAGCTCATGCCTACCAAGCTTGATCTCACAGCAGCAGCTGATTTCTGTCAGGGACCAAAACTGTCAAACTGCCACAGCAACAGTAACAAGGAAAACAAGTATCCACTGGGTACTTACTATCCACGAGGCACGTGGCCGACCACGTCACTGGCCAGGCACCTTTGTCTGCTTGGCACAGGAGGGCGGTGTGCAGGCAGAGGCAAGTCTGGGTGTTCTGGCAGGTGGGCAGCCGCAGCTGGGTACCTCTGGGACTCAGTGTCAGGAAAACACCAACACAGGCCTGACCAACCTGCGGGCACCCACCGGCCCTGATGCAGGGAGTGGACACAGCAGCACGACAACCCTGCCAGCCCACTCCCAGGTCTCCAGTGCTCACCCAGAGACCCCTTATGAAGGTCTGCACAACACCAAAGAGAAAATATCTTAGTAAGGTCCCCCACAGCGGATGGGTGCAAAGGAAAGAAAGGATCCCCTGCCATGACGGCAATCCGGGGTTAAGAGGCGTGAATGGTGATCTTTAATTCGCCGCTGACTTTAGCATCTCACTTATCTACTCCTTACACTGAAAAAGCTTAAAGTCTAACTACCTCCCCCCACCCCAAACATGTTACATCAGAATACTTACTGACAAGGGATTTGCCAGTACAGGGCTAAATTTTTAACAAATAAGCTATAAAACAATAGTTTGAGCTCTGTTTGCAATGAATAAGCCAATAAATATATAAAAGCTAATTCACAAATACATAAAAAAGCCTATAAGGGAGGATGGGAATTTGGCACAGTGGCTAAGATACTGCTCAGAACGCCTGCAGCCCGTACCAGAGTGAGTGGGTTTGAGTCCTGTCTCTGTTTCCAATGCAGGTGCCTGCTGATGCACACCCAGGGAGGCAGGAGATGATAGCACAAGCCCTTGGGTCCCTGCCACCCACGTGGGAGACCAGGATGGAGTTCCAGGCTCCTGGCTTCAGCCTGGCCCCACTCCACATGTTATGGGCATCAGAGAGGAAACCAGTGAATCAAAGATCTCTCTGTCACTGACTCTCTGCCTTTCAAGTAAATAAAAATTTTAAAAAGCCCAAAAGGACAACACTAGAACAATAGTTACTTAGCTCTGGGTGGTAGAGTTACAGGTGATTTGTGTTCCTGTGTTTTTCTATTTTTTGTGTTTTCAAAGTTTTCTACAAGTATTTTTCCTCAAATCATGTATGGTACAAAGAAGTTTGAAAAACAACCAGGCAGCCTTGTGGTAGGGTGGGTTAAGCCTCAGCTTGTGATGCCTACATCCCTTACTGGGGTGCTGCTTTGAGACCCAGCCTCTCCTTCCTATCCAGCGCCCCGCTGATACGTCCTGGGGGGTGGCAGATGATGGCTCAGCTGCTTGGGCCCCTGCCACCCATGTGGGCGACCTGGATGGAGTTCAAGGCTTCAACCTGGCCCAGCCCTGGCCATTGTGGGCATCTGGGGGGTAAACCAGCAGATGGTCTCTGTCTTTCTACTTCTTTGTCACTCTGCCTTTCAAGTAGATGAAATAAACATTTTTTTTTTTAATGAAAAAAAAAATAGCATACTTTGTCAACTAAAATGTAGCCTTTTCAGTTTAACAGCTTAGTGTGAATTTACTAGGAACTGAGTGTGGTTTCTGGTATCAGGCTTTGACCAATAGCTCAATGCTATTAAGTTGGAAGCAGCAGCAGAAAGAAACTGCCTCCTGCAGACTTTAACAGCACTCCCCTGTGGAATGCCGGTGGGGTCACAGGTACCACAACGTCCAGGTTAACTCCTCCATACACCCCTGTATCATGCCTACCTGGGTCAGGTAGTCAATCAGAGCCAGGTGAGCCTTCTCCAATTCAGCCCCGGAGAGCACAGGCAATGGGTTAGGATACTGCAACTGCTTCCGGTAGTCTGTGGGCAGCAGGTCAGGGTACAGGCCCATCACATGGGTGGGATCTGTGGGGAGGGCAAATGGGAGTCTTTGGGAAGGAGCCCAGCTACATAAGGCTGAAGTAAAACAAGTCGATTACCCTAGCAAAGTGAATTAAACACTGACTTTTTACAAGGAATGACTCTGAGCTCATAAAACCCCAATAAGCTGGGCCGGTGCTATGGCACAGTAGGCTGAGCCTCCTCCTGCAGGGCTAGCATCCCATATGGGCACTGGTTCGTGTCCCGGCTGCTCCTCTTCAAGCCAGCTCCCTGCTAATGTGCCTGGGAAAACAGTGGAGGATGGCCAAAGTGTTTGGGCCCCTATCCACCATGTGGGAGACCCGGAAGAAGCTCCTAGTTCCTAGCTTCAGATCAGCCCAGCTCTGGCCACTGTGGCCATTTGGGGAGTGAACCAGCAGATTAAAGACCTTTCTCTCTGTCTCTCCCTAACTCCACCTCTCAAATAAACAAAATCTTAAAAAAAAAAAAAAAAAAAAAAAAAAAAAAAAAAAAATTAGCTACACATCTATGACTTGAGTCCTGTACATGTCACAGTCAACTAAACTGTCACAAAAATGGCATGGCTCTATATTCCAAGACAGAAATGCATATGCAGAGGCAGAACTGAGCATTTATCAATGCTCTGAAAGTACTGGAAAAACTATTTCCAAGGAAAAATAGAAAAGTATAAGAGACTTAATAATAAAAAATCAACATGTCAAAAAAGTAATATTAGTAGGAAAAAAAATTTCCAGACAACAGGTCAGAGAATATAATTGTAATATAAATGGCAAGATGCTAATACGTTGATTGCATAAAACAAATTGGCAACAAAATCTGATTTATTTGGTAAATGCACAGAATAACTGCCAAAAGAAAACTACAAATAAGCAGGAAAATGTTCTGCTATATTACAAATCAGAATGACACACATTAAATGTGGCTTTTTTTTTTTTTTTTTTTGGCTTCTCAGCCTGTGTTGCCATCGTGTAGACCTCACAGATGTCTGTAACAGCACGGGGCAGTCAGGCGGGCAGCAGAGCCCTGCACCTGCAGCGGGGATCTGAGCAAACAGCTCAGGCTGCGCTGGTTCTGTGGGATGCTGTGTGCTTTGTGGTCACCTGGCCCTCCGCACCCGCTTCTAGCCCGTTCCATGTATCTTCCTGCTCACGGGAGCTATAAAGCTAAAAATGACTTTTCTCAAACCCCTCTTCTCAGGGTTCTAGTCGAGCATCTGGTGCCACCCAAGAGAAGCATGAGTGCTGAGATCTGAAACCAGAAATGAGAAGGACTCCCTCATACTGAGCAGCCGTGCGTGTTCCAGCGTCTAGGTAGTAACTAGACGTGATCTGGAGGCACCTGTTCAGACACGGCGGCTGTGACTCATCACAGGGTATGCTACATCACAGGGTATGCTCAGGAAATCAGTGTCAAGGAGGGGACCCCTCTGCTCCTTTGACTCATCCAACAATGTGTGTGAGACATTTTTATATTCATTCAATTAGCAAAATCATTATTTTTACATGGTACTACCCAGTGGCTGCAATACTGTGAAACTCAATGACCCTTCTACTGCTAAGGCAATGATTCTTGCTGTCTCAATAAGGAAAAAAAATACTTGGACCCACTATTCCTACTTCTTTTTTTTTTTTTTTGAGGTTTTTATTTAATGAATGCAGTTTTCATAGGTACAGCTTTAGGCATATAGAGCTTCTTTTCCCCACCCTCCCACCCCGACTCCTGTCCCACCTCCTACTTCCTCTCCCGTCCCATTCTTCATTATGGTTCATTTTTAGTTTAACTTTTTATACGGAAGACCAACTCTATACTAAGTAAAGATTTCAACAGCTTGCAGCCTCCCCCCCTCCCCACAACATATAGAGCACAGTTTGAGAACAAGTTTTGCAGTTAATTCTCATTGTACAACTCATTAAGGACAGAGGTCCTACATGGGGAGTAAGTGCACAGTGACTTCAGTTGTTCATTTAACAATTGACATTCTTATTTATGACATCAGTGATCACCCGAGGCTCTTGCCAAGAGCTGCCAAGGCTATGGAAGCCTTTTGTGACCACAAACTCCATCAGTACTTGGACAAGACCATAAGCAAAGTGGAAGTTCTCTCCTCCCTTCAGAGAAAAGTATATCCTCTTTGATGACCCCTGGGGTCTCACTCACAGAGATCCTTCATGGAGGATATTTTCTGCCACAGAGTCTTGGCTTTCCATGCCTGAAACACTCTCCCAGGCCTTTCAGCCAGACCAGGAAGCTTTAAGAGTTGATCCTGAGGTCAGAGTGTTACTTACAGAAAATGTCATTCTAGGAGTCTGCTGTGTGGACTGCTTCCCATGTTGGACATTCCTTCCTTTTTAATTCTGTCTATTATTATTACCACCACTAATCCCACTTCTAGAAATTTATCCCAAGAAAATAATCCAGGGCTGGTGACGTGGCATAACAGGTAAAGCCGCTGTCTGCAGTGCCGGCATCCCATATGGGTGCCGGTTCAAGACCCAGCTGCTCCAATTCTGATCCAGCTCTCTGCTATGGCCTGGGAAAGCAGTAGAAGATGGCCCAAGGCCTTGGACCCCTGCACCCACATGGGAAACCCAGAAGAAGCTCCTGGCTTCGAATTGGCCTTGCTCCAGCCGTTGCAGTCATTTGGGGAGTGAACTAGGAGATGGAAGACCTCTCTCTCTGCCTCTGCCTCCTAATAACTCTGCCTTTCAAATAAACAAATAAATCATAAAAATAAATAAATAAATAAAACAAAAAAGAAAAGAATCCAAAAGATGGGAGGAGGAGGAAGCACGTAAGTATGAAGAGATACAGAAAACATTATTTAGGCCGGCGCCGCGGCTCAATAGGCTAATCCTCCGCCTTGCGGCGGCCGGCACACCAGGTTCTAGTCCTGGTAGGGGCGCCGGATTCTGTCCCGGTTGCCCCTCTTCCAGGCCAGCTCTCTGCTCTCTGCTGTGACCAGGGAGTGCAGTGGAGGATGGCCCAAGTGCTTGGGCCCTGCACCCCATGGGAGACCAGGAGAAGCACCTGGCTCCTGCCTTCGGATCAGCGCCGTGCGCCGGCTGCAGCGCGCCAGCCGCGGCGGCCATTGGAGGGTGAACCAACGGCAAAAGGAAGACCTTTCTCTCTGTCTCTCTCTCTCACTGTCCACTCTGCCTGTTAAAAAAAAAAAAAAAAAAGAAAACATTATTTATAACAGGGCAATTCTGGAGGCAGTGCAGAATTCCTTCAACTGCCATCTTTTGCTGCTTTTCCAGGCCCATTAGCAGAGCAGGACCAGAAGTGGAGCAGCTGGGACTTGAGCTGGCACCCATATGGGATGCCAGCATTACAGGTGGTGGCTTAACCTGTTACACCACAATGTCAGCTCCCAGATTTTGTATTTTGTTCAAGCTGGTTTCTATCAAAAGCAAATGCCTGCCGGCGCTGTGGCTCACTAGGCTAATCCTCCGCCTTGCGGCGCTGGCACACCGGGTTCTAGTCCCGGTCAGGGCGCTGGATTCTGTCCCGGTTGCCCCTCTTCCAGGCCAGCTCTCTGCTGTGGCCTGGGAGTGCAGTGGAGGATGGCCCAAGTGCTTGGGCCCTGCACCCCATGGGAGACCAGGAGAAGCACCTGGCTCCTGCCATCGGATCAGCGCGGTGCGCCGGCCGTGGTGGCCATTGGAGGGTTAACCAACGGCAAAGGAAGACCTTTGTCTCTGTCTCTCTCTCTCTCACTGTCCACTCTGCCTGTCAAAAAAAAAAAAAAAAAAAAAAAAGGCAAATGCCTGCAAAGATCTGCATTCCAAAGGAAGAAGCACATCTCCCCCTTCCCCGCCCAGTTTCCAAGGACTACCTCACTGGGACCAGCACCAGTGGAAGTGTGATTCCAGTGGGGTTTTTATAGTTTTTATCAGTGCTGTGCTTACAAAGTCACACAGACTGAGTGGAATGCTCCAACCTTAACATTCCCCTGAGCCCTGTTATTTTTCACAGGCATGTTTGATAGAATGTAAGATTTCACAAGGCATTGCAGCAAACATGCCTGTACCTCAATGTATAGTAAAAGGGTGTTACTGAGGGCCAACATTGTGGCACAGTGGTTTAAGCCACTCCCTGTGACGTGGGCAAACCATATTGGAGTGCTGATTTGTGTCCTGGCTGCTCAGCTTATGATCCAGCTCCCTGCTGATGTACCTGGGAAGACAGTGGATGGCATTCCTGGTGCTTTGACCCCTGCCATCCATGAGGGAGACCCATGTGGAGTTCTTAGCTCCTGGCTTTGGCCTGGTCTACACCTGGCTATTGTAGCCATTTGGGGAGTGCACAAGTGGAAATAAGATCTCTCTCAGTATCTCTCCCTCTCCCTCTGATGTTCTGCCTTTCAAATAAATAAGTATTTTTAAAAGGTGGGGGAGAGGGAATAAATAAACTAAAAAGCAGTTGCTTCATCAGGCCTGCTTTAAAGCTTCAGGGCTGGGGTATGAGTATAACCGGTACATGGAAAACAGATCAAGCTATTATGGAAGTTCTACTTACTAGGCACGAGGAGCTGGTGGTGCACTGAAAACAATGCCCCAGTTATTAAGCTCATCTGGAGGAGGAGGTCAGGCTTGTATCACTTGTAGGCTGCCCACACTCATCAATCCATTCCTCTTCCACTGCCACGGTGTGGGTATGGTGTGGATCTGTCCCCCAGAGCTTCATGTGCTGGCAGCTTGGTCCCCAGAATGGGGCTGCTGAGGTCGTGGAACCTTTTTGAGGTGGGGCCTGGTGAAGGTGGGGGGCACTGGTGGGGGACACCACACTCAGAGGGATTAAGGTGGTTCTCAAGGGATTCGGTTAGTTCCCGTGAGAGCAGGTTATTACACAAAGAGCAAACCTACCCTGAATCTCTTTTGCCTCCTGTTTTTTTTTTTTTTTTTTTTTTTTTTTGACAGGCAGAGTGGACAGTGAGAGAGAGAGACAGAGAGGAAGGTCTTCCTTTGCCGTTGGTTCACCCTCCAACGGCTGCCACGGCTGGCGTGCTGCAGCCGGCGCTCGGCGCTGATCCGAAGGCAAGAGCCAGGTGCTTCTCCTGGTCTCCCATGGGGTGCAGGGCCCAAGCACTTGGGCCATCCTCCACTGCACTCCCGGGCCATAGCAGAGAGCTGGCCTGGGAGAGGGGCAACCGGGACAGAATCCGGCGCCCCGACCGGGACTAGAACCCAGTGTGCTGGTGCCACTAGGTGGAGGATTAGCCTATTGAGCCGTGGCGCCGGCCGCCTCCTGTCTTGTCACATGATGGCTCTCTCCCTCTCACACAATAATGCCATCTGCCATCTGGTGATGTACCCAGAAGGCCTGCACCGGAGGCTGAACCCATGGGGCCACCCCATCTTGGACTTTGAGCCTTTAAAACTGTGAGCTAAATAAACCTTTTTTTCTTTACACGTTAGCCAGCCCTGGTTTTTGCCATAGTGACAACAAACAGACTCACAGACGCACCAAGTGTAGTCCTGGTGGGAGAACAGCTCCACCACCCAGCTTGTCTTCAGAAGCAGAGGACGGCCGCACCCCTCTCCTCACCCCGGGACAGCCTGGGAGTGGGAGTACCACCTAATCCTGGCTGCCACAGCCTCTTCATCTTGAGCAAGGGAGATAAGCATGACAAGCACACACCAACACAGATCCCACTCTACCTGTTCCTCTCATGGAGCAGGTATTCCTCTATTGAGACGTCACGTCTGAGACAAGCGTTTAGCCTGGCAGTTACAACACCAGTTAGGACACCTGCAGCTCATGCTGGAGTGTCTGGGTTTCATTCCCAGCTCCACTTCCTGACTCCAGCTTCCTGCCAACACAGATCCTGGCAGGCAACAGGTAATGGCTCAAGGTATTGGGTCTCTACCACTTAATGCAGAGATCTAGGTTGAGTTCCTGATTCCCAGCTTCAGTCCAGACCTAGCTATTGCGAGCACTGGGGGAGAGAATCGGTGGATAGGAGCTCTTTCTATTTGTCTAAGAAATTATTTCCAAAAACTAAAATAAGGGGCTAGCATTGTGGTACAGTAGATTAAGCCACTGGTTGTGGTGTAGGCATTCCTTATCAGAGTGTCAGTTTGAGTCCTGGCTACTCTAGTTCTGACCCAGCCTCCAGCTATTGCACTTGGGAAGGCAACAGGAGATGGCCCATGTGCTTGCACCTGGCCACCCACGTTGGGGACCAGGATGGAATTCCCAGCTCCTGGCTTCAGCCTGGCCCAGACCTAGCTGTTGTGGGGGCATTTGGGGAATAAACCAGTGGGTGGAAGATCTCTCTCTCTCTCTCTCTCCCTCTCTTCCTTTTTCTCTCTGTTGCTCTGCCTTTCAAATGAATATACAAATATTTCAAAAATTAAAAAAAGAGATGGAGAATGTTCCCTCGCCTTGAACCTGGAAGAACTCTTATAAATCAACAGAACACAGCAGAAGTGACAGTCACAGAAGTACTTTGCTCCCTCTGGGAAAAGTCAGCCATGCATGAGGACACTCAAGCAGCTCTGTGGAAAGACCCGACTGGACCCTATCCAGCACTAATTTGTCAGCCATGAGAACTCGCCTGCTTGGAAGTGGATCCCTCTAGCCCAGTTGAGACTTTAAATGACAGTAGCCCCACTGACACACAACTGCAACCACATGAGGCCTGAAGCAAGAACTGCCCAGTGGAGCCCCTCCCCAGTTCTGGCCAACAGATACCAAGAGGTAAGGTTTGGGGTGACTTTGTTATAAGGATAGCTATTGCACTAGTTGGGGGCAGTTTTTGTTAAGGATTAAACAACAGTAGAGCTGGTAGAGGTGGTAACTAAGGAAGTGGCTATGCCAGTGGACGACTACCCAGCCTGCCCTGGACACTAAGTGATTAGTGTGTGTAGCTTGCTGCTTCCTGCTTGGAGGGGCCCCGGAGATCCCTCTGTTCCCACCTAGTCCTGAGCCTCATCTCCCATCAGTTTTATGGGTCTCTCCAATGCCATCCCCCTAATATTCCAAAAGCCCTGCTTCAATAATCCTGATTCTGCTTGAATTATCCCATACTGTCCTCTGTTGCTCACAGCCAAGAATCTTAACTGGTACAGGAAGCAGCCACAGTTCATACTGGCTGAGGTTGAGGGAACAGCACTCAGTAAACGCTAAATGACCAAATCCACTTTGGTTGAACTGAACGCTTTCCTGTCATCCCAACCTAAGGGTGAGGGCAAACCATTCGGGAACACTGGAAACCTGCAGGTGTGCGGGAAGCCAGACTCACAGGATTGGGACTATGAACACGGAACCACTGTGGGCGCCCAATGCTAGCTTTGAGGACCAACGCAGAGGAGCATAAGCTGCGCCCATTCCAGAAATCTGCTGTCATTTCTGCCTCTCCTTTCTGTGCGTTAGTTCCTTACCAGCAAGTCATACCCATTGTTACCTGTGCCAAGCTTAGCAAAGACTTGCATGGACTCATCAAAGCGCTTCTGGCAGAAGAGGTTGAAGGCATACAAGTTCTTGATGTGATGGATTTGCTGCTGCTTTTCACTGTCGGAATCATCTTTCATTTCCTAATAAGAGAGCAGAAATGGTAAGAGCTCACTCACTCAAGAAACACTTAGTTCACTCTAGTGAGAGACAGTATCCTAGGAGCTAAAGACACCGAAGTGTACAAGAAACGTAAGACTGCTAAGTAACCACACAAATGAAACGCAGCACGGATTTTGCTCCATGCCTAACCATACTCCGGAGAACTGCCAAGGTCATGAAGAGCAAGGAAAGATGAAGAAGCGGTCCCCAGGGGACACTAAGGACACACAGCAAAGCACTGCAATGGGATTTCTGGAATGGATCCAGGAACTGACAAATGGACATTCACGGAAAAACCTGCCAAATAGGAATAAAGTCTAGAGTTCAGTTTAAAAACAAACAAAAATCAAAATGAAACAGTTTAAGAGGGATGACAGAAGCATGTGGGAGGGGGAACCAATCCAGTCTGGGTGGTGAGTCTAAGAGGGCCCTAAACTGACAGGAGGAGCTGGAATTATCTGAGCCAGTGTGGGCAGACAACAGAAGGGAGGGCGAGAGGAGGGTGTGCTCCTGGCAAAGGGAACAGTGCATGTGCAAGGGCCTGTCATGACGGGAGGGCACGTGTGCTAGGGAGGAGACACCTAGCACGGCCAGAGCAGCTGGGAAAGTCTGTTCACAGCACGGGCCAAAGAAATGCAGCTATTGTTAGCTTTGTTTCTTCCTTAAGAACCTTTTTTTCTTATATCCCTTTTAACTAGTCTTGATCTAATTTAATTTTGTTCTTTAGAATATCTCTTTTTAAGTATTTATTTATTGACTTATTAAAAAATTATTTATTATGCATAATGACAGAGAGGGGAAGACGAAGAGAGGAGGAGGGAAGGAGGGTGGGAAGAGAGAGAGAAAGAGATCTTCCATCTGTGGGTTCATTCCCCAAATGGTCACCAATAGCCACAGCTAGGCAAGACTGAAGCCAGAAGCCAGGAACTCCATCCGGGTCTCCCACATGGGTGGCAGGGGCCCAAGCGCCTATGCCATCATCTGCTGCTTTCCCAGGTACATCACCCTGAAGCTGGATTGGAAATGGAGCAGGAAGCAGGAAGGAACGAAATAAAAGAAAGGAAAAGAAACAAAAAAAAAAAAGAAAGAAAGAAAGAAAAGAGCTCCATCTACTGGTTTACTCCGAAATGCCCACAACAACTTGGGAGCCAAAGCCAGGAGCTGGCAACTCAACCCAGGTCTCCCAGGTGGGCAGCAGAAATCCAGCTACTTGAGCTATCACTGCTGCCTCCCAGGGTCCACATTAGTTGGAAACTGGAGTCAAGAGCTAGAGCCAGACACTGCACTCTGATGTGGGATGCAGATGTCCTAACCAGCATCCTACCTGGTGGGACAAATGCTCACTCTCTAATCTATTTCTTTCTTTCTTTTTTTTTTTTTTCTTTGACAGGCAGAGTTAGTGAGAGAGACAGAGAGAAAGGTCTTCCTTTTGCCGTTGGTTCACCCCCCAATGGCCGCTGCAGCCGGCACGTTGCAGCCGGCGCACCACGCTGATCCAATGCCAGGAGCCAGGTGCTTCTCCTGGTCTCCCATGCAGGTGCAGGGTCCAAGGACTTGGGCCATCTTCCACTGCACTCCCTGGCCACAGCAGAGAGCTGGACTGGAAGAGGAGCAACCGGGACAGAATCCGGCACCCCGACCAGGACTAGAATCCGGGGTGCCGGCGCCGTAGGCGGAGGATTAGCCTATTGAGCTGCAGTGCCAGCCGTATCTAATCTATTTCAACAACAACAACAAAGATGGATTTCTCATCGTTTACTAAAACGATGTCAACCAGCCCTCTTTTGTCCTAAAAAGAGAACGTAGTTAACTACGGACCTAGAAAGAGAAGGAAATAGGAACTCACTCCGTCCTCTCTATCAAAGATTAAACAGACAACTTGCAGATCACTGAAATGATGCCGAGACCCTCCTGTTAAGAAAAATAGATGCTAGGGGCCAGGGTCGTGGTGCAGCAAGTTAAGCCTCTGCCAGCATCCCATATGAGCACCAGTTTGAGTCCCTGCTGCTCTACTTCTATCACCTTCCTGCTAATGCACCTGGAAAAGCAGGAAGACGACCTGAGTGCTTAGGTCTCTCCCATGTATGTGGGGAACCTGCATGAAGTTCCTAGCTTCTAGCTCAGTCTAGACCAGTGTAGCCATTTGGGAAGTGAACCAGCAGAAGATCTCTCTTTTTCTGTAACTGTCCTTCAAATAAGTAAATAAATAAATCTAAAAAAAGAAACGAGGGGTCAGCGGGTAAAGCCACCGCTTGCAATGCCAGCATCCCATATGGGTGCCAGTTCGAGTCCTGGCTACTCTACTTCCAATCCAGCTCTCTGCTATGGCCTGGGAAAGCAGTAGAAGATGGCCCAAGTCCTTGGGCCCCTGCACCTGTGTGGGAGACCCAGAAGAAGCTCCTAGCTCCTGGATGCAGATTGGCATAGCTCTGGCCATTGGACCATCTGGGGAGTGAACCAGTGGATAGAAGACCTCTCTCTCTCTACAACTTTGCCTTTCAAACAAATAAATTAAAAAAATATATATACTAATAAGAATTACATATGGCATATTCTTTTTTTAAAGTCCAAAAACTATGGAGGCCGGCACCGTGGCTCACTTGGTTAATCCTCCGCCTGCAGCGCCAGCATCCCATATGGGTGCCAGGTTCTAGTCCTGGTTGTTCCTCTTCCAGTCCAGCTCTCTGCTGTGGCCTGGGAGTACAGTGGGGGATGGCCCAAGTGCTTGGGCCCTGCACCCGCATGGGAGACCAGGAGGAAGCACATCTTCTACTGCTTTCCCAGGCTCATTAGCAGGGAGCTGGATTGAAGTGGAGCAGCTGGGACATGAACCAGCGCCTGTATGGGATGCTGGCGTTGCAAGCAGCAGCTTTACCTGCTATGCCACAATGCCAGCTTGGGAACTTTTGTTTTAAAGACAGAATTTACACATCCAAAATAAATGTTGATCTTTGCGGGTAGCCAACTTAGGTAACTATAAACATATTTATTCCAAGAAAAAAAATATAGTCACTGCTTTCCTTTCAGAGCAATTCAGAAGATGCTCTAAAAATGAAATTTTACTACTATTACCCTCAAAAAACTTCTTGAAGTTAGTACTGTCCTGTTTAATGACTAGGACTCTGAAAGACTTAAGGTGTCTCCTAAAATCAAATCCATCCTCCGCATAGGACAATGATCATCACGGACTGTTTCAGGACCACAGACTCTGACTACTTCCGGGATGGTCTTCTTGGGGGCACCTCTGGAACAGGAGCAAGGTCACCACTTTGCCAACACTGGAGGAAGCAGTGATCATAAATGTGTGAGTGTAGGGGCCTGCTAATGACCAGGAAGACGGCTCAAGTCGCTGGGCCTCTGCACCCATGTGGGAGACCTGGATAAAGCTCTTGGCTCCTGGCTTCAGTCTAGCCCAGTCCTGGCTGTTGCCGCCATCTGGGGAATGAACTGGAGGACAGAAGATCTCACTTTCTGTTTATTCCTCTCTCTTTGTAACTCTTTCACATAAATAAATAAATCTTTTGGGTTTTTTTTTAAAGATTTATTTATTTGAAAGACAGAGTTACAGAGAGGCAGAGGCAGAGAGAGAGAGGTCTTCCATCTGCTGGTTCACTCCCCAGATGGCCACAACTGCTGGAGCTGCACCAATCCAAAGCCACGAGCCAGGAGCTTCTTCCGGGTTTCCCACACAGGTGCAGGGTCCAAGGACTTGGGCCATCTTCTACTGCTTTCCCAGGTCGTAGCAGAGAGCTGGATCAGAAATGGGGCAGCTGGAACTTGAACCGGCACCCATAGGGGATACCAGCACTACAGGCAGCAGCTCTACCCGCTACGCCACAGCACTGGCCCAATAAATAAATCTTTAAAAAATAAATGAATATGTGAATACAGGCTGAGTGCAGCCATGGAAGGCCTACTTTTCTAAGCCCCGGGGTTTGCTGCTGAATGGAAGTTTGAGGAACCTTTCATCTGTTGCATTCAACTAGACCAGGATAGTACATTTCTTCTTCCTTTTTTCTTTTTCTTTAAAAAAAAATTGATCTATTTGAAATGCAAAGTTACAGAGATAGAGGGAGAGAGAGAGAGATTGTTGCTACACTTTAATGTCTGCAGTGTCTCCAATTTTTCAAGATCAGACAACATCTATTAAATTATTTTACTCTCCCATTAATTTTATGAGGTACTGTTTTTATAACTGGCATTCATTCTATGTTTGACAGATAAGCAAGAGTGAAAAAGTAACATCACCTAGATTTACCGTATACACAGACCCCAGACTTCCTGCTGTGTGCTTCTTCTAGTCCAAACTAAGTATGAACATCTGTAACAAACTCACCTATGTTTGAGAACAGGAAGGAAGGTGGACTCAAATCCGAGGATCAAGCTAAGACTTACCGCGAGCTGCAGCGCCAGTTCAAACTGCTTATCCTGGAGAAGTTGCTGGATTTGGGTGGCCATGGGAACAGGAATGAGTCTCCAAACAAAATGATTGCTGGCCACGTAGATGATGTTTGATCTGTAGGCAGGAGTGAGGATATTAGCAAAAGAGCACGGGCTCTGTGATGACACGGGTGGCTGTAGAGCTGTGGGTAACACAGCAGCCACAGTAAAAAACAAAAATTCCTCACCCTCCAGAGGAGATGAAACGAGGCCTTTGCAACTCAATGCTTTGGACCAGAAGTCTCGGCTCGAATGTTCGGATCTCCACGTAGCGCGGCAACACTGCGATGATGTAGGGAGGCTGGTGCTCTGTGTGCGAGAGAACAAGCTGAGCTGTCCACCTGCTCTATGGCTCTGTGCTTCTGGGATGTCTCTGTCACCCATTCTAAACTGCATTTAAATGGATCTCCAAACAGCCCACTAGTCAAATACCAAGCCAGGGTCTTATGTTGTGGTAGAGAACGGGAAAAAAAATTGCTTTGCCAGAGTAACGGGAAACAAATCTCTTGTACAAAAGAGATACATCCAGTCTGGCTGAGAGTGACCTGATCGCACGCTTGTGGTTTCCCCCAAAGAACTGGATGGAAGCTTCAACTACTCCCTGCTGTGAGTCACAAAGCCAGGTCAGTCCACAGCTGGGGCTGCTGCTGCCGACAAGGCAGCTGTGGGAGAACCAGGTAAAGAAATTCTTCTTCTGTTCCCTTAGAAAGGGAAAGAGTAAGGTAACTTTTTCTGATTTCCCCTAAAATGATTCTAAGAATTCCATATTTTTAGCCAATGTTCCTGCTTGAAGTTTTTCACAGGGAAGAGATGCCTGCAAGGGTTCAAATGCGGTCGTCCCTTCAAATCTCACGTGCTGGCAGCTAATCCCAGTGTGACAGTGCTGGGAGGCGGGGCCTCACGGAAGGTGTTCCAGTCACGAAAGCTCCTCCCTCATGAATGGACGAATGCTGCTATAAAAAGGACCTGTGGGGCGTAGACAGTAAAGCTGCCGCCTGTCCGGAATCCCATATGGGCACCAGTTAGAGTACAGACTGTTCCACTTCCGATCCAGCTCCCTGCCAGTGGTCTGGGAAAGCAGCAGAGGATGGCTCAAGGGCTTGGGCCTCTCCTATTCATGTGGGAGACCCGCAAGAAGCTGCTGGCTCCTGGCTTTAGCCTGGCCCAGCCTCGGCCATTAGTAGTCATTTAGGGAGTGAACCAAGCAGATGGAAGTTCTCTCTCTTCATCCCTCCCTCTCTCTCTCTAACTGCCTTTCTTTCAAGAAAATAAAAAAATCTTAACCAAAAAAAAGATGCCTGTGTCTCATATTAGAGTGCCTGTGTTTGATGCCCAGCTCGATTCTAGATTTCTGCTAACATGGACCCTGGGAAGTAGCTGTGATGGCCAAAGTGGGTGTGGCCCTGTTACCCACATGGGAGTCCCAGATGTGGGGAACAGTCCCTGGCTGTTGTGGGCATCTGAGGAAGAATCAGTGGGTGGGAACTCTCTTTCTGTCTGCCTTTGTTTTTTTTGCCTTTCAAACTAAAAATAAACAAATAAACATTTAAAAAAACATTCACTCAAACATCCATAATCCAAAATTTACTCTTGTTAATCCACTGTAAATTCTTAGGTTATACTCCTTTCTCCATTCTTTCTTCCTCTATTTTTTGCTCCCCATTTTTAAATTTTTTTGTTTATTTTCCCCCTTTTTTGTTTTATCTTACTTTTTTATATTTTTTTGAAAATAACATTTACCATATCTACTCTTTTCTTTTATACTACTTTTTAAAGATTTATTTATTTGAAATACAGAGTTACAGAGTGAGAGAGTGAGAGAGTGAGAGAGTGAGAGAGAGAGAGAGAGAGAGAGAGGTCATCCACCTGCCAGTTCACTCCCGAGATGGCTGCAGTGAAGTCAGGGACCTGGAACTCCATCTTGGTCTCCTACTAGGGTGGCAGGGCCATCCTCCATGGCCTTCCTAGGCGCATTAGCAAGGAACAGGATAGGAGGAAGTGAAGCAGCCCAGACCTGACTGGCACTCACATGGGGTACCAGCGTCACAGGCAGCATTTCAGTCTGCTGTGCCACAATGCCGTCCCCTCTTCCCACACTATTTGATTGGCTTCTGACAATCCAAAGCTCAGAAAGCTGAATGAAGCAGAAATCTTAGAAAAGCACAAAAAAAGTCAGTATATAAAAGGTAGAGCTGACAGCCATAATCCTTGCAAGGAAAGTCTTTCCTTGTTTCAGAAACCGTGTGGTAAAAGATGCTTAAATGGAGAAATTCAGAAAATAAGTACACAAAAAGCATATCTTTTAAAACACAAAAACTTGGGGCCAGCTTTGTGGCATAATGGGTTAAAGCCACCGCTTGCAAAGCCAGCATCCCATACAGGTGCTGGTTTGAGTCCCAACTGCTCCACTGCTGATCCAGCTGCCTGTTAATGTGCTTAGGAAAATATTAGAAAATGACCCAAGAGCTTGTGCCCTTGCTCCCACGTGGAGACAGATAGAGAGACAGATCTATTTTCTATCCGCTAGTTCACTCCCCAGATGGCCTCAATGGCCATGGCTGGGCCAGGCCAAAGCCAAGAGCCAGGCCAACTGGGTCTCCAATGTAGGTATAGGGGCCCATGCACTTGGCCATCTTCCACTACTTTTCCCAGGCCATTAGCAGGGAGCTGGATTGAAGTGGAGCAGCTGGGACTTGAACTGGCACCCATATGATATGCCAGCATTGTAGGCAGCTTAATGTGCTATGCCACAACGCCAGTCCCAGTATAATTCACTTTAATGCGAATGGGTAAATATGTAAAGTTTCTTGGGGCTGGTGTTGTGGAACAGGTTTAGCTGCCCCTTCAACACCCATAACTAATTTGGGTCCCAACTACTCCACTTCTGATCCAGCTCCCTGCTAATATGCCAAGAAAAGGAGCAGAAAGTAGCCCAAGTCCCTGGGCCCCTGCCACTCATGTGTGAGACCCAGATGGATTCCTGGCTCCTGGCTTCAGCCTAGCCCAGTCCCACCTGTTGCAGCCATTTGGGGAGTGACCCAGTGGATGGATGTTCTCTCTCTCTCCCTCTCTCTTTCACTCTGTATCTGTCCCTCTTTCTCTGTCACCCTACCTTTTAAACAAATCTTTTTTAAAAATATAAAATTTCTTTTCCCTTTTTAAAATCTGGCCCACTTGAAGAAAGTCTAATTTAATAAGAAAAAAAAGGAAATCTATAAATAAGAAACTCTTAGGGTAGTCATATCTCACTTGTTCACTCTCCCCAACTCTTGATAACTGACGTCTACACACAGTCTGTGTCTCTAAGCCACAAAAACAAGAGCAACAATAACCACCATGCCGAAAGCCCTGGGGCCAGTGGTGGTGCACTGAGTTAGGCTATTGCTTGCAACGCTAGCATCCCATATCAGAGCACTGGTTTGGGTCTGGGCTGCTCTGCTTCCAATACAGCTCCCTGCTAATGGGCCTGGGAAAGCAGCAGAAAATGGCCCAAGCATCTGCATTCCTGCCACCCACATGGGAGACCTGGATGGAGATCCTGGCTCCAGGCTTTGGCCTGGCCCACCCTGGGCTGTGTGGACATTTGTGAAGTGAACCAGAGGATGAAAGATTTCTCTTTGTCACTTTAACTTTTTTTTTTTTTTTAAGATCTATTTATTTATTTGAGAGGCAGAGGTAGAGAGAGAGAGAAAGAGAGAGAGAGAAGTCTTCTATCTACTGTTTCACTCTCCAAATGGCCACAATGGCCAGAGCTGGGCCAGTCCAAAGCCAGGAGCAAGGAGCTTCTTTCAGGTCTCCCACGTGGGTGCAGGGGCCAAAGACTTGAGCCATCTTCTACTGCTTTCCGAGGCCACAGCAGAGAGCTGGATTGGAAGTGGAGCAGCTGGGTCTCAAACTGGTGCCCATATAGAATGCTGGCACTGTAGACTGCAGCTTTACCCGCTACATCACAGTGCTGGCCCCTCTGTCACTTTATCTTTCAAATAAATAAATCTTTTAAAAAAAGCACCCTTCAATACTGAATTATATAAAGGAATAAATAAGGAACTTTCACTAATATCTATGTGTAGTCTACTTGGTAGAAGATGTGATAAAACCATTAAAAAGTAGGTGGAAGAAAAGGAAATAAAAATAGCAGCAGTCATTATTTTAGTTTATATTCTTTTCCCCACTGAAGTATAACTCAGCTTTCTGAAAAAACTAGACTTTCTCATATTCAATGACCCTAAAACATCATCTACTTATAATGCAGAACAGAGAGTGAATGACTCAGTGTAAAGCCATCTGTTAAAAGCTACGAGTGAGATTCCATTCTGGAGGGATAACAAACAACCCCAGCCCCAAGTGGGACACGGCAGCTTCCGGGGTCTCACCCATGGCCACTGGGATGTCTGTCCAGTTCAGGGCACACTTCTGTGTGCAGGTCCCCTCCTCGTTGAGTACCACGGTGAGGTCATCCTGGCCCACAGCCACTTTTCCATCTGCCAGAGGTGCAACTAAGGGCTCCAGTTGTTTTCCTGTTGGAAAGAGCTCTTTGATGGACCCCTTTCCATCCACCTACAGGAAGACACAAAGTGAGTCACCCAGCATTCCCTGGCCAGAGGCATGAACATTGCTTGGAAAAGCCCAGACAAAACCCCAGACATACAGAAGCCCATATTCCTTGTTTGACATAAGGAACTACCATAGAGTTTGTTATGAGAAACCTTGTCATCACCATTAAAACCAGTTCTTGGGGCTGGCACTGTGGCATAGTGGGTAAAGCCACCACCTGCACAGTACTATATGGGCACTGGTTCGTGTCCTAGCTGCTCCACCTCTGATCCAGCTCCCTGCTAATTGTGTGGGAAAGCAGTGGAAGTAGGTCCAAGCGCTTGGACCCCTGTACCCTTGTGATGGAATTCCTGGTTCCTGACTCCTGGCTTTGGCTTGGCTCAGCCCTGGTCATTTAGGCTACTCAGGGAATGAACCAGCATATGGAAGATCTCTCTCTGTCTCTTCCTCTCTTTGTAACTCTTTCAAATAAATTTTTAAAAATCTTAAATAATAATAATAATAATAATAATAATAATAAACAGTTCTCTTTTTCTCTAACACAGGGAACAGCATCAGGCCCAGCAACTGACGATGCCAAGTGCCAGAGAGAATGCATTAGCTACTGATGGGAATGAGAAGCAGTACAGCCATTTCATCTGCTTTTTTTTTTTTTTTTTTTTAATTTTAGTTATTTGAAAGGCAGAGTTACAGAGACAGAGGAGAGAGAGAGAGAGAGCAAGAGCTCTTCTATCCACTGGTTACTCCTCAAATGGTCACAAAAACCAAGGCTGGGCCAGGCTAAAGCCAGGAGCCAGGAGCTTCATCTGGGTCTCCCATGTGGATGCAGAGGCCCAAGGACTTGGGTCATCTCCTGGTGCTTTCCCAGGCTCATCAGCAGGGAGCTGGATTGGAGTGGAGCAGCTGGGACTTGAACCAGCACCCACATAGGATGCTAGCATTGCAGGAGGCAGCTTAATCCATTATGCCAGCCCTGATGTCTGCTGCTTTCAGAAAGTCAAACAGACACCTGCACGTGACGCAGCTATAACATTCCCAGGCATCTGCCCAAGAAACAAAAACTTACGCTTACATAAACATCTGTTTGCCAACATTAACAGCAGCTTTATTCATAATTGCTGAAAATCAGAAACAATTTTATCCTTCAACTCAGGAATAGATAAACTGCGGTATATCCATACCACAGACTTTTACATTGCCATAAAAAAAACTATTCACATACACACGAGGACACGGATGAATCTCAAATGCACTCTGCTAAGTGAAAAAGTCTATACACTGTGTGATTCCATTTACATGATATTCTGGAAAAAGCAAACTGATAAGAGATGAAGAATAAATCAGGGGCCAATGCTGTGGCATAGTGAAGCCGTTGCCTGCAGTGCTGGCACCCCGAGTCGTGGCTGCTCCACTTCCAATCCAGCTCTCCATTTATGGCCTGGGAAAGCAGTAAAAGATGGTCCAAGTTCTTGGGGCCCTGTGCCCATGTGGGAGACCCAGAAGAAGCTCTAGGCTCCTGGCTTCCGATTGGCTCAGCTCCAGCCATTGCAGCCACTTGGGGAATGAAACAGTGGATGGGAGACCTCTCCCTCTCTCCCTCCCTCCCTCTCCCTCTCCCTCTCCCTCTCCCTTTCTCTCTGCCTCTCAAATAATAATAAATTAATTTAAAAAAAAAAGGGACCAGTGTTGTGTAGCAGGTTAAGCTGCCACCTACAACACCAGCATCCCATATTGAAGTACTGCTCCGCTCCCAATCTATCTCCCCCTTAATGTGCCTGGGAGGTAGTAGGAAATGGTTCAAGTACTTGGGATCCTGCCACCCACATGAGACCTGAATGGAGTTCCTGGCTCCTGGCTGTGGCCTGGCTGAGGCCTGGCTGTTGCAGCAATTTGGGGGGTGAAGCAATAAACAGAACATCTCTCCCTGGCTTTCCCTCTCTCTGTCACTCTGACTTTCAAACAAATAAATAAACAACAAAAGGAAGGAAGAAAGGGAGGGAGGGAGGGAGGGAGGGAGGGAGGGAGGGAGGAAATCAGTGGTTACCAGAGATTGGAAGTAGGAGGAGGGACTGATTTCAAAGGCACAGGATGAGGGAATTTTGGGGGGTGATGAAACTGTCTGAATCTGGATTGCAGTAGTAGTTATATAACTCTAGACTTTGATCAAAACACAGAGCTTCACACCAAAACGAATTATTTTTTACTGTATGTAAAAAAATGAATGGTTTCAGAACTGCCGGGTCCGAAAGCAACCTTTTGACCCTAAGAAGACTCCACCCTCAGCAGGCGGATGGCAGCAGGCACGGCAGTCAGAGCACTGAGAGTCTGCTTGCAGCCTCCGGCTCCCCTGCGCCTTGTGGACTTGTCTCAACACCTGGACCGCGCTGCAATTCCAGTCAGCTAACCCAGTGGCTCCTCCAGGGGTCTGCAACCACGGGCTGATGGATTAGGAGAGTCTAACAGCAAACATATGCAACAAATACATCACGAAGAGCTCATCGGAGGGGACAGGGGAGGTGGAGAGAGAGACCTACAGAATGGCCACGTCTGGAGTGTGAGACCAGTACGAAGCCAAGATCTAGGCTACTCCGTGAAAGGAACGGTGGAGCTATCCTCTCCACAGACAGCATGCACGCTGGGGGACAAATAACAATGTCACGGATATTCAGCACTTAGATTAAGAGAAAAAGCAAGTTATAAAACACTGTGTCTGGCAGTTTTGTGAACAGTGGGTATCATAGTTGTGTAAACAGGCTAGAAGCCCTTATGCCAAAAAGGTTAACAGTGATCATTTCTGGTTGGAGAGATTATTATTATCAGTATCTTCTTACTTTCTATAATAAACACATGTAGCTTTTGAAATAAAAATGGAAATAGTTTCTAAAACATACATAGTAAAGGATTTGTGGGAGTGGGAAGCGAGAGATTCAAAGTCTTACAAATATTTAAGTAAATAATAAAATTAAGGAAGGGTCGCAGAGGATGGCACAAGTGCTTGGGCCCCTGCACCCATGTGGGAGACCTGGAGGAACCTCCTGGCTCCTGGCTTCAGACCAGCCCAGCTCTGGCCATTGTAGCCATTTGGGAAGTGAACCAGTGGATGTAAGCCTTCTCTCTCTCTCTCTGTCTCTCCCTCTCTTTCTGTAACTCTGCCTTTCAAATAAATAAATAAATCTTTAAAAAATACTACTAATAAAATCAGTTTAATTCCTGAGCACTAAGGTCTGAGGGGTAGCAGCCCATGAGAAGGCTGATGGATAGATGAGTAGCCCAGATCACCTGTTCTTTATTTTTTTTGAATTTATTTATTTTTATTTGTATTTATTTTTTAAAAAAGATTCATTATTTGACAGGCAGAGTTACAAAGAGGCAGACAGAGAGAGAGAGAGGCCTTCCAGTCTGCTGGCTCATACCCCAGATGGCTGCAGCTGTGCTGATCTGGAGCCAGGAGCTTCTTCCGGGTATCACATGTGGATGCAGGGGCCCAAGGACTTGGGCCATCTTCTACTATTTTCCCAGCCTATAGCAGAGAGCTGGATCAGAAGAGGAGCAGCTGGGACTCGAACTGGCGCCCATATGGGATGCCGGCACTGCAGGCAGTGGCTTTACCCGCTATGCCACAGAGCTAGCCCTGATCACCTGTTCTAACACACACTTATGTAATGAGACTAAGTCATTAGCTACAGAATTCAAGGTTACTGTCTGGCTTAAGTTACACAGACACCTTATTCATGGAAAAATGCTGAAAGAAAAAATAAAAAACAGTCGCATGAACACACACCCTGTTATGCCAAAAGCTCTATTTAAGGTGGTCTCTTGACGTGCAGTTCAGAAGCACATACTCATCTCCCAAGGCAAACTCCGAACCATCCGCCCCAAGGTAAACTGATGGCATTTGCAAAAATAATAAGATTTTACCCGTATCAGGTAGTAGTCTCTCTTGAAACCCACGCAGATGGAATTTTCACACCATGCCATGGACTTAGGCACATCGGGTACACTGAAGTCCCCCTGGAAAAGACGGCAAGATCAAAGTGAAAACACACCAAAAAGAAAACACCCCAACCTTCCTGTTATCACACCACCGCTCTGCAAACAACCTCCACCCTCTTCTGCACACAAGTCTCCAAGCACAAGGCCAGGAAGCCGCTCTAACAAAAACACGTTCCCCGTGAACGGTCAGAGAGCCTCTGGGAAAGGTGAAAGTCCACGGTGAAATACAACAGTCTACAGGGACACAGAACCATCTCACAATGGGCACGAAGGGGCTGTCACTTGCTAGCAGGGGGCCCATCTGGGGAGGATACGGCTGGACCCCTGCACATCTCTAGAGCTGAGCAGGCTGTGGGCCAACAGCAGCAGCAGTTCTACCCAATCCGCCGACCAGGCCAGAGTGGACCTACCTGCAACTCATGAAACTCCCGGTCCTTCCAGAAGTAGAGCTGCAGCTTCTTTTTCACGGCCACACACATGCGCAGCACCTCCTCCCCAGTCTCCGTGTGCTGGCGAGAGACACCGCGAACAAATAAGCACGCGCACGCGATGACTCCATAACCGACAGCAGGACGGGAGAGGCCCTTCCTTGCAATGGTACCCACCTGAAAATCCCCTGGACTACAAAGTCAGAGTGACAGAAACGCTGAGCAGAAGGGCACGCTTCTCCGTGAGGTGCCCAGAACCAACTGATTCAGGAGTATGTCCTCCTCAGGGGCTGCCAGCCAAGGCCCCTGGCACCAGCCACCCACATAGTTCAGAGGGAAATACCAGGGCGAGCCTTCTCCTATGTAACGACCCCTGCCACCCCGCCTCCATTTTCCCCTTAAATGTTCCTCACTCATGACTATCAAATGTGACCAACACGTACCAACGTGACCAGCACGCATCAATAGGGACTAGCACATACCAGTGAAAGAGAGGCCCACCTTCCGTCCTTTAAGGGAGTGCAGAAAAGGAAACCCTACCCACCAAATAAGGCAGGGTCAATGCGGACCATACATGCTAAAAAAGTGTCAGAGCGGTCAGACAGATCTGAGAGTGTGAAGATGACAGACTGCCAAAAACTAGGAGAGAACAAGGAAAACTCCCGACGGACACGTATTCACTGTGTCCTGCAAGTGTCGCGGCCCTCCGTTACTAGCTTCCTGCCACAGGGCTTTGGGTGCTCTGATAGGCACACACACAGGCCACACCAACGGTTCAACTTCATACCACACACAAGGGGGGCGGATTTCCCTAACACAATCCAACGTGAACTATTCCCTTTGGAGTCTCTGCTGGGCTTGGCTCACGACTGTCTTCCCATCTCGTGGGAGGACACGAGGAGGGCACGTCTCCTCTCCCACACACTCACCTGGAGATCGCATGTGAACAGTGACGCTCCCTTTGCCTTGGAGACCGTCGTGATTTGTTGAAATGTCAACAGGTCATGGACGTAAATGTTGTTTTCTGTTCGGAAGGAGGTAAAACATCACTACAAGTGACAGTAATTCTCAAAAAAAAAAAAAAAAAAAAAAAGGCACACTTAACTGTGACATCTAAAGAACCAAAGGGCAGCTGCTGGCTGAAGGCGGATCTCAAGTTTCACCAGCAGTGATTCAATCCGGGCTAAACATTTAAGAGGCCATTCTGCTTTCTGAACTTGGGTATTTTGTGGCTTAAAAATCTGGGCTGACTTGAGTAAAAGAGCTCTTTCATTTTCAAAGCACACTCAGCGCCATCCTCCTCCAGTCTGGAAAGCTGCGCCGCAGCACTTAGATGAGAAACAGCTTCCAGAGCTACTTACATTAGGAGGCTCCACTAAGAAAAAGGAAATCTGCTGGGGCCGGCACTGTGGCGCAGCAGGTTAAGCCACAGGCCACAGCCTGCGGTGCTGGCATCCCATATGGCACCAGTTCAAGTCCCGGCTGCTCCACTTCCAATCTGGCTCCCTGCTAATGTGCCTGGGAAGGCAGCGGAAGATGGCCCAAGTCCTTGGGCCCCTCCGCCCACGTGGGAGCCCCGGAAGAAGCTTCCTGGCTTCTGGCGCTGGTCTGGTGCAGTCCTGGCTGTTGTGGCAATTTGGGGAGTGAACCAGAAGATGGAAGACCTCTCTGTCTCTCTTCTCTCTAATCTGCCTATCAAATAAATAAATGAAACTTTTTAAAAAAAAGTAAATCTGCAATTTTGTACAAACTCAGGGCAAAGATTTCTTTTTAGGCCGGCGCCGTGGCTCACTAGGCTAATCCTCCGCCTAGCGGCGCCGGCACACCGGGTTCTAGTCCCGGTCGGGGCGCCGGATTCTGTCCCGGTTGCCCCTCTTCCAGGCCAGCTCTCTGCTGTGGCCAGGGAGTGCAGTGGAGGATGGCCCAGGTGCTTGGGCCCTGCACATGGGAGACCAGGAAAAGCACCTGGCTCCTGGCTCCTGCCATCGGATCAGCGCGGTGCGCCGGCCGCGGCGGCCATTGGAGGGTGAACCAACGGCAAAGGAAGACCTTTCTCCCTGTCTCTCTCTCTCACTGTCCACTCTGCCTGTAAAAAAAAAAAAAAAAAAAAAAAAAAAATTCTTTTTAGTAAAGTACACAAAATAATAATTTCATCTGTGCCTCACATCTAATTTTTTTTCTTTTTAAATTTGAGGCAGATAAACAGAGAAAAGGAGCTCCCACCTGCTGGTTCACTCACTCCCCAAATGATCACAATGGCTGGGGCTGGGTCAGGCCAAAGCTGGAAAGCAGAAACCCAATCCAGGTCTCCCATAAGGGAAGCAGAAACCTAACTACTTGTGCCATCATCACTGCCTCCTACGGAAGCTGGGTCAGGAATGCAATTGGGTACTGAACCCAGGCCCTCCGATGTGGGGCTCGGCACCTTCATCAGCATCTTAATCACTAGACAAGTACCTCCCCATCTCTAGCTTTCATTATGAAGATCTGGCTACCTTAAATGTTCATCTGTGGAACCTAGCAACTAAATTCAAAATGATCCTACTATCTGCGCCTAGGGATGAAGACTACAGTGTGTGGCAAGTGTTTAGTTCTCTGCTTGTCAAGAAAAGGTCTCGAGCCGGCGCCGTGGCTCAATAGGCTAATCCTCCACCTTGCGGCGCCGGCACACCGGGTTCTAGTCCCGGTTGGGGCGCCGGATTCTGTCCCGGTTGCCCCTCTTCCAGGCCAGCTCTCTGCTATGGCCAGGGAGTGCAGTGGAGGATGGCCCAGGTGCTTGGGCCCTGCACCCCATGGGAGACCAGGAAAAGCACCTGGCTCCTGGCTCCTGCCAGGATCAGCGCGGTGCGCCGGCTGCAGCGGCGGCCATTGGAGGGTGAACCAGCGGCAAAAGGAAGACCTTTCTCTCTCTGTCTCTCTCTCTCACTGTCCACTCTGCCTGTCAAAAAAAAAAAAAAAAAAAAAAAAGGTCTCATCGTTGCCTTTCACAAAACCATGGCTTTTTTTTTTTTTTTTTTTTTTGACAGGCAGAGTGGACAGTGAGAGAGAGAGACAGAGAGAAAGGTCTTCCTTTGCCGTTGGTTCACCCTCCAATGGCCGCCGCGGTCGGCGCGCTGCGGCCAGCGCACCGCGCTGATCCGATGGCAGGAGCCAGGAGCCAGGTGCTTTTCCTGGTCTCCCATGGGGTGCAGGGCCCAAGCACCTGGGCCATCCTCCACTGCACTCCCTGGCCACAGCAGAGGGCTGGCCTGGAAGAGGGGCAACCGGGACAGAATCTGGCGCCCCAACTGGGACTAGAACCCGGTGTGCCGGCGCCGCTAGGCGGAGGATTAGCCTAGTGAGCCGCGGCGCCGGCCAAAACCATGGCTTTTTAAACAAGGCCCTGAACAGTCTGGCCCTGGACTGTCTCTGACCTAAAATCCCACCAGTCTCCAGCACATATCCCAAGTCTGGCCACAATGAACTTCCTGTCAGGTAGTGCCACACGGCAGAGCCTTTCCTCGTGTTGTTTCCTCTGTGCCTCTCTCTCTCTCTTCCTGTGGAATTCTAGTCATCTGCTGACAATGCAGCCCTTCCCATTACTAAGACCTCAAAATACTTTCTGTAAATCTCCACTGTAAGCTATGTATCACGATTGCTATGTCGTTTCAGTCTTCGTAATCAGAACATAAGTGTCAAAGACACAAAGCATGTCTCATTGAACTTGATAGCCCCAACGTCTAGTCCACACTCCGCAAGGAGCAGGGGCCAATAAACACCTGGCTGGTGACTGAGAATGGAAACTCCTTGTAGAACAGAGTTCAAGTTCATAAGGGATGCCACTGTCTTTATACCCACGTACCCTGTTGCATGTGGTTTGGAACATGTTAGCACAGTGTTAAGTAACTACTAGTAAATTAATCACGAAAGGGTTAATTGGGTCACAGCTTTTGTTTTTCGACACATGAAATACAAAGGCAACCCCTTTCCTTACCTAACAAGCTGACCAGAATCTTAAACTGAGAAACCACATGGATCTGGAAAACAGCAGATCGTTAGACCCAATTAGACAGTTTTTACAAGGTTTAGCAAGCATTCACGTAAGAACAGTACTCAAAAGAGACCAAAGTGCCTATGCCAGTTATGAGAATGTTGACTTATATTATGTGCAATCACAATTTCTGCTTCTGAGAAAGGCTCTCGGGCAAATGATGAATGGGCAGCGGTGAGGACTTAGAGTTTACAGGCAACATCACCAGAGTTCTGGCTTTGGTGGGGGTCTCATGTGAGTAAAACACTCTTGCAAAACCACCATCACTGTTACCTGCTGAATCTTTTTGGAGAAGTTCTTATTGGATTTCTCTAGTGTCACTTCAAACCTGTTGCAACCTAGGGAGAAGAAATAAACATTCACAATTTCAAACACGAGAAAATATATAGAAACCAACTACAATAAGAATCCTGGTCTCTTAGACCAAGCTTTAAAAATTCCTGTAAGACTAGAAATCAGAGATCTAAAATAGCCAGCTGTCTTTACTGAGCAGAGTTAAGTTGCTTTCAACTTCAATTTTATTATTATTACTATTATTATTTTATTAATTTGAGGAGAGCGGGAAGGGAAGGTAGATAAAATGCTCCCTTCTGCTGGTTCACTCCTTCAATGCCCACACAGCCAGGGATGGGCCAGGCCAAAGCCGGGAGCTGGGAACTCAATCTGAGTCTTCCACATGGATGGCAGAAACCCAATTATCTGAGTCATCACCACTTTAGCATGAAGCTGGAGTCAGAAGCCAGGCCTGGGCACTGAACCTGGCATGCAAATGTGGGATATGAGTCGGTTAACTGGCATCTTAACCACCAGATCAAACAGCCACCACTCCACTTTGACTTTAAAGCTGAGTTTCATGCATTGTCACTCATAATCAGCAAGAAGGGTCACACAAAGCAGAATAAAGTTGCAAGGTACTTAGGAGTCTGCCACTCTCCATACTTTGAAACATGGACTTGGTAAAGATTTTCACAGGGAGGCACATTAAAAAAAAAAAACAGTCAAATGTAAGGTCCAAGCAATGAAACCCAGCCCAACGCATCCTTAGATCTAGACCACTTGAGTCCCGGCAGCTACCTTACATCCCGTGTTGTGGGAACGGTGCAAACACTCCACGCCAGCTCAGAGCTAAGCAACTGAGGCAATCTATCCTCACTGCCACTTGCAGGTGATGCCAAGTCTGCTGGCACCACTGCAGAAGAGGGGGAGGGAGTTACTATTAGTATTTTTTTAAGGATTTAGTCATTTCTATGAAAGGCAGAGTCACAGAGAGGTAGAGACAAAAAAGAGACTTCCATCTGCTGGTTCACTTGCCAAATGGCCGCAATGGCCAGGGCTGGGCCAGGCCGAAACAAGGAAGGAGGAGCATCTTCCAGATCTGCCTGATCCCAGAGAATGCTTGTGTAGGTTCTAGCTATAAATATTTACCCCATCAGAAATTAAGACTCGGGGCCGCAGCCTGCAGTGCCAGCATCCCATAGGGGTGCCGGTTCGAGTCCCATCTGCTCCACTTTCAATCCAGCTCTCTGCTAATGTTTCTGGGAAAGCAGCGGAAGATGGCCCAAATCCTTGGGCCCCTTCACTCGAGTGGGAGACCCAGAAGATGCTCCTTACTCCTGGCTTCAGATCGGCCTGTCCCCGGCCATTGCAGCCATTTGGGGAGTGAAGACCTCGCTCTCTCTGCCTCTACCTCTGCCTCTCTGTAACTCTGCCTTTCGAATAAATAAATAAATCTTAAAAAAAAAAAAAAAAGAAATTAAGACTGAGGAATCTTTTTTTTTTTTTTAAAGAAAAGATTCATTTATTTGAAAGTCAGAGTTGCAGAGAGAGAGAGACAAAGAGAGAAATCCTCCATCCACATGTTCACTCCCCAAATGGCTGCAACAGCCTGGGCTGGACCAAGCTGAAGCCAGGAGCCAGGAGCTTCTTCCAGATCTCCCACATGGGTGCAGTGGTTTAAGGACTTGGGCCATTTTCTGCTGCTTTCTTAGGTGTGTTAGCAGGGAGCTGGATTGGAGGCAGAGCAGCCGGGACTCGAACTGGCACCCATATGGGATGACAGCACTGCAGACAGTGGCTTAACCTGCTGTGTCATAGCACTAGCTCCAAGACTGAGAACTCTTAAACAATATTTATTATTAACTCATTGAAAAATCACAGTAAGACTGAAATATGTTAGCATAAAAAATTTAAAAATAACTATTTCTCCAAAACAAAAGAAACATTGTTCTAGATTTTTTGGAAATCTTTGTTAATATTTAGTTTAACAGAAGACAGCTGAACTCTCATACTCACTTCTGTATTTAATGTTTTGACACACTGTTTTGTTTGAAATACAACAAAAATATATTCTCACATGGATCTATCTATCTATCTAGTACCATTTGGGGAGTGAACCAGCGGATGGAAGATCTGTCTCTGTCTCTCTCTGTCTCTGGCTCTCCTTCTCTGTAACTCTAACTTTCAAATAAATAAATCTTTTTTTTAATAATTATTTTTTATATATTTGAAAGTCAGAGTTACACAGAGAGAGAAGGAGAGGCATGGGGGGGGGGGTCCATTCCACCAGTTCACTCCCCAAATGACTGGAAAGTCCAGAGCTGAGATGATCCGAAGCCAGGAGCTTCTTCCAGGTCTCCCACACGGGTACAGGGACCCAAGGACTTGGGCCATCTTCCACTGCCTTCCCAGGCCATAGCAGAGAGCTGGAGTGGAAGAGAAGCAGTGGGACTTGAAGCGATGCCCATATGGGATGCCGGTGCTGCAGGCTTGCCACAGTGCTGGCCCCCTAAATAAATAAATAAGGAAGAAAGGAAGGAAGGAAGGAAGGGAGGGAGGGAGGAAGAGAGAGAGAGAGAGAGAAAGAGAGAGAGAGGAAGGAAGGGAGGGAAAGAGAGAGAGAGAGAAAGGGAGGAAGGGAGGAAGGAACCTCATGCACTGGTCATCTGGAAAATATGTGTAGCAGCTCACCATAGGTTGGCACATTTGATTATAGGATATTTTAAAAATCACACTTAGAATCATCACACCCAATCTCACTGGAAAAATCATTAAGTACTGAAAAGCTGTCAAGTTCATGGAAGTAGATACCAGTTTTGCACAAATGGAGGCTTCTCTTAAAAGTTCTCACTTTATCATTTGCAACAAAAACTGCCAGCTGTTTTCTTTGAAGCAACAGACTCCCTTTGTTCACTTTTCAAAGAACATCTGCCAAGTAGCCCAGAGGTCTGAAAACCCGTGGTCAGTCTGCCAGTTATCCTTTAGCGTGGGAAGTGCTGCTCCGTGAGAAAACTGGTCAGTCCAGTGTGCAACTCAGACAACTGTACAAGGTCTTCCCCTCAGAACCGCCGCCAGATCTCATACCCGGGCACCCAGCACATTGTATCATGTGTACTTGCCACTGTATCACAAGGGATTATGAAAAACATGTGTCACCACGGGGCTAAAAATAACAAAATTAGAATTGCACCACCAAGAACATTCTTGAGTGAAGCTAGCCTTAAAATACAGAAACCACTGTGAGTGCACGGTGAGACCAACACAGCAGAGTTTGGGGCCACTGTCCTGATTTGTGGTCAGGGTCCAGCAGCTTCAAATACCAGCATAGTGAAACACCGAAGTGTTGGCGTTACTGTGAACTTAGTTTTGACCTTGTGGGGCCTCTGAAAGTCATCACCACTGCTGGAATCCCCAGGGGTATGGAGACCACACGTTGAAAACCACATATCCAGGGTGCTAACATCACCAAAATAAACCTAGAGATGCGAGGGCCCCACATGCAAACCAATCTAACTTCTCTCTTTAAGGTCAGAGCAGAATGAAGCCTGGAGTCGGTTCTGAGCTGTGGGGAGCTGGCTCAGACCAGAGGAGCCCGCAGGCCCTCGGATCCTGGTCTTTCCCTGACACCTACTGTTCCCTCCCTTTCCTCAGAAAGACAGCCTAGGTGCAGCCCAATCGAAGTCTGAAAAATCTGAAATCTAGAAACCAAATTGGTTCTAGGACTGATTCAGAGAGGCCCAGATCTACTTTTGGGCCATATTAGGCCAGAGTTGTGTCAGACCTCGATTGTTGATTGTTTTCTTTCTTTCTTTTTTTTTTTTTATTTATTTATTTATTTGACAGGCAGAGTTAGACAGTGAGAGAGAGAGAGAGAGACAGAGAGAATGGTCTTCCTTCCGTTGGTTCATCCCCCAAATGGCTGCTACGGCTGGAACTACGCCGATCCAAAGCCAGGAGCCAGGTGCTTCTTCCTGGTCTCCCACGTGGGTGCAGGCGTCCAAGCACTTGGGCCATCCTCCACTGCCTTCCCGGGCCACAGCAGAGAGCTGGACTGGAAGAGGAGCAGCCGGGACACAATCCAGCACCCATATGGGATGCTGGCACCACAGGTGGAGGATTAACCAAGTGAGCCATGGCGCTGGTCCCCCCCCCCCCCCTTTTTTTAAGAGAGGCAGAGTTACAGAGAGAGGAAGGGATGAGACAAGAGAGAGAGAGAGATCTTCTATCCACTGGTTCACGCCCCAGATGGCTACAATGGTTGGAACTGGGCTGATCTGAAGCCAGGAGCCAAGAGCTTCTTCTAGGTCTCCCACATGGGTGCAGGGACTCAAGTACTTGGGCCATCTTTCACTGCTTTCCCAGGAGCATTAACAGGGAGCTGGATTGGAAGTGGAGCAGTCAGGACACAAATTGGCACCCATATGGAATGTAGGCGCCACACGTGGAGGCTCAGCCTACCATGCCACAGTGCCAGCCCACTTAGCTTGTTTTCTTTTTTTTTCTTTTTTAAAATAGATTTATTCATTTATTTCATAGGCAGAGTTACAGAGAGACAGTGGCAGAGAGAGAGAGGAGAGTGAGAGAGTGAGAGAGAGAGATCTTCCATCAGCTGGTTCACTCCCCAAATGGCTGCAATGGCTGGAGCTGTGCCAATCCAAAGCCAAGAGCCAGGAGCTTCTTCCAGGTCTCCCACACCGGTGCAGAGGTCCAAGGACTTGGGCCACCTTCTGCTTTCCTAGGCCATGGCAGAGAGCTGGATCAGAAATGGAACAGCCGGGACACAAACCAGTGCCCATTTGGGATGCTGGCACTGCAGGTGGCAGCTTTACCCACTACAGCACTGGCCCCAAAATAAGTAAGTCTTAAAAGAAAAAAATCTAGCTTTCAATTTCTTACCACTTATTTATGAGCCCATAGTAGACAATCAAAAACAGCTGTTAAATGCTGAATAAAATCCAAGGACAACTTAATTTTTTAGATTGCTGACAAGGCAGATGTCACAGAATGCAAATATTCTGGTTCTGAGTACTAACAACTTAAAGCAAGAATCAGCAAAGCATTGCCTACTGGACAAATCGAAGCCTCTGAGTGTTTTGTGAATAAAGTTTTATTGGAACATGGCCATATTCATTCATTTAAGGGGCTGCTATCAGGCCATAATGGGACAGTTGTGTAATCATAACACAGATCTTTTTTTTTTTTTTTTTAACTTTATTTGAAAGGCAGAATTACAGAAAGTGGCATACGGAGGCGGGGGAGTAGGGAGAGAGAGGCAGAGAGGTCTTCCATCTGCTGGTTCATTCCCCAAATGGCCGCAATAGCCGGAGCTGCGCTGATCCAAAGTCAGGAGGTCAGGAGCTTCTTCCAGGTCTCCCATGCAGGTGCAGGGGCCCAAGGACTTGGGCCATCTTCTACTGCTTTCCTAGGCCATAGCAGAGAGCTGGATTGGAAGTGGAGCAGCTGGGACTCAAACTGGTGCCCGTACAGGAAGCCGGCACTGCAGACAGCAGCTTAATTCACTCTGTCAGAGTGCAGGCCCCAGCAGAGGTAGCTTATGGCCTGCAAAGCCCAACATACTCACCATGTGGAACATTTTGGAACAAACTGGTTGACTTAATTTAAAGGAGAATTGAGAAACATAGAAACGAAATCCAATCTCTACCTCGTTCTCTGGTTTTCCTTCTTGCCCCACTGTGGAATCCTCCCAAGGTGCCTTCCTCTCTCCCCATGGCCCCAGAAATCTTCTTTTTTCCCCAATGTCAAACCCTCTTTGCTACAGGTTCCAAAACAAAGGCTCTATTTCCACTCTTACCTTAAGTTATTTACTTTGGAAAAATAATTAAATTGAAAGCTATGAAGTTGCTGTTTTTGTAGGACTAATATGGCTGACCACCGACAATTTGGCTCAAACTACCCTGGCACTAGCAGCAGATTTCTATGGATTGAGACTCCAGGGCATGACATCCAAACACATCATTTTCCATAAAGCAAGCATATACATAAAATTAGGAAAAGAGAGAAAGGCATTTTTTCCCTAATAAAGGACACGCTTTAAGAGAACAGATTTTGGAGCTGGCGCTGTGGTGTAGTGAGTAAAGCTACCACCTGTGATGCCAGCATCCCATATGGGAGCAGGTTCATGTTCTAGCTGCTCCACTTCCGATGCAGCTCCCTTCCAATGGCCTGGGAAAGCAGTGGACGATAGCTTAAGTGCTTGGGCCCCTGCACCTGTGTGGGAGACTGGATAAAGCTCCTGGATCCTGGCTTTGGTGTGGCCCAGCGCTGGCCATTGGGGCCATCTGGGGAGTAAACCAGCAGATGGAATATTCTCTCTGTCTCTCTCTCCCTCAATTCCTGTAACTCTTTCAAATAAATAAATAAATCTTTAAAAAGAGAGAGAGAGAGAATAGACTTCAAATACTATAGTTATTTTCCTACATTAATACTTAAAAAGTCACATTGGATTTAAATTTCAGTTTGCAAAGTCCTTTCAAGGCTATTATGCATCTGACCCTGTCGGCTCTGGGAGGCAGGCAGGCAGGCAGGCAGTCTACAGAAGACAAGACTGACGTGGGAAAGGACCTACTCACAGTCATGGGGCCAGGGAGAAGTGAACCGGGGCACAAGCCCGGGGCCTCTCTTCCTGTTCTCTCACATGCTACCAGGACCTTTTCCATCAATGGTTCCTGACTGTGCTTCCCACCACCACACCATTTCTACAGGAATCTTATCCCCAGCAGTGGTCTTCTTATTACTGGGCGTGAGTCTCCAAGAAGTCAGGAGGGGAGGACACTCAGCCCCATCTTCCAGACAGGGGGAGGCAAATACAGTTGGGAAAACACATGAACCAAACAACCACGAGATTCTCAGGTTGCTCCCCATTTCCCTTGTGTTCCCTCTACCACAATCTACCACAAACACTCTTTCAATGAACAGCAAATCACCGACATCGCAATTATAAAGCAGCTAAAGACCAAAACTTCTTGGCATGAGCAATAAACCATCTCTTTCTCTGCCACTTACCAACATCCTTCCGAATCCTATAGAGAAGCAGATGTCCTTGTTTGGTTCCAACAAGAAGCCATTCCTCTGGGAAAGAAAAGAGCCATGAGAAGGGTCAATCGGCTTGGTAGCACCCCATCCCTTTGGCTGGGGTTTGTCATCAGAAACCAAAGGGTTGGACTGTGCTGTGGTGCAGTAGGTTAATCCTCCACCTGTGGTGCCAGCATCCCATATGTGCACTGGTTCAGATCCCGGCTGCTTCATTTCTGATCCAGCTCTCTGCTATGGCCTGGGAAAGCAGTAGAAGATGGCCCAACCTGCACCCATGTGGGAGACCCGGAGGAAGCTCCTAGCTCTCCTGGCTTCGGATTGGCGCAGCTCTGGGGGTTGCGGCCAATTGGGGAGTGAACCAGCAGATGGAATCTCTCTCTCTCTCTCTGCCTCTTTTCTCTCTGTTTAACTCTTTCAAATAAATAAATCAATCTTTAAAAAAAAAAAAAAAAGAAAGAAGATAGGCCAAGCACTTGGGCCCTTGCACCCATGTGGGAGACCTGGAAGAAGTTCCTGACTCCTGGCTTTGGATCAGTTCAGCTCTGGCTGTTGCACTATTTGAAGAGTGAACCAGTGGTTGGAAGACTTTTCTTTTTCTTTTAAAGATTTACTTTATTTATTTGAAAGACAGAGTTACAGAGAGAGGTAGAGTCAGAGAAAGAGAGAGGTCTTCCATTCTGCTGGTTCACTCCCCAAATGACCGCAACAGCCAGAGCTGAGTTGATCTGAAGCCAGGAGCCAGAAGCTTCCTCCAGGTCTCTCATGCAGGTGCAGGGCCCAAGGACTTGGGCTATCACTACTTTCCCAGGCCATAGCAGAGAGCTAGATTGCAAGAGGAGCAGCTGGGATTTGAACCAGTACCCATATGGGATGCTGGCATTACAGGCTGGGGCTTTAATCTGCTGCGCCACTGCACCGGCCCCTGGAAGACCTTTCTCTCTGTCTCTCCCTCTCACTGTAACTCTACCTCTCAAATAGATAAATAAAATCTTTAAAGAAATAAAAAAAGAAAAGAAAGAACCCAAAAGGTTAGAAAAAAAGTTGCTTGTGATAACAGGTGTATTGCAAAGCTAAGGAATCCATTCAATAAATGTTTGGGGTAAGCAACGAGCCAAATGGTTAGGACACCAGTTCAAATGTTCACATCCTATATTAGAGTATCTGGCTTTAAACCCAACTCTGGCTCCAGACTCCAGCTTCCTGTTAATGCATACCCTAGAAGGCAGTGGTGATGCCTCAAATAATTGGGTTGCTGCCATCCATATAGGAGACCTAGGTTGAGTTCCCAGTCCCTGGCTCAGGCCCAGCAACAGCCATGGTAGGCATCTGGAGAGTGAATCAACTAATGAGAGATTTCTGTCTCTAAGAAAGAAAAAGAGACAGCATGACAGGAAGAAAAAAAAAGAAAAAGACAAGAAAGAAACAAACAAACAAAAAAAGACAGAAAGAAAGGAAATATTTGTGAAACAACCAATCAAAAATACTTAGGATCTAATTATTTTTATTTATTTATAAGTCAGAATTAGAGAGACACAGAGGCACACACACAGAGAGATAAAGAGAGAGAGAGAGAGAGAGAGAGAGAGAGAGAGAGAGAGAGAGAGACATCTTCCATTCACTTGTTCACTCTCCAAATGGCCACAATAGCCAGGACTGGGCCAAGCCAAAGCCAGTAGCTTCTTCCAAGTCTCCCACGTGGGTGCAGGGGCCCAAGCATTTGTGCCATTCTCCGCTGCTTCCCCAGGCACATTAGCAGGGAGCTGGATTGGAACTGCCCATATGCTACATATGGCAGCTTAATCTGCTGTGCTACAACGCCAACCCCAGGCTCCAATTATCAGGCTACACATTGGAGGATAAAAAAAAAAAGTCCCTGGTTTCATTGTTTCAAAACTAAACTTATCACAAATATACAAGGTTTTAAATATTTTCTTAAAAATATTTTATTTATTTATTTGAGAGGTAGAGTTACAAACAGAGAAGGGAAAGACAAAGAGAGTCCTCTATCTGCTGGTTCACTCCCCAAATGGCAGCAATGGCTGGAGCTGTGCTGATCTAAAGCCAGGAGCCAGAGGCTTCTTCCGGGTCTCCCATGTGGGTGCAGGGGCCCAAGGACTTGGGCTATCATCTACTGCTTTCCCAGACCATAAGCAGTGAGCTGGATTGGATGAGGAGCAGCCAGGACATGAACTGGCACCATTATGGGATGCCAGTCCCACAGGCAGAGGCTTAGCCTATTATGCCACCGAACCAGCCTCAGGTTTTAAAATTATTATTAAGATAAAGATTTTTTAGTTCAGCATAAAGGAACATGACAGAAGTTTCTAAAATCATAACATGAATAGTTTAAACATAACATATGGGATCTAACCACAGAAATAACAGGTAGGAGGCATTCCTTGAAGATTTAATGGTTTTACTTTAGGGAAAATATGTGCCACAAAGCAATAGGCTTACACAAGTCAGTATCTCAAAAATGGTCTAGCAGAGAATAACAAGTACTGACAAGCATGTGAAAAAGAGTAAAGCCCTCATATACTTGCTGGCAGGAACGTAAAATGATGCAATATCCTTAGAAAACAGACTGGTGGTCTCTTATAAGGTGAAACATCGAGTTACGCTATGACCCACCAATCTAAACCTGCATAAATGCCCAAGAGAACTGGAAACATGCTCACCCAAAAACTGGCACACAAATGTCCCCTGCAGCTAAAACACAGAAACAACCCACATGTCCAAGTGACAAATGGGTAACCAAACTGTGGCACACCCACACGATGGAACGCTGGCCAGCCATGAAAAGCAAGGAAGGACTGGTACACGGCACAGTGGGGATGAACCTGAAAACGTATGCCAAATGAAAGAAGCCGCACTGTCTCTATCTGAAATGATCAGCAGAGGGAAATCCATGGAGACACATAGGGCCGTGGCTGCCTAGGGCAGGTGGGCCTGGAGGGAAAACACCAGTGGGTACAAGGTTTCACTTTTGGGGTGATGAAAATGTTCTAGAAGTGCCTGTGGTATACTTACACAATGCTGTGCATATATCGAAAAATCACTAAATTGTATACTTTACGTGGGTCAATTCTATGTTTGAGTCACATCTCAATAAAGCTCTAAAAAAAAAGGCCTAGGTCAGGTACTTAAACTTTGCTGTGTCTCAAGAACTAAAGGTTCTGCCCCCAGAACCCGTGATTCAGTGGAATTAGTGTTCATTTTTAACAGGTTCCCAGGTGATGTTCATGCTGCTGGTTCAAGGACCACATTTTGGGAGGCACTGGACTAAGGTTAAAAATAAGGAGGCTCAGGGCTGGCACTGTGGCATCCCTTCTCCTGTGCATGGTTCTTACTCATCTGACTGCTCCCTCCCATATTCCCCCTCCTCCAGATGTTACTAAGTAGCTGCAGCAGGCATTGCTGGGAAAAGGGGAAAAAAAATACACAGTATCACAATTGAGTTTCTAAATTAGGCTGCACAGGGAAGGGAAGGACTTGGGCCTTGGGAAACCCGGAGGCGATTTCTATGCCCTCCCCAGGTGGAGATCCTGGAGGCATGAGGGGTGTACATAGCCTTTTTCGTTTTCGGAAACAACCCATCAATAAAATAAACAGCTGCTTCCTTGGTTAAAAAAAAAAAAAAAAAAAAAAAAAAAAAAGCCAGGTTAAAGCCCTCGCTTGAAGCACCGGCATCCCAAATGGGCGCCGGTTCTAGTCCTGGCTGCTCCTCTTCCAATCTAGCTCTCTGTTATGGCCTGGGAAAGCAGCAGAAGATGGCCCAAGTCCTTGGGCCCCTGCACCCATGTGGGAGACCCGGAAGAAGCTCCTGGCTCCTGGCTTCGGATTGGTGCAGCTCTGGCTGCTGCGGCCATCTGGGGAGTGAACCAGAGGATGGAAGCCCTTTCTCTCTGTAACTCTGCCTTTCAAATAAATAAAATAAATCTTTAAAAAAAATAAGGAGGTTCAGCAAGGGTTTAAATATTACCCTGACAGAGCCACATTACATCATGTGGGGAAGAGGAACATGGAAACTCCCTCAGCTTTGTGAGGCTGTAACATAAAGGTCACCATTCTTTGCACAAACTCCCTTGATTGTCCATAAAATAAAAATGCACAATGGTATGAACAGATAACCCTTATGGAGTGTGCACTGTGTTCTGGGAAATGCCAAGCACACGTCACGTGTTATTTCGCTAATCCTCACCACTGTCCTTCCACGGAGGTCCATCTTGTTAACTTGCACTTGATAGATACAGAAGTGTCCAGAGTCACACATGCAGTAAGTGGCACAGTAGGGATTCTAACTCCAGTCTGTGACTCCTCGCCACATGCTGTGACACACTACCTACAGCACCCCAAGGTCCCATGACCCAGTGTTGGTCAGAGGTTGTCTGAAAGGTAGTAGCTATCAAAACAGATCGGGGGTGGGGATTGGGCTTAATGGTTAAGACACTGCTTGGGAAGCTTGCAACCCACACTGGAGTGCTTGGATTTGAGTCCTGGCTCCTCTTTCAATGCCGCTTCCACCTAATGTGCACCCTGGGAGGCAGCAAGTGATGGCTCAAGTACTTGGGTCCCTGCCACCAATATGAGAGACCCAAAGTGAGCTCCATACCCTTGGCTTTGGTCTGGCTTAGCTTTAGCTGTTGCAGACATTTGAGGAGTAAACCAGCAGAAGGTGCTCTTCATATAAAAACAAACAAAAATGGGTCAGGATCTACATTAGGGACATTTCTCTACATCAATATCCTCACTGTCCAGAAAAAGCAGTTCTGTTTTAAAGGAAAAGCAGAACACATAGAGTAAGATACTGTGTGCTCTTAAGGACATAAGCTGAAATCCTAAATGCCAGCTCTAATGGAACATTGGAGTTATGTTTGAGAACATAGAGAAAAAACTCAGTTCACAATGTTTGCTCTGTAAAACATATTGTTTAGAACGCTACTTATAGATATCACAACATTAAGCAATTTGGCAACACTAAAGTTGATTTTTAGGACAACCATTGATATTTTAGACATAAATTATATGGAATAAAAATTTTAAAAATTCACTTGTAATGCACATAAAATCTGAAACCAAAAGCCTATTCACCATCTTCCTCATTCTTGCTTCTCCATTATATGCCCCAGACTAATGCTAGTTCCTGTTTCCTTTTTCTCTTTTATCAACCACAGCCTTCTCCCAAGTCTGCCAAGGTCATCCATTTTACCTTCAGCAGCTATCTCAGGACAGCCCCCTCCCCTAGAGTCTTTCCAGGTACACCTGTGAGAGCCTCAAGTGGTCTCACCCTGCATATTCTTCCACTTTGCTGTCAATTTTCTTAAGAGTAGGTCTACAATGCTGTCATCCTCATGAAAATGTACTATCAGAATATAAATCACAGCCCTATGCACTGATTAATTCAGGAGTCTGTATTTTCTGGAGCATGTCTTTGGTGCAGTGGTTAAGGCACCTCTCAGGATGTCCATACCTCTTTTCAGAGAACCTGGTTTGAGTCTCAGCTTCTTTACTTCTGATCCAGCTTTCTGCTAATGTGTATCCTGAGAAGCGACAATTAATGGTTCAAATACTTGGGTCCCTATTACCTGTGTGGGAGACCCAGATTACATTCTTGGCTCTTGCTTCAGCCTGGACCAGCCCTGGCTGTTGCAGGCATTTGAGGAGTGAACTATCAGATGGTCTCTCTTCTTTTCAAATAAAATGAAAACAAATACACAAAAAAAAGTTTAAAGAGTTTATTCTCAATTCTTACTGAACTGTTTGTTTGCCAGTAGAGGTTTCTCATTAGATGTCTACTCAACTGGTCATAAAAGGGAATTAGACAGATTAAATTTACTGTAAATAAAAAAAAAAAAGTAACAAATTTTATTTGACCCCTCTCAAGTTTTATTTTGGAGGTGCCAAGGAAAAATGTACTCATCATATTTGGAAAGTATTTGTGACAAATTTCTTTTAAATAATAAACGTATCACACACATACTCATTCCCAATCCTCAAACTTTTAAGAACAAAGCGTGTGTCATCCAGGTGGGCTAAGGGCACATCTAACCCAGCCATGAAGAGGTCTGATTTGGTCACGGAAGTCAGTGGGGGTTGGCTGACAAGAAGACCTGATCCACGTGAGGTCCTTCATTCTAGCACATGCCATTCTGTAACACAGCTGTGTACACACAACACAAGTCTCCTGGGACTCAATACTGCGCATAAGAAAATGGAACATGCTACACGCACAGGTAACACACACCTAAACAAAGCAGAGTCAGCCCCAGACAACTCCCGGATCCCTCGTGGGAGGTGAGCTGGGCCCTCTTGCTTGTACTCTAAAGAAGCTCTGGCCAACAAGGCCACACGGCCCAACCGCATGTTATAAGTGACTGCTTTCCTGGCCCGTGCTGGCCACCACAGGGAGCACAGTGCTGAGCGAGGCAGTGGTCATCTCTCACCTTTGAGTCCCAAGGTGAGGAGTGTCTCTCAAAGCCCACCCTTGATTATCTGCATCCGGGCCACTTGGACTTACTGAAAATGCATGTGGCTGAGACCCGCACCCGGAGATTCTGGTTCAAGACCCTGTGGCAGTATGCTGCATTTCCCCTTTCCTTTCCTTCCTTAATTACATGAAACACTGACACAATTCATATAAGTCTAGCTACCATCAGTGTGTTCCACACTCCCTCTCCATTCCACCATGGAGATCATTTTAGTGACTGCTCGTTTATCTCTCCACAGTTTCTTTGGAAAATAGAAATATATTATGTATTCTACACACACACACACACACACACACACACACACACACAGAATCTGCATGTTTCACAGGCTCCACACACACATTAAATCTGACAACCAGGCTCTGGAATCAGACATCACTTGCTGGATACTGATTTTGGAAAAATCTCTTAAATTCTCTATGATCAGGTTCTTCCCTTGTAAAATGGGGGTGTTATTAACTTCATAAAAGACTAATAAAGACCATTACTCAGTTAATAGAAGACATTACTATTAATATCATTATTAATTTATCAAAGATTTAATGAATACCCACTGAATCAGGAACTTTTTCAGGAAATGTAGATACAGCTAAATTTGTAAATATACCAAACAAAATTCTTGCTCTGAAGGAACTTACTTTTTTAAATTTTTATTTACTTTATTCAAAAGGTAGAAAGAGAAAACAAAAAAAAAAAAAAAAAAAAAGAGAGAGAGAGAGAGAGAGAGAGAGAGCTAGCTTAGACAAATCTCCCATTCGCTGGTTCACTCACTCCCCAAATGCCCCAGGATGGGACAGGCCAAAGCCAGGAGCCAGGAACTTAATTCAGGTCTCCCATATGGATGGCAGGGACCTAATTACTTGCACTTCCAAGGACTGGCATTAGCCAGAAGCTCGAATTGGAAACAGAGCTGGGACTCTTTAACCCAGGCAGTCTAATATAGAATGCAGAGGCCCCAAGCAATTGTCTTTTTTTGGGAAAAGATTTATATCATTTATTTGAAAGGCAGAGTACCAGAGAGAGAGGGAGACACAGATAGAGGAAGAAGAAGAAACTGCTGGTTCACTCCCCAAATGGCCACAACAGTTGGGGATGGGCCAGGCTGAAGCCAGGAGCCAGGAATTCCATTTTGGTTTCCCACTTGGGTGGCAGGGATTCAAATAATTGGGACATCTCTTGCTGCTTTCCAAGGAGCACCAGCAGGGAGCTGGATTGGAAGCAGAGCAGCCAGGACTCAAGATGCACCTGATTTGGGATGCCAACGTTGCAAGCAGCAGCTTAACACACTACGCCACAACACTGGCCTCCCAAGCAGCGTCTTGACTACCAGGCCAAGGAACTTACTTATGTGAAGAGAAACCATAACAATTAAATTTATAGGGGCTGGTGCTCTGGCACAGTGGGTTAAAGCCATGCCCTACAGTGCCTGCATCCCACATGTGTGCTGGTTCGAATATTGGCTGCTCTACTTCCAATCCAGCTCCCTGCTAATGGGCCTGGGGAAGCAGAGGAGGACAGCCCAAGTCCTTGGGCCCCTGTACCCACGTGAGACCAGGAAGAAGCTCCTGGCTCTTGGCACTGGCCTGGCCCAGCTCCAGCCATTGAAGCCATTTGGGGAGTAAACCAGCAGATGGAAGATTCTTTCTCTGTTTCTCCCTCTCTCTGTAACTGCCTTTTAAACAAATTAAATAAATCTTAAAAAAAAAAAAAAATAGGAAAATGGTGAGACTGGTACCAGAAAGAAGCAAGAGGGAGGTGTACAGGAAATAAAGTCAGGAAGTGACCAGAAGCTAATCGTGTTGGGCGTTGCCAACAAGCATAAGGACTTGGGAACTTATTCTAGATGTGATGTGATGCCACTGGAGGGTTTGAGCAAAAGGCAGGTATGATCAGATTGAGGTTTTCAAAGGTCCATTCTACCTCCATGAACAAAAACAACTAAAATGGAACAAAGGCAAACAAAGAGAAATGATGGTGTCAAGAGTAGTTAATAAGTGGGGCAGACACTGTGGTGCAAATGGATTAAGCTGCACACCATATTGGAGTGCCAGCTCTACTTCTGATCCAGCTTTCTGCCAATGTATCCTGAAGTGCAGCAAATGATAACTCAAGTGCTTGGGCCCCTGCACCCGTATGGCAGACAGAGCCAGACAGAATTCTAGGCTCCTGGCTTTGGCCTGACCCAGCCTCAGCTATTATGGGCTTTTGGAGAGTGAACCAGTGCATGGCAGACTACTCAATATTTTTTTTCTCTCTTTCCTTCTGTATGTGATTCTGCCTTTCAAACAGATGAGTAGTAATCGCTCAGATGAAGAGAAATGACTGGATTTCAGATTTAATCTGGTGGTATGACAGACAAGATTTGCTGATAGAAAGGATGCAGAGTGCGAGGATGAGAAAAGTCAACACTGTGCCAAGGCTTCTGGCCAGCTGCTGGGTTGCGGGATGCAGGGGAACATCACGGTTTGCTGGAGTGGAGTCCTCCTCATTTCCATTTCCCAGGGGAAGGCCTGTGCTGCCTCTAAGATACCTTCCTGCTCAAATGCTGTCTGCCCTGTGTCATCTGGCTCCTGGATGCACTTTCCAGCTAGGGACACATGCAAATAAAAGGCACAATGACTAGAAAGAGCAGTGATTCTTGCTGTGAAAGAATGAAAACAAAGTAGTTGGAGGCAGGAGGCAGTACATGGCTTCCTGCAGCTCAGGATCTTTCACAGCGCCCAAGGAGGCAAAGAGCATTTCTGTGGCTTGGTAAGTAACCGAGGCAGGCCGAAAGCCTGGCACTTCAAAATCGTGTTCCTGAAAAGCACAGGCACAGGAATCTTCATTATGCAAGCGGAGTTGGTGAGCGAGTCTAAGAGATGTGCAGGGACCACAGTCAATGACTCAGATGTGCCAGGTCAAGCATGGCAGGCAGTGGTGTCCGCCCTGGTCAGAAGCATCTGTGCTCAGCTGAGCTGGGCGCCCTTGACCGTGTTACAGTAACAGGCAGCACATGCCTCCACTGTCACTTCTCTTGTATCCTCATCTGTTCCTGGGTCTTGTCCCCCACTGTGTGTCCTACAAGCAGGGGCATGCTCATTCCTCCTTGTATTCCCGTCCCCAGCAGAGGGAAGGGGACCATGCAGGCACCTAATACAGACTTGAGGGAGCAATCAGGGAATGAAGCCCTCTGTAGAGTCTCAGGTCCTTCATTTTGTTAATTTCTTTATTTGCTCCATTTTTAATTTTTACTGAGACCAATTCACAGCAGGAAATGGAGGTTTTCTTGAGATGTCTGGAGGAAGTAGGATTATTTCTTAATCCAAAGGCCCAAGAGAGCTCAGTAGGGAGGTGTGATTTTAGAGGGGCCCACATCTACATGAAGATTGTAACAAATGAACTCCATGCATTGGGGGGTGGGGGTGTGCAAAATGGAAGGGAGGAAGGGAATCCCACTGCAAAGGCCAGGAAGAACTCTGCACAGACGAGTGAACAGCACTGTCAACAGAGTGTGCAGGATGCCAGCCACCACTAAGATTCCACACCGCCATCAGGGGCACCTAGTTCAGGATAAGATCTGCTTAAAGTTATGAGCCACTTTTTGTGGTCCTTAGTTTCCAGGACCTGAACACTAGTGGGACAGACTGAAATTATTTCTTTGTTGGCTGTTATCAGACACAACCACTCCCAGCTAATAGTCAAGGTTTGGACCTCTGCAACTTTCATTTGTATCCCAGAGCACACAAGAGATGCCTGACCATGCCTTCTGCACTAGCCAATTCCAAGAGGATTATGATAATGCTTATGGGTTAGGTGTCATGCAGTCTGGTATGATGCTCTTCTACCTACAGAGTTAGACAACCTGGACACTTTGAATACAAAGCAATCAACTACCTGGCTAGGTTAAAAGCTTAGAGTACTATGTGAGCCACCTACAAAAATGAGAAGTAGATGTATGAGTGATCACTAAGGGGGAAAAAAGTGCATAGCGTTAACTTGTTCCATGTCTAAAGACCAGTGCTGTCTTTCACCTAGAAAACAACACAATCCTTTGGACAAGTTCAAGTCCCTGGCAGACTGAAATTTTCCCACTTTGTTGTCCTCTACGCAAAAGACTGCTTGGGAAACAACACGGGCCCAAACTGAGCACAATTAATAAGGAAAGCTCAGCCTCTAACTACGCACAGAGCAAACGGAAGCGGCACGTCCCTAAAATGCCTAGGTCGCTAGGGATCGCCCAAGCAGCCCCAGGGACATCGCTGTCTACGGCCGGCGGTCATCCCTCCGCCCTCCGTCATCCAGGTCCTTCTCGGGGAGCATCCGACCAGAGTGCATACAGCCAGATGCCTGTCCACTTGCCCAGCCTAGCTAAAGGTCCCAGCTGCTCCCGCCCTGACCTGGCCTCGACCCCGCCGCCCCTCGGCTCACCCCAGGCAGCCAGACAGTCGATCTGCAGAGGCAGCTTTTCCAGAATCGGCACCGGCTCGAAAGCGTCGTGCATGGCGGCGAGCAGACAAGCGCCGCCCTCGTCTCGCCCTGCGTCCCGCAGGCTTGTGGCCTGAACGAGGCCGGGTTAGGGGTAGACCGAGATTCGGCCCAGGACCCCCCACTACAGGGCCTTCAGCAACACAGCCATCGTCAAGCCCGGACTTCCTGCCGGCTGCGCCCGCCCCTTCCGCAGTCTAGGTCCCGCCCCTTCCGTCCTGGCTCCCAAAGTCCCCTCAAGGAATTTGCTGGCGCCCAGGTTCCTATCTTCGCCCTGGACCTAGTTTCTCCGTGGTGGTGCCTAAAGTAGCTAAGGGCTTGAAAGGAAGAAGAAATTTGAATCTTAGCTCTGTCTTAGGCAATGAACGTGGCGGTTAAGTATTCGTACTTTAGCGTCAGACTTGGGATGGAGATCTGGCATTTAGAAAATTCAGCTGTACCTTAGGAGAGTTAATCCTTGGATCCCCAGGTTCTCAAAGTGTGGGGCTCCGGACCAGAAGCAACAGCATCACCTGTGATGAAGTCTCGGGCCTCACTGTAGCTCTACTGAATCAATTTATGGAGGGGAACAGCGGTGTGTGTTTTAGCCAAATCCCCAAGGTGAGTCTGCACACAAGCTTTACCTTTCCAGGCTGGTTTCTCAACTGTAGACCTGTAGCACTGTTGACACTGAGGGCAGGATAATGGGGGCGGGGAGAGGTCTCTGTTGGCAATGCTAGGATGCTTAGCAGCATCCCTGAACTACTCAGCGGACAGATGCCACTGCCCTGCTGCCCAGACACAGAAACAAAGATGTCTGATTGCCCAATGTCCCGTCAGTGACCACCTTGAACAGGCTAGTGCTTCTCAAATTTAATGCACACACAGATCACCTGGAGACACTCTTATAATGCAGATTTTGACTCAGCACAGGGCCCTCAAAGGAGCATTTCTAACATGCAGCCAGAGGTTGGTGTCTTGGAAGATAGAAAAATAAAGCTCTTTTTAAATTGGTAAATACATTCCTACCAATTAAGTCTAACAAGCTGAATCTTAAATCTTAATATTCCTTTTAGGAAGCAGTGACACGGCTCTTCCATCCTAATGGTTCTGTACTGTCTGAGGTTACCTTAGTATTCACCCTGGAGACTTGAAAAACAAAAAAGCTAAATCTGAGCTGCAAGAATTTTTGTATTTGGTAATTGTCCCTACAAAAACATATATCTCAAGACTAGCATTTGAGTTGAAAGCAAAAATGTTAAAGAAAAGGCTGATTATAGTATATGTTAAAACAGGCCGGAGCCTCAGCTCACTTAGCTAATCCTGCGCCTGCAGGGCTGTGGCCCGGGAGTGCAGTGGAGGATATCCCGGGTCCTTGGGCCCTGTACCTACATGGGAGACCAGGAGGAAGCGCAGTGCCAGCGTTAGCAGCATTTGGGGGGTGAACAAATGGAAGGAAGACCTTTCTCTCTGTCTCTCTCACTGTCTAACTCTGCCTGTGAAAAACAAAACAAAACAAAAAACTGGTCCTGGTCATTTTGTTTTTATATTATAAATGTAGGGATCCTTGTGCCACCTTTACCAAATGCTATTCTGAAGGCAATGAAAGAGTATTTTCAAGTAGCCAGAATAAACAGAAATTGCTAAGCAAACCTTATATTATGATATTTTTCCCACAGAAGTTGGTCACCTTCTTGAAAATTTAGAATTACCAGAGCGGAGCTGGAAGAAGGTCTAGTACCTTTTAGTTCCAGGCCTAAGCAAACCACCAAAATAAATAGGTCACTGTGAAACTACAAATTCCTTCTGGATCTGTCCTAAGAAATAAAAAACTATTTCCAGTCCCAGTAACAGTAAACAACAGCTGGAATTAGCAGACCCCAGGGTCTAAAATTTGAACTATACACTCTTATTTTATATAATAGGGCTTTCTGCTAGTCTCAAGTCAACATCAAGCCCTATAAAGTACACTGATCAACTGCCTTGTTGCATTGTAACTCTTATTACTGTGCAACAGCAACACAAGACAAAACCACCAGCTTGTTGCTAATGTATTATTGGCACAAAAATATAGTCAGCTACTCATACTGTTGTTCCTTAGAGATACTGCCTTGGTGACTTCTTAAAAAATCACCAAAGAGCTATAGAGAAATGGTACATACATGTTAGCACTTCCACCACAGCAGGAGCCAGTGAACAGTGGTCATGTGGGCAGTGTACTTACTGGTTTCAACAGAAAGCAAGATAATCCAGAATAAAAGCCGTGAAAAGAAAATGTCCCCAAGAGAATATGGAAGACAGAAGGTTCTTTTGAGAGAGTATGGAAAAAATGAGAAAAATCTATTAATTTTTGTTAAAATTTTTATATTAAAAAGTGGCATGAACTTATGTAGAACAAAACTCTTGGGAAGGCAAATTGGATAAAACCATTAAAACAGAAATATAGTGCTTCAAGTGAATCCCATCACCGTGTGACATCCCTTATAAACAGCTTCTAAACTACCGCCAGATACTGGACCAGTCAAGCCTGCAACCCTGAGGAAGGAGCAGCAGTCCAGGAGCGCCACGCTACTTCAGGCAACAATCACTGAAATGAAGCCCCCTGCACCTGTTTCCTTTCTTGCAGCTCCCTCTTCTGAAGGTGCTCTGGCAAGATGCTCTCTCTTAGCACGTGAGACGGAGCACCGCTCTGCAGCTAATGCAACACACAGTGGAAAGCACGAAGGCCAACAAAGCACTGCCCAGGACTCTGCCACACTGCCCTTGGAGGCTTACAAAACAGTAGTTAAAAGTCTCGGAGTGTGCACCACATTGCCAGCAATGGGATATGTCACAATAGCAGATGTCAAAAGAGTTAAGCAAATATTTCTCTTTAAAGTACATCTGAAATAGAAAAATCTTCAATATACACCATTTTGTAAACAAAATTGCACTTGATTTTGTTTTTATATGATCTGAATCACACTGTAACAGTTTCTTTTTCTTTCAATTATTTATACAACCATGGCACCTTAACTCAGAAGGGGCCCCTTTTTCTCAAAACAATCTCTGCAAGATGTAACCTTGACTTCCCAGGAAACCAAAAGATAATTACCAATTTCCCCCATCACCCATGTAACTCCCTAAATAAATAAAAATTACAGGCAGTTGCTCCTGGAGATTACACATCATGGTGTTGATGATACAGTCCTTTTGAAGGCGTTAAACTTTTTAGTTTGACAGATTAAACAACTGAAACACAGGAAGTTCAGGAACAACATAGATAAGTTGCATAAACATCCATGTCAGGGCTGGGGAGGGACAGGGGCATCAATGTTGTAAATGAGAAGCTTGCAGATTTTTCTCATCCTATGAAATTGTTTTCAGTAAGATGCTCTCCTTGTTCTGACACCTCTCGCCAGCTCCAGTGCACAAAGATCAAGGAACAGATCAGGATGTCATTGCTTCCTTTAATCTCACAGAGCAGTGTAGAAGACTGACACAGGGGCTGATCTCTTCCCTGATACTAAACATCTTGAACTGCCAATCTTCCCATTCTTTACTCCATTTTGGACCTTTCAAAGTGTGTGATCATTCGTTCCTAGGAAGAAAAAAATTTAATAATTATTTATGCTCATCTACTTGAAAGGCAGCTAGACAAAGAGACAGAGATATCTTCATCTGCTGGTTCACTCTCCAAACGCCTGCAATAGCAAGGGCTGGGTAAGGTGAAAGCCAGGAGCCCATGCCTCTGTCCAGGCCTCCCACATGGGAAATAGGGGTCCAAGTATGTAAGCCATCATTAGCAGGAAGATGGATCAGAAGGGAAGCAGCTGGGGCTTAATCAGCACTCTGATGTGGGATGAGGGTGTCACTAGTAGTAGACCTGCCCACCTAGGTATAGTAATTATATTTCAAATATCTCTACACACACTAGTCAAACACACATTTTCCACAAGGATTTTTGTCAATTAAATATTTAGATCAATGGCTCCTTAAACATTCATGAAAATGTTGAGAAAATTAAATCAATCAAAATCTCCAGCTTTCTGGATAGCAAACCACAACTCAGAAGGAAATGTACATTTCAGAGTCAACAGATAATTAAACAAATAGCTACTTAATCTTAAGTTTTAATAAAAACTTGTACCTCCTCTGATTCAGGAATTTAACTTGAAAACCTAATCAATGATGTGGACAAAGATAATCAGCATTATAGGAACTGTAAACTCTTGGGGCTGGCACTTTGGTGTAGCAGGTAAAGCAACTGTTTGCAACACCGCATACCATATAGGTGCCAGTTCGAGTCCTGGCTGCTCCACTTCCTATCTAGCTCTCTGCTGTGGCCTAGGAAAGCAGAAGATGGCCCAAGTCCTTGGGCCCCTGCACCCATGTGGAAGACCTAGAATAAACTCCAGGCTCTTTGCTTTCCACTATTTTCCTGAAAAGCCACACATGGATACAGGATGTCAATTATTTCATTTCTGGTGTAACTGAAAACATTCTTGATTTCACCCTCATATTGATTCGTCTGGTATAGAAGGTTGAAAATAATTCTGCTTGGGGCTGACATTGTGGCACAGCAGGTAAAGCCACCACCTGCGCTGATGGCATCCCATATGGGCACTGGTTTGTGTCCCAGCTGCTTCACTTCTGATCCAACTCCTTGTTAATGGCCTGAGAAAAGCAGTGGAAGATGGCCCAACTACGTGGGCCCTTGCTACCCATGTGGGAGAACTGGATGAAGCTCTTGGCTCCTGGCTTTGGCCTGGCCCAGCCCTGGCCATTGCAGCCACCTGGGGAGTGAACCAGCAGATGGAAGATCAATCTCTCTGTGTCTCTTCCTTTCTTTGTAACTCTGAATTTCAAATAAATAGATACATACTTAAAAAAAAAAAAAAACCTCTCATAATTCAAATGCATTGTTCCCAAATTTTCTGGCATCCAAAGTTACTTTTGAAGAGGGTGGTGCTGTTTTGATTCCTGGTCCTTTATGTATGTTATTTCTCCTGCAATTCAATTATTTTTCATTATTGTTAAAAAAGCAAAGGCCTTGGAGGCAGTGCTACAGTGGAGTGGGTAAAGCCGCCACCTGCAGCACCAGCATCCAGAATGGGCACCAGTTCGAGTCCCAGTTGCTCCACTTCCATTTCAGCTCTCTGCAATGGCTGGGAAACCAGTGAAAGATGGCCCAAGAGACCTGGAAGAAGCTCCAGGCTCCTGGCTTCAGGTCAGCCAAACTCCTGCCACTGTAGCTATTTGGGGAGTGAACCAGCAGATGGAAGACCTCTCTTTCTCACTGTCTCTGCTTCTCTGTAACTCTGCCTTTCAAATAAATAAACAAATCTTTTTTTTTTTTTTTTTTTAAAGGAGGCGGAGGGGGAGGCAGAAAGGGGGAGAGAGAAAGAGACAGAGTCTTCCATCCGCTGGTTCACTCCCCAAATGGTGGTTGTGCTGATCTGAAGCCAAGAGCCAGGAGCTTCTTCTAGGTCTCCCACGTGGGTGCAGGGGCCCAAGGACTTGGGCCATCTTCTACTGCTTTCCCAGGCCATAGCAGAGAGCTGGATCAGAAGTGGAGCTGCTGGGACTCAAACCAGCACCCATATGGAATGCAGGCTGTGGCTTTACCTGCTATGCCACAGCACTGGCTCCAGTAAATAAATCTTAAAAAAAAGAAAAAAAGAAAAAAGAAAAAAAAAAAAAGGAAAGGCTTTGCAGAGAGTAGTATCGCAAGACAGCAGGTCAGGAATGCCCTCCTTCCCTCCACAGACACAAACACACAGATTCAACAAGACATGGGACAGTCCCTTTGTGAGAAACCCAGAATCCAGCTGAAGGACTCTTACACCGTGGGGAGAATGAAACCAATCAAGAAAATGCAAAGGTACTCTCTCACCATGATCCATTCCCTTAACATGGCACAGCACCAAGAGAGCTGAAGGAACCCCTCAGCTCCTGGCTGCTCCCTGGGGAGGAAAGGAAAACACTGGAAGGTACATCCCACATTCTGACTTTTCCAAAACTCCTGAAGGGACAGGTTTCTGTCTTGCCTGAATTTGAATACTAACAGCAAAGGACCATGTTCATGGATTGGGAAAAACTAATATCACTAAAATATACACACTACCCCAAGTAATCTACCTATGTAATGCAATCCTTGTCAAAAATCTCAATGGCATTTTTGACAGAAATGGGGAAAAAAAAACTAAAATTCATAAGGAACCAAAAAATAAGACTCCAACAGCAAAAGTAATTTGAGAAAGAACAAAGCTGGAGGCATCACACTGCCAGACTTCAAAATATATTACATAGCTATGGTAATTAAAACAGTAGAGTACTGGCATACAGACAGACATATAGACAAAGGGAACAAAATAGCTCAGAAATAAATCTACACACACACAATCAAATAAATGATCTTTAAAAACAGTGCCAAGACTACAGAAGAAAGAACAGTTTCTTCAACAAACAATGCTGGAAAAACAGGATATTCACATGCAAAATAATGAAATGCAACTCTAATCTTACACCATATAAAAAATCAACTCAAAACAGATTAAAGACTTAAACCTATGCGGAATTGCAAAACTCCTAGAAAAAACCATAGGCTTTCTTTCAAAAAATTTTTGAGGGGATTTAAAAATTTAATTTATTTACTCGAAAAGCAGAGAGATATAAAAATAGAGAGAAATCTTCTACCTGCTAATTTACTCTCTGAATGCTCTTAACGTCCAGGGTTGGGCCAGGCTGAAATGGGGTGCCCAGAACTCAATTTGGGTCTCCTAGGTGGGTGGCAGGGGGCCAAATGATTTGAACCACAATCTGCTGTCCCTCCCACCCCCCAGGGCACATTTAGCAGGAAACAAGATCAGAAGTGGATCTAGGACTCCGACACAGGATGTAGTGTTCCAGGTAGCATCTTAACTGCTGTGCCAAATGCCAGTCCCAAACATAAGCTTAAGAAGCATTAGTGTTGACAATGATTTAAAAAAAAAAAAGGGAGCTGGCACTGTGGCGAAGCAGATAAAGCCGCCGTCTGCAATGCCAGCATCCCAGATGGGCACCAGTTTGAGTCCTGGATGTTCCACTTCTGATCCAGCTCTCTGCTATGGCCTGAGAAAGCAGTAGAAGATGGCCCAAGTCCTTAGGCGCCTGCACCCACATGGGAAGACCCAGAGGAAGCTCCTCACTCCTGGCTTCGGATCAGCACAGCTCCAGCCATTGCAGCCAATTGGGGAGTGAACAGCGGATGGAAGACCTTTCTCTCGGTCTCTCCTTCTCTCTTTCAAATAAATTAAATAAATCTTTTAAAAAATCTTTTAAAAAAAAGATTTATTTAATTTATTTGAAAGGCAGAAAGAAAGAGAGAGAGAGAGGTGGGAGAGACAGAAAGAGAAAGGGATCTTCCATCTTTTCACTCCCCAAATAGTCACAAAGGTTGTAGCTGGGCTAGGCCAGAACCAGAGGCGTGGAACTTATCTGGGTCTCCCACATGGGTGACAAGGGCCCAAGAATTTGGGTCATCTGCTGCTTTCCCCAGACACATTAGCAGGGAACTGGATTGGAAGCAGAGCAGCAGGGACTTGAACCAGTGCTCTAACAGGGTATACTGGCATCACAGGTTACAATTTAACACAATGTACCACATAGTGGCTCCAGCAATGATTTCTTAAGAACAACACCAAAAGCACAAGCAACCAGAACAAAAACAGACTAACAGAACCAGATCAAACTGAAAAATCTCTGCACTGCCAAGGAAATAATCAGCAGAATGAAAGCCAACCTATGGAATGGAGAAATTATTTGCAAATCATATATCCAACGTGGAATCAATGTCCAATATATGTAAGAATTCTTAAAACTCAATAGTAAAGAAACTAATCCAGTCTTAAAATGTGCAAAGGACTTGAATTAGACATTTCACAAAAAAACACATGAATGGCCAATAGGTACATGAAAGATGTTCATCATTATTACATTATTAACTATCACAGAAATGCAAGTTAAAACCACAATGAGATATAAACTCACACCTGTTAGCATGGCCACTACAAAAAAAAAAAAAAAAAAAAAAAAAACCAGTAAAATATGCAACAACAAAAAAAAAGTATTGGTCCCCTGGACCCACGTCGGAGAACCGGAAGAAGTTCCTGGATCCTGGGTGCAGAACAGCTCTGCTCCAGCCTCTGAGGCCATTTGGAGAGTGAACCAGCAGATGGAAGACCTTCTCTCTCTGCCCTGCCTCTCTGTAACTCTGCCTTTCAAATAATTAAATAACTCTTTAAAACAAGGCAAAAGAGAGGTGCTGATTATTATGGCAGTGACATAGGAACAACAGTAGGTGATATAAAATAACATTTTTCATTTTGATCTACTATATTCCTTTCTCAATAATTTCATTTATTTTCACTGATACTAGATTCAAATACTTTTTTTTTAAGATTTATTTATTTGAAAGGCAGAGTTAAGGCCAGCACTGCAGTGTAGTGGGTAAAGCCACAGTGCAGTGCTGGCATCTCATATGGGTGCCACTTCGAGTCCCGGCCACTCCACTTCTGATCCAGCTCTGTGCTATGGCTTGGGAAACCAGTAGAAGATGGCCCAAGTCCTTGGGCCCCTGCACCCGCACGGGAAATCCTGAAGAATCTCCTGGTTCCTGGCTTCAGATCGGTGAAGCTCTGGCCATTGCAGTCAATTGGGGAATGATCCAGCGGATGGAAGACTTCTTTCTCTGTGTAACTGACTTTCAAATAAAAAAATAAATAAATCTTAAAAAAAAAAAAAAGTTACAGAAAAAAAGATCTTTCATCCACTGATTCACTCCCCAGATGGCTGCAATGGCCTATGCTGGGGCAGGCCTACGCCAGGAGTCAGGAGCCCCATCTAGGTCTCCCATGTGGGTGAACAGAGGCCTAAGGATTTGAGCCATCCTCCACTGCTTTCCCAGGCCATTTGCAGGGAGCAGAACTGGGAGGAACAGCCAGGACATAAACCAGTGTTTGAGATGCCAGTGTTGCATTGGCAGTTTTACCTGCCACACTACAATATCAGTTCTGACATTAGGTTTAAATTTCAACTTTTTTTTCTTTTATTATTTTTGTTTAGATTTTACCCTCTTAAAGACAAAGGAGCTAGACAATGATGAATACAGTGTTTGTTAACCAATTTAAATAAAAACACTACCAAACAGACAAGCATAAAAAAGGAAACATCCTTGACGATGTCAGCTATAGTATTAGTATTTCCACACTTACTCTTTTCCAACCCTACCAACCACAGTTCTTGAGGTCATTACCAAGTCAAAGAGAACCTCCCTGGACAAAGAATTTATGACTTCCTGTTAAGTCACCAGATCCACACAGAGTTTATACACATGATTTGATTACTAACCTCATCTGAATCCAGCAGGGCCGGAAGTGCTCTGCAGAGACAGAAATACCAAATTAAACAATGTAAAATACAGCCATAAGTAGTTCAGAGTACAGTGGAGTAATGAATGCAATTAGAGCACACTGTAATTATCTAAGTTTTTCACATTCTTAACGGTCTTTTCAGAAAAAAAGGAAATAAAATTAAAATCTGAGTTACTGAAATTATATAGAAAACACAAAATATTCTATAATGTGACAGGATCAATATTTTATTAAATTACACCCATGGAAAGGGACTCAAATTACCCTATTGATTTTAGAAAGATCTATGCTAAATCTTTCTAAGCAGATATGTCACCTGAATGTATAATATTTTTGTTTATTTTTCCCAACTTGTCAATATCTTTTCATTAAGATCTAGCTCTTCTTCTTCAGTTTATTCATTTAAATTAATAAAAATACAGAACTTTGAAATATGATTCTTGTGGTAATGATTCAAAAACTTACACATCTGTCACAGAAGAAGGAACATTCTCTTCTACCCATTTCAAATCATCTTCCTGCTGGAAACATACAAATATCAGTTGTTAAAACGTACCGCATGAAGTATCTTAAGTAAAGATCTTGAGGTCTGACAATCTTTCATCTTTTGTAACTCTAACTAGCACATTCACACAACAAATAAGACTTTTTGAGAGAAAAGTCAAATAACTTAATTAAGAAAAAATTTTATGGGCCAGCACTGTGGCCAATCCTCCACCTGTGGCGCCAGCATCCCATGTAGGCACCAATTCTAGTCCTGGTTACTCCTCTTCCGATCCAGCTCTCTGCTATGGCCTGGGAAATCGGTGGAAGATGGCCCAAGCACTTGGGCCCCGGTACACACATGGGAGACCTGGAAGCAGTTCTTGGTCCTGGCTTTGGATCGGTGCAGCTCTGGCCACTGCAGCCATTGGGGAGTGAACCAGTGGATGTAAGACTTTTCTCTGTCTCTCCCTCTCACTTTCTGTAACTCTACCTCTCAAATAAATAAAATCTTTGAAACAAATTTTTTTAATATCTGGAACCAACATTTCCCCTATAACCCTCTCTCCCCTAACAGCCATCAGTCTAACCTCTGCTGCTAAGAGTTCAACATTTTGGAGGCTGGCGCTGTGGCATAGTGGATAAAGCCACAGCCTACAGTGCCGGTATTCCATATGGGTGCCAGTTTGAGAGCTGGCTGTTCCTCTGCTCTGAGCCAGCTCTCTGCTATGGCCTGGGAAAGCAGAAGATGGCTCAAGTGCTTGTGCCCCTGCCCCTACGTGAGAGACCCAGAAGCAGCTCCTGGCTCCTGGTTTGGGATCAGCCCAGCTCTGGCCGTTGTGGCCATCTGGGGAACAAATCAGCAGATGGAAGATCTCTCCCTCTCTCTCTGTAACTTTGCCTTTCAAATAAATAAATAAATCTTTAAAAAAAAAAAGAATTCAACATTTTTAGATTCCACATATAAGTGAGATCATGCAGAATTTGTTTTTCTGTTCCTGGTTTATTTCACCTGACATAATTTCTTCCAGGCTCCTCTATGTTATCAAGAATGAAAGGATTGGGGCCAGCACTGAGGTACAGTGGGTTAAGCCACTGCCTACAACAGCTGCATGCCATGTGGGCACCAGATCGAGTTCTGGCTGCTCCACTTCTGATCCAGCTCCCTGCTAGTGTGCCTGGGAAAGCAGCAGCAGATGGCCCAAGTGTTTGGGCCCTGCACCCATGTGAGAATCAGATGAAGTTCCTGGCTCCTGACTTCGACCTGGCCCAGCTGCAGCCATTGCAGCCACTTGGGGAGTAAACAAACTAGCAGATGGATGCTCTTTTTCCTTTGTCTCTCTTTCTCTGTAACTCTTTCAAATAAATCTCTAAAAATAACAAAAAACTGATGACAGGATTTCCTTTCTAAGACTGAACAGCATTTAATTATATATATGTATACCACATTTTCTTCTGTTGATGGACATTTAGATTGAGTCCCTATCTTATCTAAGCCAAAGCTGCAATTGACATGGGAATGCAGATCTTTTTCTGAAATACTGATTTTCTTTGGTTGTAGTGGGACTGCTGCACCATATAGTTTTATTTTTAATTTTCTGAGGACCTTCAATACTGTTTTCTATAATGGCTTTACTAATTTACATGATATCAACAGTCTGCAATAATATCTGCCCCTTTTTAAGATTCACTTATTTATTTGAAAGGCAGAATTAGAGAAAGAGAGACAGATGGAGAGTATTTTCCATCCACTAGTTCACTCTCCAAATGGCCACAACTGCTGAAGCTAGAAGCCTGGACCTACAACCAGGTTGCTCACGTGAATGGTTGGGGCCCAAGTTCTTGGGTCATCTTCCGCTGCCCTCCCAAGTGCACTGGCAGAGCACTAGATCAGAAATTTAAACTGGGCCGGCGCCGCGGCTCACTAGGCTAATCCTGCGCCTGCGGCACTGGTACTCTGGGTTCTAGTCCTGGTTGCTCCTCTTCCAGTCCAGCTCTCTGCTGTGGCCTGGGAAGGCAGTGAAAGATGGCCCAAGTGCTTGGGCCCTGCACCCACATCAGAGACCAGGAGGAAGCACCTGCCTCCTGGCTTTGGATCGGCACAGCGCCGGCCACAGCAACCATTTTGGGGGGTGAACCAATGGAAGGAAGACCTTTCTAACTCTGTCAAAAAAAAAAAAAAGGCTGCCGCCGCAGCTCACTAAGCTAATTCTTCACCTGCGGTGCTGGCACCCTGGGTTCTAATCCCAGTTGGGGCATCAGGTTCTGTCCCAGTTGCTCCTCTTCCAGTCCAGCTCTCTGCTGTGGCCCGGGAAGGCAGTGGAGGATGGCCCAAGTGCTTGGGCCCTGCACCCGCATGGGAGACCAGGAGGAAGCACCTGGCTCCTGGCTTCAGATTGGTGCAGCCAGCCGTAGTGGCCATTTGGGGGGTGAACCAATGGAAGGAAGACTTTCTCTCTGTCTCTCTCACTGTCTAACTCTGCCTGTAAAAAAAAAAAAAAAAATTCAAACTGGGTCCTATATAGAACACCAGAAATGCTTCACCACAATGCTGGCCTCCAGTTTTCCCTTTCTTAATAAAAGCCTTAAAAAAAAGATTTACTTATTAATTTTTTTTTTTTTTTTTTTTTTTTTTTTTTTGACAGGCAGAGTGGACAGTGAGAGAGAGAGACAGAGAGAGAAAGGTCTTCCTTTGCCGTTGGTTCACCCTCCAATGGCCGCCGCTGCAGCCGGCGCACCGCGCTGATCCAGGAGCCAGGAGCCAGGTGCTTTTCCTGGTCTCCCATGGGGTGCAGGGCCCAAGCACCTGGGCCATCCTCCACTGCACTCCCTGGCCATAGCAGAGAGCTGGCCTGGAAGAGGGGCAACCGGGACAGAATCCAGCGCCCCAACCGGGACTAGAACCCGGTGTGCCGGCGCCGCAAGGTGGAGGATTAGCCTATTGAGCCACGGCGCCGGCTTACTTATTAATTTAAAAGGCAGAATTAGAGAGAGATCATTTTCACCTGCTGGGTAACTCCCCAAATGGTCAGAGCTGACCCAGTCTGAAGGCAGGAGCCAGGAGATTCATCATCTGTGTCTCCCACATGGGTGTAGGCCCAAACACTTGGGTCATCTTCCACTGCTTTTCCAGGCACATTAGCAGGAAGCTGGATCAGAAGAGGAGCAGCTGCGACTCTAACCGGAGCCCATACGGGATGTCAACGCCTCAGAAAAAGCTTACCTGTTATACCACAGCGCTGGCCCTGATAATAGCCATTTTAACAGGTGTGAAGGGATAGCTCGTTGTAGTTTTCATTAATATTTCCTTGATGATTAGTGATGATGATATATATATATATACACATACATACATATACATATACATATACATATACATATACATATATATATATCATTGGCCATTTGATGTTGGTTTTTTAATTAATTTGAGAGGCAGAGATAAGAGAAGAGTTCCATGCACTGGCCCACTTCCCAAAAGCTCACAATGGCCATGACCAGATAGGACTGAGCATGGGAACTGAGAACTCAAACCAGGGCTCCCACATGCATAGCAGGAAACCAATTATGTGAACCACCATTGCTGCTTCCCAGGGTCTGCAAAGCATGAGGCTGGAGTCAGGAGCTGTAACCAGGTATTGAACCTAGGCACTCCAACATGGATATAAACATGACTGCTAGGCCAAATGCCCAACCCTGGAAATCTTGAGAAATGTCTACTTCAGGACACTGCCCATATTTTAATTATTTGTTTTCTTGCCACCGAGTTCCTTAATAGAGAAGATATTTACTCCTTAACAGACATATGGTCTGCAAATTTTTTTTCAATTCTATAGGTTGTCTTTTCATTCTGATGATTATTTCCTTTGGTGTGCAGAGCTTTTTAGTTGATGTACTCCCATTTCTCTTTCTCGTTTTTTAAAAGGTTTATTTACTTATTTGAAAGAGACAGTCACACACAGAGAGGGAAAGAGAGGGATTTTCCATATGCTGGTTCACTCTCCAAATGGCCACAACAGTTGAAGCTAGGCTGGGCCAAAGTCAGAAGTCTGGAACTCCATCCAGTTCTCTCATACGGTAGTAGGGAAACAGGCACTCTGGTCATCTTCCGCTGCTTTCCCTGGTAGGGAGCTGGATTGGAAGTAGAACAGATGGCACTCCAATGGGTGCCTACATGGGATGCTGGCAATCAGCAGCAGCTTAACCTGCTGGGGCAGAATGCTGGCCAATCCCATTTCTCTACTTTTATTTTTGTTGCCTAATGCTTTTGGGGTTGCCATTAAAAAATTCACTGTCCAGGTGCCAGCATTGTGGCACAGTGAGTTAAGCCACCACCTAAGACACCAGCATTCCATATGAATGCTGGTTTGAGTCCTGGCTGTTCCACTTGCAAACAAGCTCCCTGCTAATGCACCTGGGAAAGCAGTAGAAAATGGTCTGAGTTCTTGGGTCCCTGCCACTCATGTGGGAGACCAGGATGGAGTTCTTGGCTCCTGGTTTTGGCCTGGTCCAGATCTAGCCAAGGTGGCCATTTGGGAAGTGGCCTGGCCACTTCATTTTTCTTTTTAAAATATTTTATTATTTATTTATTTGAGAGGTAGAGTTACAGACAGTGAGAAGGAAAGACAGAGAAAGGTCTTCCATCCCCTGGTTTAATCCCCAAATGGCTGCAATGGCCAGAGCTGAGCCCATCGAAAGCCAGGAGCCAGGAGCTTCTTCCAGGTCTTGCACACAGGTGCAGGAGTCCAAGTACTTGGACCACCTTTTGCTGCTTTCCCAGGCTATAGCAGAGAGCTGGACTGGAAGAGGAGCAGCTGGGATTCAAACTGGTGCCCATATGGGATGCTGGCACCACAGGCAGAGACTTAGCCCACTATAACATAGTGCAGGCCCCCTGTCCCTCCTAACTCTTTCAAATAAAAAAATAAATGTTAAAAGAAAATTATAGTCTAGACCAATATCATGGAGTTCCCTACTCCCCAACATTTTCTTCCAGTAGTTTTACAGTTTCAGGCCCCATGTTTAAGTCTTTAACTCATTTTAAGTTGACTTTCGTATGTGACGTGAGATCAGTCTAATTTATGTTTGTTTTTTTAAAAATATTTTTATTTTATTGGAAAGACAGAGATACAGAGAGAGGGGGAGAAACAGAGGGAGAAAGATATACTCTCCAGATTCATGCCCCAAATGGCTGCAACAGCTATGGCTGGGCCAGGCTAAAACAGAACCCAGAGCTTCCTCTGGGCCTTCCATGTATGTGCAGGGGCCCAAGTACTTGGGCCATCCTCCCTTGCCTTTCCCAGGCCGTTAACAGGAGCTGGACTCAAACTGGAGCAGCCAGGGCTTGAACCAGCAACCACAGAGGATGTCAGCATCACAGGTGGATGCTTAACCTGCTATGCCACAATGCTAGTCCCTCCACTTTAAAAAAAAATTATATATTTATTTTAAAGGCACTGTTAGAGACAGAGATCTTCCATCTGCTGGTTCACTCCCCAAATGGCCACAACAACAGGAGCTGGGTAGACTTGAATCCAGGAGCCAGGAGCTTCATCTGGGTTTCCAACATGGGTGCAGGGATCCAAAGACTTGGGTCATTTTCTGCTGCTTCACCAGGTGCATTAGCAGAGAGCTGATCAGAAGTAGAACAACTGGGACTTGAACCGGTGCCAATATGGAATGCCAGCACTGGCGGGTGGCTTTATCCCCTACGTCACAGCGCTAGCCCCCAATATGTCCAATTTCATTCTTCAGTTTCTCCAACAATATTTATAAAGAAACTCTCCTTTCCCTACTTTATGTTCTTAGCACTTTTGTCAAAAAGCAATCGACCAGAAATGTGTGGATTTCTCTCTCTACTAGGTTCTACTGATCTACGTATCTGATTTCATGCCAGTACCATGCTCTTTTGACTACTATAGCTCTGTAACATATTTTGATGCAGGTAGTGTGATGCCCCAGTTTTATTCTTTTAGGTCAAGAGTGTTTTGGGTCTTTTATGGTTCCTTATGAATTTTTCTGTGAAAAATATCACTGAAATTTTGATAGGGATTGTATTACATCTGTAGATTACTTTGAGCAGTATGGATACTTTAATAATAATTATTCCAATCCATGAACACAGGATACCTTTCCATTTACTTGCATACTTGCATCTTCTACAATTTATTCTATCAGTACTTTATATTTTTCCAAGTATATGTCTCTTACCCCCTTGATTAGGTTTATTCTTAAGTAGTTTATTTTTGGTTGGCTATTGTAAATGGAATTTTCTTCTATGTGATTTTTTATCTATGTTGATTTTGTATCCTTTAATTTTACTGAATTCATTTAATAGCTGCCTTTTTTTTTTTTTTTTGGTAGAGTCTTTAGCCTTTTCTATGAAGAAACTTCAAAAATAAAATTAATATATCTTGGTACAAAAGGTTTTGGGGTCTGTGCAGTTTTCTCACAATAGACATTTTCCACAAACTTTCTGCAGCCCCCTTCGACTTAAGTTCATGTTTCTGCTGGCATTCAGCCCGGCAGTTAAGATGTCTGCATCTACGTCAGAGTCCTGGGTTCAATATCCAGCACTGGCTCCTGATTTGGCTTCCTGCTAATGCAGAACTTGGTGGCAGCAGCTGACTCAAGCAGCTGGGTTCCTGCACACATGTGGGAGACCTGAATTGAGTTCCTAGCTGCTAGCACCAGACCCAGCCACCACAGGCATTTGTAGAATGAACCAGCAGATGGTAGCATGTCATCTGTCAACAGAGACAATTCAACAGCTTCCTTTCTAATTTGGATGCCTTCATCTCTCTTACCTAATTGCTCTGGGGAGGACCAATTATTTAAGCATTTATACCATGTAACAGAAGTATAATGTCCTACATCCTTAAATAGTTTCTTCTCAGTGGTCTAACAGTTAGCTTGCTTCGTGGACACTTGGTTCTTCAAGGCTGAAATAAATTCCAAGGTTCCTAAATGGAGAGCAAATACTCTAACAACAAATACTCTGAAAAGATCTTGATCTTTACTTCAAAAAAGACCTTAGGTTATCAATGGGGCCATGACTTCATTGATGAAAACCACTAGACCAATCTGAATGGTGGGATAGTTTTCCAGAATATAGTTACAGATCATCTAGTTTTTAAAAACTACTAGATGTGAGACTCACAAGCTCTATTTTAAAAAATGCTTGTATACTAAAATATTTATGAAGCAGCAAGTTAAGCATACTGTGGTGCAGTGGGTTAAAGCCCTGGCCTGCAGTACCAGCATCCCATATGGTTGCCAGTTCAAGTCCCGGCTGCTCCACTTCCCATCCAGCTCCCTGCTATGGTCTGGGAAAGCGGAAGTTGGATCAAGTGCTTGGGCCCCAGCACCCACATGGAAGACCCGGAGGAAGTTTCTCATTCCTGGCTTTGGATCAGCTCAGCTCCAGCCACTGTGGCCATCTGAAGAGTGAACCAGTGGATGGAAGACCTCTCTCCCTCTTTCAAATAAATAATTTTAAAAAAAGTCATTTAGGCCTACATTGATGAGCTATACCAAGAGCAAAGGAAGTCATACATACTGCTTTGTTTACTTTACTGTTTCCATTTGGTTCTTGTTTGGTACTTCTCATTTTCATTCCTTCTGTAGAAGAAATAAATGCAGACTGGTTAACTTTGTCAAAATACCAACAATGCTTATAAAAATGGTTTTAGAACTTTAAGTATTTTGACACTGTGAACTATGCAACAGATGGTTCTCTATGTTTACATTCATGCTGGGAAGGTTAAGCTACATTTTCAGCTAGCTTCTAGCAAGTAAACTGGATATAAAATGTCTAATAATTTGCTGAATTTACCACACTTTCATCTTAAAATTCATACCCTTATTTTTTCTTCATTCTGATTTTACTATTTATCAAACTGTAAATTTACCAAATTGTAAAATAACAAAGTGCTTATATGAAAAGAATATTTAAAGCACAAGTAAAAGGTGAGTTTTATCACTACCAAAGCTTTCCTTCAGCATAGGTTCCTTTTGCTCATCCTCCTCTTCCTCTTCGGACAATGGTGAAAAGGCAAACCTGACAGAACAGAAAGAAAACATTAGAAAACTATAAACTGCTCTACCATCTGGATGTTACAGAATTTATCACCCCAACTGCATCTGAAGTAACTCATCAAATCAGGTGAATGAATAACAGTCGTTCTTCCCTTTGAGAAAGCTCTCAACTGCCTATATCAGCAAGAGAGAAGCATCCTATTTGATTGAGGTTTAGCCATGTACTTACTACCTGTGACCCGAGACAAGCTCCTCATCTGTACACAAGGCTAACAGAAGAATATCACTCAAAACACTCCTGGAGGTGTTTGTGAACAGTCATTACAAATAAGGGGTTCAGCACAACACTGATGCATTTATAAATATCCAATTACAAGTTCACTTAGAAGGGTATATGTACCACAGAGGAAAATAAGTTCTCATCTAAATTAAAATTTCAGCCGGCGCCACAGCTCAATAGGCTAATCCTCTGCCTTACGGCGCCGGCACACCAGGTTCTAGTCCCGGTCGGGGCGCCGGATTCTGTCCCGGTTGCCCCTCTTCCAGGCCAGCTCTCTGCTGTGGCCAGGGAGTGCAGTGGAGGATGGCCCAAGTGCTTGGGCCCTGCACCCCATGGGAGACCAGGAGAAGCACCTGGCTCCTGCCTTCGGATCAGCGCGGTGCGCCAGCCGCAGCACACCGGCTGCGGCGGCCATTGGAGGGTGAACCAATGGCAAAAAGGAAGACCTTTCTCTCTGTCTCTCTCTCTCACTGTCCACTCTGCCTATCAAAAAAAAAAATTTTTTTTTCAGCCTTCAGAGGTGGGAGTTGAGAGAAGAGAAGCCTCAATCTTGTGCATTCCAGGTAATGTAAAATCTGTTTTCAAGTGTGAAGCATTGGAAGACAAGGCCTAGTCTGGCCCATCTCAGACACCTTTCCCTGGCAATTTCCAGGAGACTCAACAAAGCCGCTGTCAGACAGGTGATTCCTAGACTGCTTTAGCTTTGACCTTACTCTATTCTATTTTATTATGGCCTACTATTTTCAACCTACCTTTTTTAAATCTCCCTTTCATGATCGAAACTCTTAATAAGCTAGGAGTAGTAAGAAACATCTATAACTTGTTAAAGGGTAACTAACAAGACTTCATGGTAAATACCATAGTTATGATGATACTTGAGAAGCATTAAAAGACAGAATAACATGGGGGCTGGCGCCATGGCGCAGTAGGTTAATCCTCTGCTTGTGGTGCTGGCATCCCATATGGGTGCTGGTTCTAGTCCCAGATGTTTCTCTTCCAATCCAGCTCTCTGCTATGGCCGGGGAAAGCAGTGGAAGATGGCCCAAGTCCTTGGGCCTGTGCACCCACATGGGAGACCTGGAGGAAGCTCCTGGCTCCTGGCTCCGGATCGGCACAGCTCCGACCACTGTGGCCATCTGGGGAGTGAACCAGCAGACAGAAGGCCTTTCTCTCTGTCTCTTCCTCTCACTGTTTGTAACTCTACCTCTCAAATAAATAAATAAAACCTTAAAAAAAAAATAAGATGACAAGATCCACTAGCAGTTCCTGTATACACTGTTAAAGAAGAGGGCTTGGCCAATGTAATAATACAAGAATCAGAAATGAAGCAGGAAGACTATTTGCCAAAGAAGGAATATTATGATTACTTTAAGACAAAAATCTACCTTATGAGAAAAACCTAGAAATTATCTGAACAAGATAATTTTGGAAGGTTGGTGATTAAGATAAACATACAAAAATCAATAGTATTCCTAAACATTTGGAAAAGCTGTAAGTAATATTTTAATACATAATGCATTCATATGAACCACAGAAAATTTAAATAAAAAGTTACAAAACATACCTGAAACAAAAACACTGGAAAGAACTAAAAAAAATGGGGAGATACCATTTTCAAAGATGGAATTATCAAAAAGCTATTGAATTTCCCTAATTAATCCATTAAGTCAATTAAATTCCAATAAACAGGCTGGCACTATGGCGTAGTGGTGCTGCAGTGCCAGCATCCCATGTGGGTGCCAGTGCGAGTTCCGGTTGTTCCACTTCTGATCCAGCTCCCTGCTAATGTGCCTGGGAAAGCAGTGGAAGATGGTTCAAGTGCTTGGCTCCTGTGCCCATGTGGGAGACCTGGATGAAGCTCCTGGCTCCTGGCTTCAGATCAGTCCAGCTTTAGAGAGTGACCAGTAGACAGAAGACTCTCACTCTGCCCCTCGCTCTCTGTAACTCTGCCTTTCAAATAAATAAAATCTTTTTTTTTTAAATAATTCCAATAAAAATCTTAATAAGGTTTTCCTAGAATTAAACAAGGTAATTTTTTTAATTAAAAAGCAAAGATCTGATAGCAAATGCTATTTTAAAGAGAAAATTAAGGTAAAGGTTTAGGTGTTCCACATACCAGGACTTATTTGAAAGCTGGGCAATTAAGACAGTGTGCTACTTAACTGATGCAGGATCAAGAAAAGAAGTGAATACAGCAGCCCAGAATCTAATAATTCTTGGTAGATGAAGTCTTGATTGTGAAAATTTTTTGAAATTATAGAATACCTTTATGACCTCACCTCGGACTAGGGAAGGATTTCTTAAGAAACAAAATGCACAATTCATGATGGAAAAAAATAACAAACTTGACTCCACATTTCTGAATCTGTATGACCAAAAACAGCATTAAAAAATTAAAAGAAAATGAACTAGAAGAAAATACCTGCAATATTAAGAACAAAAAAAGATACTGGTATTCAAAACATACTAAGGCGGCCTACAAATCAATACATAAATGATTGTTAAGGTATGAAATGTTTGTCCTCTCTAAAACTCACATAGCAACTTAATCACTCAAGAACAGTACAGGAGGTGGGGCCTACTAGGAGGTGCTCAGAGCCCTCAAGCATGGATTAATGCTGTTATAAATAGGCTCAGAAGTGGACTCTCCCTCTTGTCCTTCCACCTTCTGCCAAATGAAACCACAGTCCAGGCCTGTGCCAAATGCTTACACCTCAGCCTGTAATTCCTGGCCTCCAGAACTCTAATAAATTTATATACATTATAAATTATCCAGGCTGTGATATTTTGTTATAGTAGCACAAAACATAGTAAGACAACAACCAATAAATGCCAATAAAAATAGGCCAAAGATACAAAAAGCTAATTCACAAAACTGACTAGTGAACAATATTATAAAAAAAAAAAAGACCCACACTTCAATGCAAATTAAAGTTAACAGTGGGAATTAATTCTCACTCACTAGATCTGCAAAAATTAAATAAAATAATGGAAGACGTGGAGAAAACTCCTCATATTGTTACTGTTAAATACACAATTTGTTTCAAGTGTCTTTTGGGAACACAACATGGAAATACTTTAAGAATACAAATGCACATACCTTAAATCCACCAATTCCAAGCCCACTCATTAAATATTTATTGATCATGTTATTGCCAGTGTGCAATTAAAAAATGTCCTGCTTGGCAGGAGTGTTTTTGTGTGTCTGGACGCTCTGGCCACTAGACAGCCTAACAGTGCAATTTATGATGCGGTTCTGGCCACACTGTATCAGTCTCGACCTCTGAAGAACTGGAGACTAAGGGATTAAGCCAATTTACAGGAAGCCAGCATATAATCAAGCCCCAGTCAAAAACATAACCCCGCCCTGACTTGAGAGGACGCTGGGAAGTTCTGAACTGGGGCCCCTCCTGGACTCTTCCCAATGAGTCTCTCCTCTTGGCTTAATTTATACCCTTTCTCTGAAATAAACGTAGCCATGAGACTAACAGTATCGAGTTTTATGAGCCTTCCAATGATGGGGAATCTCTGAATTTGTGATTAGGGTCAAAAGTGGGAGCAGTCATGTTAGGACTCTGCAGTTGGGCAAACCCTGGGTAGCCAGGAACAGTTCTCCATCCTGTGTCCTCATGGAATTTACATTTGTTTTGTTTTAGTTCTTTTTGGGCAGGGGGGTGGTGCAGATTATGAGGGGAAGGCCAACACTGAACAATAGAAAAAGTAAAACAAGTGTTAAGAGGAAAAAAAGAATGGGGCGAGGAGATTTTGGAGTGTACAGGACTAGAAATACAAGGGTATTTACAGTATTGTAGCTTATTCCTGTATTTCATCTACCCTATAAATACAAGGACTAATGCAAGACCGGCCCACAGCTGCATCTGCAAACGGGCACTCAACCTTTCCCTAACTGGTCAGGGGGATCACTGTGCCTGGCTGCTGGACAATGTGATTTATGACAGCCATTGGTCTTCTCCTCAGAGTATGAAATGTTGCTATCTACTAGGCAGAGGGTGCTCACATGACCGGCCTCCAACAGAAACCCGTAGTGCCGAGCATCTAACAGGGCTCCTTGGGCAGAAACGATGCACCGGTTCACGGGTCGTGGCTGCTGGGAAAGGAGCAGGTTTCATGCACGTCCTCAGACGGAAAGGACATAAGGAAAGAAAGCAGATTTCCCCAGACTCTACCGGTGTCTTTTCCCTTGCTGATATTATCATTTTGAGGAAATAAACCTTCATGTAAATACAGTGTATATGGAGTCCATGAATCCTTTCACCAAATAACTGAGCATGTAAGTAATCTTGAGGACCCAAGGACATTTCAAACTGGAGGGAGGCCCAATGCCCATTAATAGGGGAAGAGGTCAACAGTCCTACATTTATACCTAAATGTAACATGATGTCATCCATGAAAACAAACTGAGTTCAATGTAACTTGAAGGCAATTTCCACACTGTACTGCTAAGTAAAGGAAGATTCTGTATCTGAACAGGGAATAAAATGTAGAAGAAAGCAACACATCAGGCTGTTAACATTGAAGCCATGGGGAATGACAGTTGTTTTTGTTTTGTTTTGTTTGACAGGCAGAGTGGACAGTGAGAGAGACAGAGAGAAAGGTCTTCCTTCCATTGGTTCACCCTCCAATGGCCGCTGCGGTTGGCGCGCTGCGGCCGGCGCACCGTGCTGATCCGAAGGCAGGAGCCAGGTGCTTCTCCTGGTCTCCCATCGGGTGCAGGGCCCAAGTACTTGGGCCATCCTCCACTGCACTCCCTGGCCACAGCAGAGAGCTGGACTGGAAGAGGGACAGAATCCAGCGCCCTGACTGGGACTAGAATCCGGTGTGCCGGCGCCACAAGGCGGAGGATTAGCCTAGTGAGCCACAGCACCGGCCTGAAGGTTGTTTTTTTTTAAAAAAGGGAATTAAATAAAAAGGGAAGAAAATGTAAAAAAAGGTTTAATGACTGAGGAAGAGAAATATTTTACATGTAAATACAGACAGTGCTTAACCAGTAGATCAACAGATCAACGTAACAGGGAGGTCCTCAGAATGTCCATTTTTTCCTTCTGAACAGTACAATTTCAATCTCCTTTATTTTCTTTCACGACTTTTCTCTAATTTTTTTTTACCTTGTTTTAATGAGTGAACACACATTACGTGTATAGCTCAAGACAACAAAGCTATGTTCACCTGTTTTTCTTCCTAGTCTTTTCCAGTATGTCTAATGATAAAGCTAGCCATCTAGTTATGTCATCATATTCTTTTCCTTTGGTGATGTGGTTGTTTACTAATCTAAGGCTCCTAACTATCTAAAAGAGGCAGTGGGTAAAAAGGGAACAAAGGAATAGATATGCACAAATAAAGACAAGCAGTTCCTAAATGAGACCTGCCTAGTCAGATAAATCAAATTCCCACGTAGATTTTAATTCTACAGTCAGTCAGGTAAGTTTCATTTTACCCTCTCTATTATAAAGCGAGTTGGGCTGGACAGGAGAGGCTCTCCTTGAGTGATGGATCTTCTCCCATTATTTACCTTATTTATTATATATTACCTCATTTATCATATAAATACTTGTATTATCAGAAGATGCAAGAGCTGAAAGGGACCTCATAGCACTTGGTTCAATCTCCTCTCATATGAAAGGAAACCCAGACCCAGAGAGGTGAAAAGAGTACACCAAAAATCACAAAGCAAGAGCAGAGGTGAGGTAAGAACCCAACTTAAGTGATTCCAGACCCACTGTTCATGATACAGCACTGTCATCATCCCCTAACTACCATGCCTAAATGGTGACATGGCTATCCTAAGGTTAGTAGAATAAATGGGAAGCGTCCAAAGAACCTCTGGTTGTTTGCTGACGGTCTCCAGAGAACCATGATGACAAAGAGGATCATGGAGAACAGCAACCGCCAGATGGCATCATCCACCCACAGCTCCCGCCAGTCCTACAGTAAGGGGAAAAGCAAATCATCGATAGCCGTTAACATTTTGTCCACAAAGCCTTTGCCAAAGAACAGAAACTACTTATTGATTCAAGGTCTATTTACTAAGAGTCTGCTGTATGCTTGGCATGCTGTGTGCTGGGGACACAAAATGCGTGACACAGTTTCTTCCCTTGCATTGCTTACAGTTATTAAAGGCATCATCTGAACACAGCACTTCCATGATCTGAGAATCTTTAGGGAAGGGTTTTACACAGTTTAAGAAAAAGTAACATCAAGTTGTTATATTTTGTAATTTTCAGTTTTGTTTCTTTTAACCAGAATAAAGCCTTAACTGCATCCAAAAAAAAAAAAAAAAATCCCATTAATCAGTCTTTGTTCTCAGATCCTAAAGACAGGGCTTCTATTCAGATGAGTACTGTTCACACATTATTTAGTGTTTAGTACTTGGATTCCTTATTTGAGATTTTTGGTGAAGTCAAGGCTGGGTTATGACAGACTATGATTACCACTTACAAAGTTTTCTCCCATTATTAGAAGAAACAAACAGATCAAAACCAATCACTATACCCAGCATTTGTATAACCTTCACAGTAGAAACTAGACTAATTTCTTACAAGATGCCTACCTTATGAGAAAACTTACTATAGCCATCAACATCAACATGTGTAAAAGATAATACACTACTCATAAGTATATGTGCTTGTAACTCACCGACTGACAAGTTACTATCCTGAACTTCATGGTTGTCCAGATGATAAACACAATAGATGCTAACAGGAAACGAAAAGCCCAGTCAGAGCATTAATGTTGATTTATGTCCTCAATTACATTCCTCTGATTCTGGTAAAGTAGAATTCTACACACCCTTAACCTCCAATATATCATAATCATTATCACTTATTTTAATAAATATATAACAGAAACTTCCTGAACAGCTGCTATAAACAAGATTCATAGTAATGTCAACTACCTCTGGACTTAAAGAATAGTTCTATAATAATTTATTTAATATCTGTAATTTAACTGAGTCAGAATTGGAAAAAAGTACTAGAAATACAGCTTGTTCAGGCATTATCAATATAATTTTTCTCTTGTTTTATCCTTAATTTAGTAATGTCAATTTTTTCTTTTGCTATTCAGATGAAAAAAAAAATAGCTGACAAAATGACCATAATATAAACAGAAGAGCTGGTTATAATCATAGGTCAGAACTCACTATTCCTGATAAAAGGGTCAAGAGGTGGGCAAATTAGCCTCATTGGGCTATGGTCAAATATATACCTAAGAGGCTGGTGCTGTGGCACAGTGGGTTAAAGCCCTGGCCTGCAGCACCGGCACCCCATATAGGCGCTGGTTCTGGTCCCAACTGCTCCTCTTCTGATCCAGCTCTCTGCTATGGCCTGGGAAAGCAGTACAAGATGGCCCAAGTGCTTGTGCCCCTGCACCCACGTGTGAGACCCAGAGGAAGCTCCTGGCTCCTGGCTTCAGATTAGCCCAGCTCCAGCCATTACAGCCATCTGGGGAGTGAATCATCGGATGGAAGATCTCTCTGTCTCTCCTCTCTCAGTGTAACTCTGACTTCCAAATAAATAAATAAAATAAATCTTAAAAAAAAAAAAAAATATATATATATATGTATATCTAAAAGCACTATAAAAGCAACAAACCCTAATCTAAAATTCTATAGCTATTAATCAAATAACTATGTGGTAACATCTTCGAAGAACATAAATAAATATCATTTGGGACTAAAGCTAACCCAACTCAAGAAAAAGAAGGCCTGAGAAAAAGAATCAAGACAGGAAAGGAATAGACTAAGAGGTGAAATTACATGGGGTTAAGTTTCAGGTATTACGCTTAAAATAAGTGGTTCTTTTTTTATATGATGGAGAGACAAAGCAAACTACCATCCTCTGTTTATTCCCCAAATGTCTGCAAAAGCTGGAGCTGCAGCCAGGAGCTGGGAACATAATCCAAGTCTTCTACATGGGTAGCAGCAAACTATTTGAGCTACTGCCACTCACTCCAAGGGTCAGTACTGGCAGGAAGCTGGAGTCAGAAGCCAGAGCTGGATAATCAGACTCAGGTATTCTGATGTGGGACACAAGAGACTTAAGTGCCAGGTTAACTGCCCACTCCAAAATAAGCGGTTCTAAATCTTTTTTGAAAAAGATTTGTGCATTTTCCCCAAATGAAATGTATAAAACTTGCTATGTATACCTCTAGCCTATTAGAATCTATTCTAAAAAGACTGCATTTAAAGAGCAAAAAGAAAGTCCCAGACTTACCTGCTACTGCCAAAATAAGTGTGTTGGTGAAATGTCGATACAAAGAGAGTTTTACAATGTTCCTCCGGAGTTTTAATAGCTTCATTGTTTGAGTCAGGCTAATAAATATGTGTTTGCAGGTCAAGGAATTAAACATTCATAAAAACAGTAAGTCAGTAAATTAATCCTCAGACTTCTTTGAGTATACTGGGGCACACTTACAATGGTGCACATCTCATAGGCATTACATATAGCTCTTATTCTCACTTAACCCCCACCAATACTCCAAGCCTCAGCAAGATTAATAAGAACGCCATCATCTGCTTTTTCTAATGTTTATTTACTTATTTACATTTACTTGAAAAACAGAAGAACAGAGACAGAGACAGAGAGATCTTCCATCTAGTGATTCACTCCCTAAAAGCCTGCAACAGCCAGGGCTGGGCCAGGCCAAAGTCAGGAGCCTAAATTAACTGCTGTATTCCAGGAGGAGCTTTAGCAGAAGGCTGTATTGGAAGTACAGACTGGCACTCCAATATAGGATACTGGCGTTCCAGGAGGTGATTTAACCTGCTGCCCCACGACACCTGCCCCTAAAATCATCATTTTCAATGAGAAACTGAAGAGAAGTAAGAATCAGGATAAAATAAGAATAGTACAAGCAAGAGATTAAAAAATATAAAAAAGATAAATAAAGACACGAAGAGGCTTTCCAGGGAAACAAAAAAGATGAAAACACAAGAAACAGAACTATGGAAGATGATAAAACGAGTGCTAGGCAAAGAAGAAGGAGTTAATATCCATCTTTTCTCTCCCTCTAAGGTGGCAGTTGTGTTCTCCCCTGTCCCAGTCAACCTAGTCCAGGGTCATAATTACGGGTGTGCCTACAGCTTGCCCGAGTTCTCTCCTCAGTCCCCTCGTGCCATCTGCCAGAACCCGCCACCAGCTGCCTGTCTGACTCAGAATTAAGAGACCCTGCAGAGTATGAGACAGTTAGGCTCTACAAGTGACACTTCTCCATCTTCAGAGTGTTATTCCCAAGTAGAAGTTGTAGAAGACCATGAAGGAAACTCATGCCTACTGAAGATGATACCTGCTGTCGTGACCAACTTTCAGAACAAGGAGCAGATATAAAAATAAGGGAGCTGGAGCTTGCTCTGCCCTTTGGCAGAGCCTTAGCTGTGACTAGTCACTGGCTTAGCTGATCATACAGTCCAGTCCCATCACCCTCTCTACCCTCTCTACTCCTCTCTATATTCACAGAAATTCACAAGACACTTGGAAAGAGACTGATCTTAAAAAGTTTTAGCCATTTAGATCCACAACACTTCAATTTCAATTTTTTTGCTATAAGTCAATCTGCACAAAATCATAAAATTACCATTTTTTCACATTCAGCTCTTTCCAACAGTCACAATCTATCAAGACATTAGTAATGTACAAGTTCACATAGGACTACATATGTAAATCCCAAAATAAACCCCAAAGATAAAGTCAAAAACCTTACTCTTATCCAACAGGCCAAGTCCCTTATAAAGAAATGTTTAATTTTAAGAAAATAAGAAAAAGATTACTCAATCAAAAACTTGTTACCTGCTAGTTTACTCTGCCTATAAATGAACAAAATTTATTCTGAAGGGTATCAGTATTCAGATGATCCCAAAATCAGCTTTGGAATGAGAGAACAAAACAATTAACCCAGGTTAAAACCTGCTAAACCTACAGAGAGTTTCAGAAGTTAAACCATCTATGTAGTTCCTAAAACCATACTTTAATGATCAAAATCTTTGTGTAAGTTTCAAAGCATTTAATAATGGCTAGAAGCTAAAAGAAACAGCAGAAGCAGAGTAGATGATAATTCCAACACTAAATGAGCTGCACCAAGTAACATG